>NC_134521.1:36202486-36545581 GCF_027942865.1 Odontesthes bonariensis | reverse complement strand
TGCTGATACAGGAGCAGATACAGGGCTGATACAGGAGCTGATACAGGAGCTGATACAGGGGCTGATACAGGAGCTGATACAGGGGCTGATACAGGAGCAGATACAGGAGCTGATACAGGAGCTGATACAGGAGCTGATACAGGGGCTGATACAAGAGCAGATACAGGAGCTGATACAGGAGCGATACAGGGCTGATACAGGGGCTGATACAGGGGCTGATACAGGAGCAGATACAGGGCTGATACAGGAGCTGATACAGGCTGATACAGGGGCCGATACAGGAGCCGATACAGGGCTGATACAGGGGCTGATACAGGGGCTGATACAGGAGCTGATACAGGGGCTGATACAGGGGCTGATACAGGGGCTGATACAGGAGCTGATACAGGAGCAGATACAGGGCTGATACAGGAGCTGATACAGGAGCTGATACAGGGCTGATACAGGGGCCGATACAGGAGCCGATACAGGGGCCGATACAGGGAACGATACAGGGAACGATACAGGGGCCGATACAGGGGCGATACAGGGACGATACAGGGACCGATACAGGGGCCGATACAGGGACCGATAAAGGGGCCGATTACAGGGGCCGATACAGGGGCCGTACAGGGCCGATACAGGGGCCGATACAGGGGCCGATAAGGGGCCGATACAGGGGCCGATACAGGGGCCGATACAGGGGCCGATAAAGGGCCGATAAGGGGCGATACAGGGGCCGATACAGGGGGCCGATACAGGGGCCGATACAGGGCCGATAACAGAGGGCCGATAAGGGGCCGATACAGGGGCCGATACAGGGCTGATACAGGAGCTGATACAGGAGCCGATGCAGGGGCCGATGCAGGGGCTGATACACAGCTTCACCTTTGCATCGGGCAGCCGTGGCGTCACTTTCGTGGTGTTTTTACGTGCCTGCTGCTGGTCAGCTCAGCTCATAAAAACGTCCTTTAATAACATCGTTCTGCCTTATGATCCAGAGCAGGGACAGCAGAGTTAAGGCAGCCGAGTCAAACTCACCCGTGTAATACACGACCTCGTCCCAGCCTTCACGCTGCCAGGCTGCGTTTTCTGATGTCTTCTCTGGACTGAAGGTCTTTGTAGGCTGGGAAGGACACACACGTTAGTCTGACTCGAACACGCACATCCTGCTACCAGTGTTCACGGAAAGCTCCTCATGGTGAACAAAGTTATTCACTCATCGGTTTCGTGGGCGTCCTCAAAATCTGTGCTCACCCCATAAGTGGTGAACGTGTACAGACTTCCGATCTGGGAGAAGAAGCCTCCCACTGCCTCCTGGTTCTGCTGGCGAATCTCAATAGCACGAGCCCTGCGGGTTTTACCATCAGCTTTGTTCACATGGTTGCACCCATCATCACCAAAGTACAGCTTTTAATGCTCAAATGGGACAAACTAACCTGCCCTAAATAAACCAATGCATCGAGGTCAAGAACTTTAGAAAATCTAAGAAAATACTGAAGGAAAACATCTTCAAATGGTCCTGAATAATGACTAAATGTATGTTCCGACTCTGATTGATTCATGGAGCTCTTAACAAACAAAGCTCTGCCTTACCAGTAGTTTCCCCACTCGATCATCGTCCCTGGCTGAAATCACAGCGTGAAGAAGGCAAAGGAGGACAAGAAGTGAGTCATGAGTCACCAAAACAAAGGAGTGAATGTGATGGAAGGAACACGGAGACAGTTACCCTGAGCTGGTAGGATCGCAGCTCATAGATGTTGGGTCCTGGACGAGGGACCGGTTCGTTCCAGAAGCTGAACTCCAGCAGCAACTGGTTCCTGCGGGGACAGCAGCATCTTCCCCCTCTCTGCCCTGTACTCCATGAACCCCTGCAGCCAAGAAAAAACCCTCCGTCTCTATGAGAGGAAGTGCATCTGGGAGACGGCATCATTGGGTCACGTGTGTTAGCGTAAGTTAGAGCAAATGACTGATCTGGAGCAGCCGGGATGTTCTGGAAGCCTAAAGCCTGAGTGGCACTTCTGATAAACTGAGAAACATGAACACCTGATGCATTAAAGAAACTATGTTTGTTTTTCAGAACATTCCCCACAGATTAAACATTAAAAACATCAGCTAAAGTCTTTGTAAATGAGCTCCAAACAGCTGGAAAACCAACGATAACGGTGGAGAAACAGGTGGCCTGCAGGTCAGCGGCCGCCAGCTGGACCGATCTGAGCTCCCGTTACCTTATTCTGCCGGAGTTTGCTCATGACTTCGGTGAGAGCCGGGTATCCTCCCCGATATCTCCACAGGTGAACTGGAACAGAAGGAGCAGAAGAGCCAGAAGTGAAGCAGCTCCACATGCAACTCAGCAGAGACCAGCGGAAGCTCCACAAAGCTAGCCTTACTTAGTATTAGATCTGTGTCCAATAAGTCACTGTTAGCTAATGACTTCACACAGTTTAGATTTCCTTTTTCTGACAGAAACATGGTTAACAGAGAGCACAAGAGCTGCTGTTCTTAATGAAACAGGGGAGGGGGGGGGGGGCTGCCTTATTTAAAGATACATTCCAGTGTAAAGAGATCTCATTTGGTGAATTCACTGCTTTTGAATATCTGAGTTTTATTTTAAAGGGTGTTCCTAAAATCCTGTTCTTAATCATTTACAGATCTCCAGGATACTGTGCAAGTTTTATTGATGAATTTTCTGAATTATTGTCTGTTATTTCGACTGATTTTAACCATTTTATCTTGACCGGGGATTTTAACATTCACATAGATAATATGACGGATGGTACTGCCAAAGAATTTTCTTCTGTGCTGGACATGTTTTGGTTTGTGGCAGCATGTAACAGAACCAACCCAACTTCGAGGTCACATTCTGGACCTGCTCATTTCTAAAGATGTTGATATTTCTTCTGTTGTGGTTATTGATTTGGCCTTGTCTGACCATTTTTGTATTTTATTTGATTTACATATACTCAGAATGTTCAAACAACCAGCTTCTCAGTTAAGAAGAGGTACATCAATGAGAAAACAAGTGCTTAGTTTAGGGAGGCCATAGTTATGTTACCAACAATGAGCGCAGAGTCTGTTGAAGGACGGCTGGATCATTTCAACTTAAACATTTTGAATGTAATGGAAGCTGTTGCACCGATAAGAATCAAGAGCACCTTGATCAAACAGAAAACCCCATGGAGAAACACCACTACGGTCAAAAACCTGAAAAGAGAATGCAGGAAAGCTGAACGTAAATGGAGGAAAACAAAGCTTCAGATTCACTATGAGCTGTACAAAGAAAGCCTCCGTAGTTATAACAATGAGCTGTGCAAGGCCAGACAGCTGCATTTATCTGAAATGATTAATAAGAATGTCAACAATTCTCCAACTCTGTTTGCTATGGTGAAAAACTCACAAATCCTCCTAAACAGTCAAACCCAGACCTCCTCTCCACAGAGAAATGCAACGAATTTGCCAACTTTTTAGCCAAAAAATCAAAATGATTAGGACAAAACATTCACGCAACACAGACAAACAAGAAAACTAATCTGTGTCTAAAACCTAGAAATAACTCTGACGTTATGTCACAATTTAATATTGTAGATTTAAAAATCCTAGAGGAAACAGTTCAGCATCTGAAATCAACCACTTGCACTCTGGACATAATACCATCCGACTTTTTAAAAACTGTTTTTACCTCAGTAGAAAGTGATCTCCTACGAATAGTTAACAGCTCACTGGCATCAGGCATTTTTCCCAAGTCACTGAAGACAGCTGCCATTAAGCCACTCCTAAAGAAGAGAACTCTAGACGCCTCTATGATGAACAGCTACAGACCTGTCTCTAACGTCTCTTTTATATCTAAGATTATTGAGAAAGTTGTATTTAACCAGCTCAACGACTTTCTGAATGAAAGTGGAAGTCTTAAAGCTGCGGTTGGCAACTTTTTTTTAGTCATATTAGCTTGAACTGTCATGGGATTCCTGAAGTAGAATATTAAATAGGCTGTTTAGGAAAAATAACGAAATCTGTAGCTCCCTCTGAAGCCTGTAACCATGCTTGCAAAAACCGAGCGCTCCCGGCTGTTTTTAACCAATCAACTTAGGGTGGAGGAATCCTACCTGTCAATCACAGCTTGTGCACACGCTGCTGAGCGTGAGTCTGCCCCAGCTTGTGTGCGCTCACACTGGTGTGAACTCACGTGCACAACCTCGTCCACAGAGGGGGAGGGGTTTGGGGGGCGCTTCGGAGCTTGTTAGAGGTTGGGGGAGGGACCTGAAAGTTGTATCAGTTCGAATTTTCCGACTTAGACTCGGAATTTTGAAAACCTGCCGACGGCAGCTTTAATAACTTTCAATCAGGCTTCAGACGTCATCACAGCACTGAAACAGCTCTGGTCAAAGTGTTAAACGACATCAGGTTGAATACTGATTCTGGTAATGTTTCAGTCCTGGTTCTGTTGGACCTCAGCGCTGCGTTTGATACTGTAGATCACAGAATCCTGTTGCACAGGCTGGAAAACTGGGTTGGACTTTCTGGAGCGGTCCTTAACTGGTTCAGGTCCTACTTAGAAGGCCGGAGTTATTTTGTTCCAATTGGCAGCTATGAATCTGAGCGAGTGGCCATGACTTGTGGAGTCCCCCAGGGGTCAATTCTTGGACCTCTTCTGTTTAACTTGTATATGCTCCCTTTGGGTCAGATATTGCAGAACTTTAACATCAATTATCACAGTTATGCAGACGATACACAACTTTATGTGTCTCTGTCACCATGGCGACTGCAGCCGAGCAGACGTACTGTGTCAGTGTCTGGAGGAAGTAAACACCTGGATGAGGGAGCATTTTCTACAATTAAATGAAGACCAAACTAAGATCATTCTGTTTGGTAGCAAAGAGAAGAGGGTCAGCGTTGGTAAATATCTTGAGACTCGGGACCTTACAATCACTGACCAAGTTGGTAACCTCACCATTCCTTTTCACTCTGTACACTTCAGACTTCCAGTACAAGTCAGACTCCTGTCATCTACAGAAATATTCAGATGACTCTGCAGTTGTCGGGTGTATCAGAGATGGACAAGAAGCTGAGTACAGAGAGCTGGTGGACCGCTTTGTGGCATGGTGTGGGAACAATCATCTCATCTTGAATGTTAACAAAACAAAGGAGATGATTGTAGATTTCAGGAGAAACAGGGTCAGATCAAACCCTGTTTCCATCATGGGAGAAGAAGTGGAGGTGGTTGAGGAATATAAATACCTTGGTGTTTATCTGGACAACAGACTGGACTGGAGACACAACAGTGAAGCCATCTACAAGAAAGGACAGAGCAGACTGTACTTCTTGAGGAAGCTAAGGTCCTTCAAGGTTTGCAACAAGATGTTGCAGATATTCTACAAGTCTGTTGTTGAGAGCGTCATTTCCTCTTGCATCATCTGTTGGGGCAGCAGCATCAGAACCAGGGACCTAAAAAGACTCAACAACCTGATAAGGAAGGCTGGTTCAGGGGACGACTGTGGAACCTCTGGAGGCAATAATGCAAAGAAGGATTTTGCATAAAATCAAGAGAATTATGGACAACCCTGAACATCCTCTCCATGAGACTGTTATCAGAAAACAGAGTCTCTTCAGTCAAAGGCTTCTTCAGTTTGGATGCAAAACGGACCACTACAGGAAATCATTCCTGCCCACAGCCATCAGCATCTATAATAACTCCTTGATTTAATTGAGTTACATCAACATTTAATTTCCCTCTGGGATAAATAAAGTATTTTTGAATTGAATTGAATTGAATTGAGTGTTGATAGACTGAGATCTGACTTTCAGCAGCCACATCAAAGCTGTCACCAAGGCAGCTTTTTACCATCTCAGAAACATCAACAGAATTAAAGGTTTCCTCTCCCAAAAAGACCAGGAGAAACTCATCCATGCATTCATCTCCAGTAGACTCCATCACTGTAACGCTCTTTTAACTGGACTTCCCAAAAAGAGCATTAAACATCTGCAGCTCATCCAGAACGCTGCTGCTGGAGTTGTAACCCGGACTAAGAGATCTGAACACATCACAGCAGCTTTAAAATCTTTACTCTGGCTTCCAGTCAGTCACAGAATAGATTTTAAAAGCCTGCTGATGGTTTACAATCTGTGATATGTTCAGAGAATATAAAGCCAGCAGAGCTCTTAGATCCAAGGACTCAGGTCAGCTGGTCCAGTCCAGAGTCCAGACTAAACATGGAGAAGCAGCATTTAGCTGTTATGCTGCAAACAAGTGGAACAAACTGCCTGTGGAGATTAAACTTTCACCAAATGGAGACATTTTTAAATCCAGGTTAAAAACATTTCTTTTCTCATGTGTCTATGCATGAAATCTGCACGCTATCTTTGAACTTATCTGGACTTTTGCTTGTTTTTAATCATTTTACCTCCCCGTGAGCTGTCACCTTACCGTGGTGGGGGGGTTTGCGTGCCCCAATGAGTCTGGGAGCTATGTTGTCTGGGGCTTTAAGACCCTGGTAGGGTCACCCATGGCAAACAGATCCTAGATGAGGGACCAGACAAAGAACAGCTCACAAAACCCCTATGATGAACACTATGTTTGGACACCGTGTTCCCTTGCCCGGACGCGGGTCACCGGGGCCTCCCCCTGGAGCCAGGCCCAGGGGTGGGGCCCGCTGGCGAGCGCCTGGTGGCCGGGTCTGTGCCCGTGGGGCTCGGTCGGGCACAGCCCGAAGAAATGACACGGATCCCCCTTCCGACAGGCTCACCACCCGTGGGAGGGGCCATGGGGGTCGGGTGCAGTGTGAGCTGGGCGGCAGCCGAAGGCGGGGACCTTGGCGGTCTGATCCTCGGCTACTGAAGCTGGCTCTTGGGACGTGGAACGTCACCTCTCTGCTGGGGAAGGAGCCTGAGCTGGTGCGCGAGGCTGAGCGGTTCCGGCTAGATATAGTCGGACTCACCTCGACGCATGGCTTGGGCTCCGGAACCAGCCTCCTCGAGAGGGGTTGGACTCTCTTCCACTCTGGAGTTGCCCGCGGTGAGAGGCATAGAGCAGGTGTGGGCATACTTATTGCCCCCCGGCTGTGCGCCTGTACATTGGGGTTCACCCCGGTAGACGAGAGGGTAGCCTCCCTCCGCCTTAGGGTGGGGGGACGGGTCCTGACTGTTGTTTGTGCCTATGCACCGAACGGCAGTTCAGAGTACCCACCCTTTTTGGAGTCCCTGGAGGAGGCACTGGAGAGTGCTCCTCCGGGAGACTCCCTCGTCCTGCTGGGGGACTTCAATGCTCACGTGGGCAATGACAGTGAGACCTGGAGGGGCGTGATTGGGAGGAACGGCCCCCCCGATCTGAATCAGAGTGGTGTTTTGTTGTTGGACTTCTGTGCTCGTCACGGACTGTCCATAACGAACACCATGTTCAGGCATAAGGGTGTCCATATGTGCACTTGGCACCAGGACACCCTAGGCCGCAGCTCGATGATCGACTTTGTGGTTGTATCGTCGGACTTGCGGCCGTATGTCCTGGACACTCGGGTGAAGAGAGGGGCGGAGCTGTCAACTGATCACCACCTGGTGGTGAGTTGGCTCCGCTGGTGGGGGAGGAAGCCAGTCAGACCTGGCAGGCCCAAACGTATTGTGAGGGTCTGTTGGGAACGGCTGGCGGAATCCCCTGTAAGGAGGAGTTTCAACTCCCACCTCCGGCAGAGCTTCAACCATGTCCCGGGGGAGGTGGGGGACATTGAGCCCGAATGGGCCATGTTCCGTGCCTCCATTGTTGAGGCGGCCGACCGGAGCTGTGGCCGTAAGGTGGTTGGTGCCTGTCGTGGCGGCAATCCCCGAACCCGCTGGTGGACACCAGTGGTGAGGGAAGCCGTCAAGCTGAAGAAGGAGTCCTTTCGGGCCTTTTTGGCCAGTGGGACTCTGGAAGCAGCTGATGGGTACCGACAGGCCAAGCGGAACGCGGCCTCGGCGGTTAATGAGGCAAAAACTCGGGCTTGGGAGGAGTTCGGGGAGGCCATGGAGAACAACTTCCGGACGGCCTCGAGGAGATTCTGGTCCACCATCCGGCGGCTCAGGGGGGGAAAGCGGTGCACCGTCAACACCGTGTATGGTGAGGGCGGGGCTCTGCTGACTTCAACTAGGGACGTCGTGAGTCGGTGGGGGGAATACTTCGAGGGCCTCCTCAATCCTACCGACACGCCTTCCGATGAGGAAGCAGAGTTGGGGAGCTCGGACGTGGGACCTCCCATCTCTGGGGCTGAGGTCGCCGAGGTGGTCAAAAAACTCCTCGGTGGCAAGGCCCCGGGGGTGGATGAGGTCCGTCCTGAGTTCCTCAAGGCTCTGGATGTTGTGGGGCTGTCTTGGTTGACACGCCTCTGCAGCATCGCGTGGACATCGGGGGCAGTGCCTCTGGACTGGCAGATCGGGGTGGTGGTCCCCCTCTTTAAAAAGGGGGACCGGAGGGTGTGTTCCAACTATAGGGGGATCACACTCCTCAGCCTCCCTGGTAAGGTCTTTTCGGGGGTACTGGAGAGGAGGATCCGACGAATAGTCGAATCTCGGATTCAGGAGGTGCAGTGTGGTTTTCGTCCTGGCCGTGGAACAGTGGACCAGCTCTATACCCTCCGCAGGATCCTGGAGGGAGCATGGGAGTTCGCCCAACCGGTCTACATGTGTTTTGTGGACTTGGAGAAGGCGTTCGACCGTGTCCCTCGGGGACTCTTGTGGGGGGTGCTCCGGGAGTATGGAGTGCCGGACTCCTTGATATGGGCTGTTCGGTCTCTGTATGACCGGTGTCAGAGTTTGGTCCGCATTGCTGGCAGTAACTCGGACATGTTTCCTGTGAGGGTTGGACTCCGTCAGGGCTGCCCTTTGTCACTGATTCTGTTCATAATTTTTATGGACAGAATTTCTAGGCGCAGCCAGGGCGTTGAGGGGGTCCGGTTTGGCGACCTCAGAATCGGGTCTCTGCTTTTTGCGGACGATTTGGTTCTGTTGGCGTCCTCAGGCCGTGACCTTCAGCTCTCACTGGAGCGGTTTGCAGCCGAGTGTGAAGCGGCTGGGATGAGAATCAGCACCTCCAAATCCGAGACCATGGTCTTCGGCCGGAAAAGGGTGGAATGCCCTCTCCGGGTCGGGAATGAGATCCTTCCCCAAGTGGAGGAGTTCAAGTATCTCGGGGTCTTGTTCACGAGTGAGGGACGAATGGGGCAGGAGTTTGACAGACGGATCGGTGCGGCGTCTGCAGTGATGCGGGCTCTGCACCGGCCCGTCGTGGTGAAGAAGGAGCTGAGCCAGAAGGCGAAGCTCTCGATTTACCGGTCAATCTATGTTCCTATCCTCACCTATGGTCACGAGCTGTGGGTAGTGACCGAAAGAACGAGATCGCGAATACAAGCGGCCGAAATGAGTTTCCTCCGCAGGGTGTCTGGGCTCTCCCTTAGAGATAGGGTGAGAAGCTCGGTCATCCGGGAAGGGCTCGGAGTAGAACCGCTGCTCCTCCGCATCGAGAGGAGTCAGATGAGGTGGCTCGGGCATCTAGTGAGAATGCCTCCTGGACGCCTCCCCGGTGAGGTGTTCCGGGCCCGTCCCACTGGTGAAGAGGCCCCGGGGAAGACCCAGGACACATTGGAGAGACTATGTCTCTCGGCTGGCCTGGGAACGCCTCGGGGTCCCCCCAGAAGAGCTGGAGGAAGTAGCCGGGGACAGGGACGTCTGGGTCTCTTTGCTCAAGCTGCTGCCCCCGCGACCCGATCCCCGGACCAGCGGAAGATGATGGATGGATGGATTAATCATTTTATTTCTTTTTCTTTATATTCTTTTATGTATTTTTAATGCTTCTTCCACTCCCTGCTGCAATGCTTTTATTTTATGTAAAGCACTTTGAATTATTAGGGACCGAGCAGTGAAACTGCAAGGACCCTATTGTATCTGTAAGGTTTATTATTCCATCCGTCTTTTTAGGGACCGAGCAGTGAAACTGCAAGGACCCTATTGTATCTGTAAGGTTTATTATTATTATTAGGGACCGAGCAGTGAAACTGCAAGGACCCTATTGTATCTGTAAGGTTTATTATTCCGTCCGTCTTTTTAGGGACCGAGCAGTGAAACTGCAAGGACCCTATTGTATCTGTAAGGTTTATTATTATTATTAGGGACCGAGCAGTGAAACTGCAAGGACCCTATTGTATCTGTAAGGTTTATTAGGGACCGAGCAGGAAACTGCAAGGACCCTATTGTATCTGTAAGGTTTATTATTATTAGGGACCGAGCAGTGAAACTGCAAGGACCCTATTGTATCTGTAAGGATTATTAGGGACCGAGCAGTGAAACTGCAAGGACCCTATTGTATCTGTAAGGTTTATTATTATTATTTATTATTAGGCCCGAGCAGCTAAGCGCTGCGAAGGCCTATTGTATCTGTAGGATTTCACTATTATTATTCCGGCTTCTTTTTCTTTTCCACGCGGAAACGCGAATGGGGAGGCCTTAACGTATTCGAAAACTCATGTAACTTTGCCCAAAATTGTCCCCCGCGTGAAATCGCATGATTTTAATGTACTCGAAAGTGGGCGTCGCCAAACTGCTCTACAGCGCCACCTAACGTGAGATAGACCGAACCGTACGTCTTAGAGATCTGAAACTCGGTATGTATGTAGATCGCCTCACATCAAGAACAAAAGTCTCTTGGAGGTATGCTCTAAAACGTACAAGGAGGCGGCCATTTTGGGTCAAAGGGCAAATTTTGGCCATTTTTCATATTTACACACCTCGCAGGAAAATTTTCACGCCCCAGGGATTTTGAGCTATGGACTTCATCTTTGGTCAGTGTGCAGTTAAGGGATGGGGGAACAAAAGTTATCAGAAGACTTGAGTTTTTGAGCATGTTTAAGGGGCTTGGCCAAGCGGCGAACTTGGCGTACTCGCCAGTGTAAACGAAACGCCATAACTCTCACGTAAAAAGTTCAATCTGCACCAAACTTGGTATGAGTCATCCATGTTGGATGGCCGACGATCCTACGTGGTCATATACTGACGTCATCTAAGCCCCGCCCCCTCAGAACAGGAAGTCCCTTTTTTTCCTTGGAAAGCTCCATCTCTGGCCACCTTTACCTAATCAACATGATCTTGTGTCAGAATACAGATAACAAGTTGGTGTCACTTGATTTAAAGCACCAACAGTTTTCAGTTGAAGGTGCGGCTGTGGCGGCTTGGTGAAGTCAGACATCACGCCGTTACCATACGTTTGGCTCTAAATTCTACAGTTTTGAGCCGAGATGCACCAAACTCACTGGGATCGATCCTAATCCGCCCCCCAACAGGTGTGCAGTCCAATATTTGATGGGCGTGGCCTAATGCTTCCACAGCGCCCCCTAGAACAACTAAAAACATCAGCCCCAAGCCATGCTTTCACAGACAATCGTGAAACTCAGCACACCTCTGCGTCTTGTCAGGACCTACAAAATAGTGTGGGCGTGGCAGAATGGCACATTCCAATCCCTCGCCGTTTGCTTACGTTCGGCTCTAAATCTCACACGCATCATCCGATTTACACCAAAGTAGATATGAATGACCTTTGTTAACCTCTAAAGAGCCCAATAGGATTATATTGGAGTGTGAAGCCAGTGCGCCCCCTAGATCATTTAAACAGCTATATCTCCTTGAGACATCATCCGATCTGCACCATATTTTTGGTGCATCATTATGGAGCAGCGCTTCAAACTTTGGCGTGGTATATTTCTGACGTCGCTAAACCCCGCCCCCACAAAACAGGAAGTGACGGTAACTCCTGTCTGGAAGGTGAGATATCGCTCCAACTTTGAACACGTGCCAATGGTGTCATACTGACATGGACTGAAGGCGATTTGTGAGATTCGCCACACGCTCCGCCCGGTGAATGGGCGCGGGAGACGCATGACGGCGTCGATGACCACGTCGGGGCGGCGGTGCCGGCGGTCAGGCGGTCGCATGGCCGGAGCTGCGCTTGGCTGCGAGGGCCGTTATCACTGCTTGCAGTTCTTGTTATTAGGGACCGAGCAGTGAAACTGCAAGGACCCTATTGTATCTGTAAGGTTTATTATTATTCTTTCTTTCTTCTTTCTTTCTTTCTTTCTTTCTTATTCTTTGCAAAAGGTATGCGAAAACTCAGGAAATTTTGCGAGCGCCACGTGCCAGTCGACGACATGAAAGAATCTAAACATTATATCTTTGGGAGTCGCTCATTGGCTCTGTAGCGCCCCCTACGATGGTTAAAAATTGTCCCCGCAATAGGATTAGTTTCGCTTGGGATGACGAAATTCGGTACACTCGTTCATCATGCCAAGACGCACAAAAAAGTCTCAGGCCGCCATGGTCCCACGTACACAGGAAGGCGGCCATTTTGGATGGAAAGTGCGTTTTCGTGCCATTTTTGGCCGATTCCACGCCTTGCTTAAGATCGAACTTGTCCTACAGATTTCATGCTACAGACTTCAAACTTGGCCAGGTTACTCTTAAGACATGGGGGGGGAAATTCATGGAGAAACTTTTTCAAAACTTAAAGGGCGTGGGCGTGGCAACTCCTCAAAGTTCGATGACTCGCCATCACTCGCCACAACAAATTAAGTCGCTTATAACTCCCACATACATTATCCAATCTGTCCCAAACTTCATACGGTGAATGCTGGACCTAGCCTGAACGCATACATATTATCATAACGACATCCACCTATAGCGCCACCTGCTGGTGGTCGGAAACATCTCTTTTTTTCCACATCTCGCATTTGATCGAACTCGTCCTACAGATTTAATGCTACAAGCTTTAAACTTGGCCAGATTACTCTTAAGACATGGGGGGAAAGAGTCATGGAGAAACTTTTTCAAACCTCAAAGGGCGTGGTCGTGGCGACGCCTCAAAGTTATGACTCGCCATGAAGAATTAAGTCGCTTATAACTTCCACACTCATTATCCAATCTGTCCCAAACTTCACACGGTGAATGCTGGACTCAGCCTGAACGCGTACATATTATCATAGTGACATCCTCCTATAGCGCCACCTGCTGGTGGTCGGAAATGTCATTTTTTGCCACACCTCACATTTTATAAAACTCCTCCTACAGATTTAATGCTACAAGCTTCAAACTTAGCCAGGTTACTCTTAAGACATGGGGGCAAATATTCATGGAGAAACTTTTCCAAACTCTGAACAATTCGGGCGTGGTCAGGCGGTGAAAAACGTGTGATGGTGTTTGTGATTTGAAAGCCTTATCATCATCACAACGTCATGAAACTTGGCACACACGTCCATCCTGAACACCTCGTACGTATGTGAAGGGTATCGTGTGTGGGCGGAGCAAAGTGGCTCAGTGGCGCCCCCTAGGGTACTTAAAAATGGTCCACACATTGGGGTTAGTTTTGCGTGGGACGACGAAATTCGGTACACTCATTCATCATGCCCAGACGCACAAAAAAGTCTCATGCCGCCATGGTCCCACGTCCACAGCAAGTCGGCCATTTTGGATGGAAAGTGCGTTTTCGTGCCATTTTTGACCGATTCTACACCTTGTATAAGATCGAACTTGTCCTACAGATTTCATGCTACAGACTTCAAACTTGGCCAGGCTACTCTTAAGACATGGGGGGAAAAATTCATGGAGAAACTTTTTCAAACCTCAAAGGGCGTGGGCGTGGCGACGCCTCAAAGTTCTATGACTCGCCATCACTCGCCACAACAAATTAAGTTGCTTATAACTCCCACATACATTATCCAATCTGTCCCAAACTTCATACGGTGAATGCTGGACCCAGCCTGAACGCGTACATATTATCATAGTGACATCCACCCATAGCGCCACCTGCTGGTGGTTGGAAACATCTTTTTTTTTCACACCTCGCATTTGATCAAACTCCTCCTACATATTTAATGCTAAAATCTTCAAACTTGGCCAGGTTACTCTTAAGCTAGGGGGGAAGAAAACTCTTGAGAAGCTTTTCCAAACTCTGAACGGTGTGGGCGTGGCCAGGCGGTGACAATCGTGTGATGGCGTTTGTGATTTGAAAGCCTTATCATCATCGCAACTTAATGAAACTTGGCACACACGTCCACCCTGATGACCTCGTTCGTATGTGAAGGGTATCGTGTGTGGGCTGAGCAAAATGGCTCAGTGGCGCCCCCTAGAAATTTTCAAAAACCCCTCCGCATTGGAGTTATTATGTGCTCGTACGTACGCAGAGGGTATCGTGTGTGTGGGCAGAGCTGCGGCTCCAGCGTCCAGCGCATGCCCCAACGTGCGCACATCCCAACGTACGCACACCTCGGTCCCGCTCACAGCTGCTTGCAGCTTTCTAGTTATTCTTTCTTTCTTTCTTTCTTATTCTTTGCAAAAGGTATGCGAAAACTCAGGAAATTTTGCAAGCGCCACTTGCCAGTCGACGACATGAAAGAATCTAAACTTTATATTTTTGGGAGTCGCTCATTGACTCTGTAGCGCCCCCTATGATGCTTAAAAATGGTCCCCGCAATAGGATTAGTTTCGCATGGGACGACGAAATTCGGTACACTCATTCATCATGCCCAGACGCAAAAAAAAGTCTCTTGCCGCCATGGTCCCACGTACACAGGAAGGCGGCCATTTTGGATGGAAAGTGCGTTTTCGTGCCATTTTTGACCGATTCCACGCCTTGCTTAAGATCGAACTTGTCCTACAGATTTAATGCTACAGACTTGAAACTTGGCCAGGTTACTCTTGAGACATGGAGGGAAAAATTCATTGGCCAACTTTTTCAAAACTTAAAGGGCGTGGCCGTGGCGACGCCTCAAAGTTTGATGACTCGCCATCACTCGCCACAAAAAATTAAGTCGCTTATAATTTCCACATACATAATCCAATCTTTCCCAAAGTTCAACCGGTGATTGCTGGACCCAGCCTGAACGCGCACATGTAAAATAGTGACATCCACCTATAGCGCCACCTGCTGGTGGTTGGAAATGTCTTTTTTTTTTCCACACCTCGCATTTGATCAAACTCCTCCTACAGATTTCATGCTACAAGCTTCAAACGTGGCCAGGTTACTCTTAAGACATGGGGGGAAAAAAATCATTGGCCAACTTTTTCAAACCTCAAAGGGCGTGGCCGTGGCGACGCCTCAAATTTATGACTCGCCATAAAAAATGAAGTCGCTTATAACTCCCACATACATTATCCAATCTGTCCCAAACTTCATACGGTGATTGCTAGACCCAGCCTGAATGCGCACATATAAGATAGTGATATACACCTACAGCGCCACCTACTGGTGATCGGAAACGTCTTTTTTTTCAACAACTCGCATTTGATCGAACTCCTCCTACAGATTTTATGGTAACAGCTCCAAACTTGGCCAGATTACTCTTTAGCAAGGGGGAAGAAAAATCTTGACAAACTTTTCCAAACTCTTAACGGTGTGGGCGTGTTTAGGCGGTGAAAATCGTTTGATGGCGTTTGTGATTTGAAAGCCTTATCATCATCGCAAAGTCATGAAACTTGGTACACACGTCCGCCTTGTCGACCTCGTACGTATGTAAAGAGTATTGTGTGTGGGCGGTGCTAAATGGCTCAGTGGCGCCCCCTAGAAATTTTCATAAAACCACTCCGCCTTGGGGTTTTTATGTGCTCGTACGTACGCAGAGGATATCGTGCGTGTGGGCAGAGCTACAGCCCCAGCGTCCAGCGCATGCCCCAACGTACGCACATCCCAACGTACGCACACTCGGTCCCGCTCACAGCTGCTTGCAGCTTTCTAGTTGTTAGGGACCGAGCAGTGAAACTGCAAGGACCCTATTGTATCTGTAAGGTTTATTATTATTATTAGGGACCGAGCAGTGAAACTGCAAGGACCCTATTGTATCTGTAAGGTTTATTATTAGGGACCGAGCAGTGAAACTGCAAGGACCCTATTGTATCTGTAAGGATTATTATTTTTAGGGACCGAGCAGTGAAACTGCAAGGACCCTATTGTATCTGTAAGGATTATTATTAGGGACCGAGCAGTGAAACTGCAAGGACCCTATTGTATCTGTAAGGTTTATTATTATTCTTTCTTTCTTTCTTTCTTATTCTTTGCAAAAGGTATGCGAAAACTCAGGAAATTTTGCGAGCGCCACGTGCTAGTCGACGACATGAAAGAATCTAAACATTATATCTTTGGGAGTTGCTCATTGGCTCTGTAGCGCCCCCTACGGTGCTTAAAAATGGTGCCCGCAATGGGGTTAGTTTCGCGGAGGACGACGAAATTCGGTACACTCATTCATCATGCCAAGACGCACAAAAAAGTCTCAGGCCGCCAATGTGCCACGTCCACAGGAAGGCGGCCATTTTGGATGGAAAGTGCGTTTTCGTGTCATTTTTGACCGATTCCACGCCTTGCATAAGATCGAACTTGTCCTACAGATTTAATGCTACAGACTTGAAACTTGGCCAAGTTAGTCTTAAGACATGGGGGAAAAAATTCATTGGCCAACTTTTTCAAAACTTAAAGGGCGTGGCCGTGGCGACACCTCAAAGTTTGATGACTCGCCATCACTCGCCACAAAAAATTAAGTCGCTTATAACTTCCACATACATTATCCAATCTGTCCCAAACTTCATACGGTGAATGCTGGACCCAGCCTGAACGTGCACCTATAAAATAGTGACATCCACCTATAGCGCCACCTGCTGGTGGTTGGAAATGTCTTTTTTTTTTTCCACACCTCGCATTTGATCGAACTCCTCCTAAATATTTAATGCTAAACGATTCAAACTTGGCCAGGCTACTCTTAAGACATGGGCCGAAAAAATCATTGGCCAACTTTTTCAAAACTTAAAGGGTGTGGCCGTGGCGACGCCTCAAATTTATGACGCGCCATAAAAAATTAAGTCGCTTATAACTCCCACTTACATTATCCAATCTGTCCCAAACTTCATACGGTGAATGCTGGACCCAGCCTGAACGTGCACATATAAAAAAGTGATATCCACCTACAGCGCCACCTAATGGTAGTCGGAAACTTCATTTTTTTCCACACCTCTTATTTGATCAAACTCCTCCTACATATTTCATGCTAAAATCTTCAAACTTGGCCAGGTTACTCTTAAGACATGAGGGCAAAACTTCATGGAGAAACTTTTCCAAACTCTGAACGGTGTGGGCGTGGCCAGAGGTGAAAATCTTGTGATGGCATTTGCAATATGAAAGCCTTATCATCATCGCAAAGTCATGAAACTTGGTACTCACGTCCACCGTGACGACCTCATACGTATGTAAAGGGTATTGTGTGTGGGCGGAGCAAAATGGCTCAGTGGCGCCCCCTAGAAATTTTCAAAAACCCCTATGCATTGGGGTTATTGTGTGCTCGTACGTACGCAATGGGAATCGTGCGTGTGGGTAGAGCTGCGCGACTACGGCGTCCAGCGCATGCCCAACGTGCGCACATCCCAACGTGCGCACATCCCAACGTACGCACACTCGGTCCCGCTCACAGCTGCTTGCAGCTTTCTAGTTTTTCTCCGTTATTCTTTCTTATTCTTTGCAAAAGGTATGCGAAAACTCAGGAAATTTTGCGAGCGCCACCTGCCAGTCGACGACATGAAAGAATCTAAACTTTATATTTTTGGGAGTCGCTCATTGACTCTGTAGCGCCCCCTACAATGCTTAAAAATGGTGCCCGCAATGGGGTTAGTTTCGCGTAGGACAATGAAATTTGGTACACTCATTCATCATTCCCAGACGCACAAAAAAGTCTTTTGCCGCCATGGTCCCACGTCCACAGGAAGGCGGCCATTTTGGATGGAAAGTGCGTTTTCGTGCCATTTTTGGCCAATTCCACGTCTTGCATAAGATTGAACTTGTCCTACAGATTTCATGCTACCGACTTAAAACTTGGCCAGGTTACTCTTAAGACATGGGGGGATAAAATCATGGAGAAACTTTTTCAAAACTTAAAGGGCGTGGCCGTGGCGACGCCTCAAAGTTTGATGACTCGCCATCACACGCCAAAAAAAATTAAGTCTCTTATAACTCCCACATACATTATCCAATCTGTCCCAAACTTCATACGGTGAATGCTGGACCCAGCCTGAACGCGTACATATTATCATAACGACATCCACCTATAGCGCCACCTGCTGGGGGTTGGAAACATCTCTTTTTTTCCACATCTCGCATTTGATCGAACTCGTCCTACAGATTTAATGCTACAAGCTTCAATCTTGGCCAGATTACTCTTAAGACATGGGGGGAAAGAGTCATGGAGAAACTTTTTCAAACCTCAAAGGGCGTGGCCGTGGCGACGCCTCAAAGTTATGACTCGCCATGAAGAATTAAGTCGCTTATAACTTCCACACTCATTATCCAATCTGTCCCAAACTTCAAACGGTGAATGCTGGACCCGGCCTGAACGCGTACATATTATCATAGTGACATCCTCCTATTGCGCCACCTGCTGGTGGTCGGAAACGTCTTTTTTTGCCACACCTCACATTTTATAAAACTCCTCCTACAGATTTAATGCTACAAGCTTCAAACTTAGCCAGGTTACTCTTAAGACATGGGGGCAAAAATTCATGGAGAAACTTTTCCAAACTCTGAACAATGTGGGCGTGGCCAGGCGGTGAAAATCGTGTGATGGTGTTTGTGATTTGAAAGCCTTATCATCATCACAACGTCATGAAACTTGGCAAACACGTCCATCCTGACAACCTCGTACGTATGTGAAGGGTATCGTATGTGGGCGGAGCAAAGTGGCTCAGTGGCGCCCCCTAAGGTACTTAAAAATGGTCCACACATTGGGGTTAGTTTTGCGTGGGACGACGAAATTCGGTACACTCATTCATCATGCCCAGACGCACCAAAAAGTCTCATGCCATCACGGTGCCACGTCCACAGGAAGGCGGCCATTTAGGATGGAAAGTGCGTTTTCGTGCCATTTTTGGCCGATTCCACGCCTTGCATAAGATCGAACTTATCCTACAGATTTCATGCTTCAGACTTCAAACTTGGCCAGGTTACTCTTAAGACATGGGGGGAAAGATTCATGGAGAAACCTTTTCAAACCTCAAAGGGCGTGGCCGTGGCGACGCCTCAAAGTTCGATGACTCGCCATCACTCGCCACAAAAAATGAAGTCGCTTATAACTCCCACATACATTATTTAATCTGTCCCAAACTTCATTCGGTGAATGCTGGAACCAGCCTGAATGTGTTCATATTATCATAGCGACATCCACCTATAGCGCCACCTGCTGGGGGTTGGAAACATCTCTTTTTTTCCACACCTCGCATTTGATCGAACTCGTCCTACAGATTTAATGCTACAGACTTGAAACTTGGCCAGGTTACTCTTAAGACATGAGGGGAAAAATTCATGGAGAAACTTTTTCAAATCTCAAAGGGCGTGGCCGTAGCAAGGCGGTGAAAATCTTGTAATGGCGTTTCTGATTTGAAAGCCTTATCATCATCGCAAAGTCATTAAGCTTGGCACACACGTCCACCCTGTCGACCTCGTACGTATGTAAAGGGTATCGTGTGTGGGCGGAGCAAAATGACTCAGTGTCGCCCCCTAGAAATTTTCAACAACCCCTCCGCATTGGGGTTATTATGTACTCGTGCTAACGCAGAGGGTATCCTGCGTGTGGGCAGAGCTGCGCGACTACGGCGTCCAGCGCATTCCCCAACGTACGCATATCCCAACGTACGCACACCTCGGTCCCGCTCACAGCTGCTTGCAGCTTTCTAGTTAGGGACCAAGCAGTGAAACTGCAAGGACCCTATTGTATCTGTAAGGTTTATTAGGGACCGAGCAGTGAAACTGCAAGGACCCTATTGTATCTGTAAGGTTTATTATTATTAGGGACCGAGCAGTGAAACTGCAAGGACCCTATTGTATCTGTAAGGTTTATTATTATTATTATTCTTTCTTTCTTTCTTTCTTTCTTTCTTTCTTTCTTATTCTTTGCAAAAGGTATGCGAAAACTCAGGAAATTTTGCGAGCGCCACGTGCTAGTCGACGACATGAAAGAATCTAAACTTTATATCTTTGGGAGTTGCTCATTGGCTCTGTAGCGCCCCCTACGATGCTTAAAAATGGTGCCCGCAATGGGGTTAGTTTCGCGTAGGACAATGAAATTCGGTACACTCATTCACCATGCCCAGACGCACAAAAAAGTCTCTTGCCGCCATGGTCCCACGTACACAGGAAGGCGGCCATTTTGGATGGAAAGTGCGTTTTCGTGCCATTTTTGGCCGATTCCACGCCTTGCTTAAGATCGAACTTGTCCTACAGATTTAATGCTACAGACTTCAAACTTGGCCAGGTTACTCTTAAGACATGGGGGGGGGAATTCATGGAGAAACTTTTTCAAAACTTAAAGGGCGTGGGCGTGGCAACTCCTCAAATTTCGATGACTCGCCATCACTCGCCACAAAAAATGAAGTCGCTTATAACTCCCACATACATTATCCAATCTGTCCCAAACTTCATACGGTGAATGCTGGACCCAGCCTGAACGCGTACATATTATCATAACGACATCCACCTATAGCGCCACCTGCTGGGGGTTGGAAACATCTCTTTTTTTCCACATCTCGCATTTGATCGAACTCGTCCTACAGATTTAATGCTACAAGCTTCAAACTTGGCCAGATTACTCTTAAGACATGGGGGGAAAGAGTCATGGAGAAACTTTTTCAAACCTCAAAGGGCGTGGCCGTGGCGACGCCTCAAAGTTATGACTCGCCATGAAGAATTAAGTCGCTTATAACTTCCACACTCATTATCCAATCTGTCCCAAACTTCATACGGTGAATGCTGGACCAAGCCTGAACGCGTACATATTATCATAGTGACATCCTCCTATAGCGCCACCTGCTGGTGGTCGGAAATGTCATTTTTTGCCACACCTCACATTTTATAAAACTCCTCCTACAGATTTAATGCTACAAGCTTCAAACTTAGCCAGGTTACTCTTAAGACATGGGGGCAAAAATTCATGGAGAAACTTTTCCAAACTCTGAACAATTCGGGCGTGGTCAGGCGGTGAAAATCGTGTGATGGTGTTTGTGATTTGAAAGCCTTATCATCATCACAACGTCATGAAACTTGGCACACACGTCCATCCTGAACACCTCGTACGTATGTGAAGGGTATCGTGTGTGGAAGGAGCAAAGTGGCTCAGTGGCGCCCCCTAGGGTACTTAAAAATGGTCCACACATTGGGGTTAGTTTTGCGTGGGACGACGAAATTCGGTACACTCATTCATCATGCCCAGACGCACAAAAAAGTCTCATGCCGCCATGGTCCCACGTCCACAGGAAGTCGGCCATTTTGGATGGAAAGTGCGTTTTCGTGCCATTTTTGACCGATTCTACACCTTGTATAAGATCGAACTTGTCCTACAGATTTAATGCTACAGACTTCAAACTTGGCCAGGTTACTCTTAAGACATGGGGGGAAAAATTCATGGAGAAACTTTTTCAAACCTCAAAGGGCGTGGGCGTGGCGATGCCTCAAAGTTTGATGACTCGCCATCACTCGCCACAACAAATTAAGTTGCTTATAACTCCCACATACATTATCCAATCTGTCCCAAACTTCATACGGTGAATGCTGGACCCAGCCTGAACGCGTACATATTATCATAGTGACATCCACCCATAGCGCCACCTGCTGGTGGTTGGAAACATCTTTTTTTTTCACACCTCGCATTTGATCAAACTCCTCCTACATATTTAATGCTAAAATCTTCAAACTTGGCCAGGTTACTCTTAAGCTAGGGGGGAAGAAAACTCTTGAGAAGCTTTTCCAAACTCTGAACGGTGTGGGCGTGGCCAGGCGGTGACAATCGTGTGATGGCGTTTGTGATTTGAAAGCCTTATCATCATCGCAACTTAATGAAACTTGGCACACACGTCCACCCTGATGACCTCGTTCGTATGTGAAGGGTATCGTGTGTGGGCTGAGCAAAATGGCTCAGTGGCGCCCCCTAGAAATTTTCAAAAACCCCTCCGCATTGGAGTTATTATGTGCTCGTACGTACGCAGAGGGTATCGTGTGTGTGGGCAGAGCTGCGGCTCCAGCGTCCAGCGCATGCCCCAACGTGCGCACATCCCAACGTACGCACACCTCGGTCCCGCTCACAGCTGCTTGCAGCTTTCTAGTTATTATTATTCTTTCTTATTCTTTGCAAAAGGTATGCGAAAACTCAGGAAATTTTGCGAGCACCACCTGCCAGTCGACGACATGAAAGAATCTAAACTTTATATTTTTGGGAGTCGCTCATTGGCTCTGTAGCGCCCCCTACGATGCTTAAAAATTGTCCCCGCAATAGGATTAGTTTTGCGTGGGACGACGAAATTCGGTACACTCATTCATCATGCCAAGACGCACAAAAAAGTCTCAGGCCACCATGGTCCCACGTCCACAGGACGTCGGCCATTTTGGATGGAAAGTGCGTTTTCGTGCCATTTTTGACCGATTCCACACCTTGTATAAGATCGAACTTGTCCTACAGATTTAATGCTACAGACTTCAAACTTGGCCAGGTTACTCTTAAGACATGGAGGGAAAAATTTATTGGCCAACTTTTTCAAAACTTAAAGGGCGTGGCCGTGGCGACGCCTCAAAGTTTGATGACTCGCCATCACTCGCCACGAAAAATGAAGTCGCTTATAACTCCCACATACATTATCCAATCTGTCCCAAACTTCATACGGTGAATGCTGGACCCAGACTGAAAGCTCACATATAAAATAGTGACATCCACCTATAGCGCCACCTGCTGGTGGATGGAAATGTCTTTTTTTTTTCCACACCTCGCATTTGATCGATCTCCTCCTACATATTTAATGCAAAAACCTTCAAACTTGGCAAGGTTGCTCTTAAGACATGGGTCGAAAAAATCATTGGCCAACTTTTTCAAAACTTAAAGGGCGTGGCCGTGGCGACACCTCAAATTTATGACGCGCCATAAAAAATTAAGTCGCTTATAACTCCCACATACATTATCCAATCTGTCCCAAACTTCATACGGTGAATGCTGGACCCAGCCTGAACGTGCACATACAAAAAAGTGATGTCCACCTACAGCGCCACCTAATGGTGGTTGGAAACTTCATTTTTTTCCAGGCCTCTTATTTGATCAAACTCCTCCTACATATTTCATGCTAAAATCTTCAAACTTGGCCAGGTTACTCTTAAGACATGAGGGCAAAACTTCATGGAGAAACTTTTCCAAACTCTGAACGGTGTGGGCGTAGCCAGAGGTGAAAATCGTGTGATGGCGTTTGTAATATGAAAGCCTTATCATCATCGTAAAGTCATGAAACTTGGCACACACGTCCACCCTGACGACCTCGTACGTATGTAAAGGGTATTGTGTGTGGGCGGACCAAAATGGCTCAGTGGCGCCCCCTAGAAATTTTCAAAAACCCCTATGCATTGGGGTTATTATGTGCTCGTACGTACGCAGAGGGTATCGTGCGTCTGGGCAGAGCTGCAGCTCCAGCGTCCAGCGTATGCCCCAACGTACGCACATCCCAACGTACGCCACCTCGGTCCCGCTCACAGCTGCTTGCAGCTTTCTAGTTTTTCTATATTCTTATTCTTTGCAAAAGGTATGCGAAAACTCAGGAAATTTTGCAAGCGCCACCTGCCAGTCGACGACATGAAAGAATCTAAACTTTATATTTTTGGGAGTGGCTCATTGACTCTGTAGCGCCCCCTACAATGCTTAAAAATGGTGCCCGCAATGGGGTTAGTTTCGCGTAGGACGATGAAATTCGGTACACTCATTCATCATGCCAAGACGCACAAAAAAGTCTCTTGCCGCCATGGTCCCACGTCCACAGGAAGGCGGCCATTTTGGATGGAAAGTGCGTTTTCGTGCCATTTTTGACCGATTCCACGCCTTGTATAAGATCGAACTTGTCCTACAGATTTAATGATACAGACTTCAAACTTGGCCAGGTTACTCTTAAGACATGGGGGGAAAAATTCATGGAGAAACTTTTTCAAAACTTAAAGGGCGTGGCCGTGGCGACGCCTCAAAGTTTGATGACTCGCCATCACTCGCCACAAAAAATTAAGTCGCTTATAACTCCCACATACATTATCCAATCTGTCCGAAACTTCTTACGGTGAATGCTGGAACCAGCCTGAATGCGTACATATTATCATAGTGGCATCCACCTATAGCGCCACCTGCTGGTGGTTGGAAAAGTCTTTTTTTTCCCACACCTCGCATTTGATCAAACTCCTCCTACAGATTTAATGCTACAAGCTTCAAACTTGGCCAGGTTACTCTTAAGACATGGGGGCAAAACTTCATGGAGAAACCTTTCCAAACTCTGAACGGTATGGGCGTGGCCAGGCGGTGAAAGTCGTGTGATGGCGTTTATGATTTGAAAGCCTTATCATCATCGTAAGGTCATGAAACTTGGCACACACGTCCACCCTGACAACCTCGTACGTATGTAAAGGGTATCGTGTGTGGGCGGATCAAAATGGCTCAGTGGCGCCCCCTAGAAATTTTCAAAAACCTCTCCGCATTGGGGTTATTATATGCTCGTACGTACGCAGAGGGTATCGTGCGTGTGGGCAGAGCTGCGCGACTACGGGGTCCAGCGCATGCCCCAACGTGCGCACATCCAACGTACGCACACCTCGGTCCCGCTCACAGCTGCTTGCAGCTTTCTAGTTATTATTCTTCTTCCGATTCTTTGCAAAAGGTATGCGAAAACTCAGGAAATTTTGCGAGCGCCACCTGCCAGTCGACGACATGAAAGAATCTAAACTTTATATTTTTGGGAGTCGCTCATTGACTCTGTAGCGCCCCCTACGGTGCTTAAAAATGGTCCCCGCAATAGGGTTAGTTTCGCGTGGGACAAAGAAATTCGGTACACTCATTCATCATGCCCAGACGCACAAAAAAGTCTCATGTCGCCATGGTCCCACGTCCACAGGAAGGCGGCCATTTTGGATGGAAAGTGCGTTTTCGTGCCATTTTTGACCGATTCCACGCCTTGCTTAAGATCGAACTTGTCCTACAGATTTAATGCTACAGACTTCAAACTTGGCCAGGTTACTCTTAAGACATGGGGGGGGGAATTCATGGAGAAACTTTTTCAAAACTTAAAGGGCGTGGGCGTGGCAACTCCTCAAAGTTCGATGACTCGCCATCACTCGCCACAAAAAATGAAGTCGCTTATAACTCCCACATACATTATCCAATCTGTCCCAAACTTCATACGGTGAATGCTGGACCCAGCCTGAACGCGTACATATTATCATAACGACATCCACCTATAGCGCCACCTGCTGGGGGTTGGAAACATCTCTTTTTTTCCACATCTCGCATTTGATCGAACTCGTCCTACAGATTTAATGCTACAAGCTTCAAACTTGGCCAGATTACTCTTAAGACAAGGGGGAAAAGAGTCATGGAGAAACTTTTTCAAACCTCAAAGGGCGTGGCCGTGGCGACGCCTCAAAGTTATGACTCGCCATGAAGAATTAAGTCGCTTATAACTTCCACACTCATTATCCAATCTGTCCCAAACTTCATACGGTGAATGCTGGACCAAGCCTGAACGCGTACATATTATCATAGTGACATCCTCCTATAGCGCCACCTGCTGGTGGTCGGAAATGTCATTTTTTGCCACACCTCACATTTTATAAAACTCCTCCTACAGATTTAATGCTACAAGCTTCAAACTTAGCCAGGTTACTCTTAAGACATGGGGGCAAAAATTCATGGAGAAACTTTTCCAAACTCTGAACAATTCGGGCGTGGTCAGGCGGTGAAAATCGTGTGATGGTGTTTGTGATTTGAAAGCCTTATCATCATCACAACGTCATGAAACTTGGCACACACGTCCATCCTGAACACCTCGTACATATGTGAAGGGTATCGTGTGTGGAAGGAGCAAAGTGGCTCAGTGGCGCCCCCTAGGGTACTTAAAAATGGTCCACACATTGGGGTTAGTTTTGCGTGGGACGACGAAATTCGGTACACTCATTCATCATGCCCAGACGCACAAAAAAGTCTCATGCCGCCATGGTCCCACGTCCACAGGAAGTCGGCCATTTTGGATGGAAAGTGCGTTTTCGTGCCATTTTTGACCGATTCTACACCTTGTATAAGATCGAACTTGTCCTACAGATTTAATGCTACAGACTTCAAACTTGGCCAGGTTACTCTTAAGACATGGGGGGAAAAATTCATGGAGAAACTTTTTCAAACCTCAAAGGGCGTGGGCGTGGCGACGCCTCAAAGTTTGATGACTCGCCATCACTCGCCACAACAAATTAAGTTGCTTATAACTCCCACATACATTATCCAATCTGTCCCAAACTTCATACGGTGAATGCTGGACCCAGCCTGAACGCGTACATATTATCATAGTGACATCCACCCATAGCGCCACCTGCTGGTGGTTGGAAACATCTTTTATTTTCACACCTCGCATTTGATCAAACTCCTCCTACATATTTAATGCTAAAATCTTCAAACTTGGCCAGGTTACTCTTAAGCTAGGGGGGAAGAAAACTCTTGAGAAGCTTTTCCAAACTCTGAACGGTGTGGGCGTGGCCAGGCGGTGACAATCGTGTGATGGCGTTTGTGATTTGAAAGCCTTATCATCATCGCAACTTAATGAAACTTGGCACACACGTCCACCCTGATGACCTTGTTCGTATGTGAAGGGTATCGTGTGTGGGCTGAGCAAAATGGCTCAGTGGTGCCCCCTAGAAATTTTCAAAAACCCCTCCGCATTGGAGTTATTATGTGCTCGTACGTACGCAGAGGGTATCGTGTGTGTGGGCAGAGCTGCGGCTCCAGCGTCCAGCGCATGCCCCAACGTGCGCACATCCCAACGTACGCACACCTCGGTCCCGCTCACAGCTGCTTGCAGCTTTCTAGTTATTATTATTCTTTCTTATTCTTTGCAAAAGGTATGCGAAAACTCAGGAAATTTTGCGAGCGCCACGTGCCGGTCGACGACATGAAAGAATCTAAACTTTATATTTTTGGGAGTCGCTCATTGGCTCTGTAGCGCCCCCTACGATGGTTAAAAATTGTCCCCGCAATAGGATTAGTTTTGCGTGGGACGACGAAATTCGGTACACTCATTCATCATGCCAAGACGCACAAAAAAGTCTCAGGCCGCCATGGTCACACATCCACAGGAAGTCGGCCATTTTGGATGGAAAGTGCGTTTTCGTGCCATTTTTGACCGATTCCACGCCTTGCTTAAGATCGAACTTGTCCTACAGATTTAATGCTACAGACTTCAAACTTGGCCAGGTTACTCTTAAGACATGGAGGGAAAAATTCATTGGCCAACTTTTTCAAAACTTAAAGGGCGTGGCCGTGGCGACGCCTCAAAGTTTGATGACTCGCCATCACTCGCCACGAAAAATTAAGTCGCTTATAACTTCCACATACATAATCCAATCTTTCCCAAAGTTCAACCGGTGATTGCTGGACCCAGCCTGAACGCGCACCTATAAAATAGTGACATCCACCTATAGCGCCACCTGCTTATGGTTGGAAATGTCTTTTTTTTTCCACACCTCGCATTTGATCGAACTCCTCCTACATATTTAATTCTAAACGCTTCAAACTTGGCCAGGCTACTCTTAGGACATGGGCCGAAAAAATCATTGGCCAACTTTTTCAAAACTTAACCCTTTAGGTGCCAAGATTTTTTTTTGAAAATACTGGATTTTGACATTAATATTTCAAAAGCTGGTGGCTGAAAGGGGGTTAAAGATAGATGCCTACTGTACATTAGAAAAATGTTGCCCATGGTCCATAGTTTATGTGGGGTATGAAATTATTGATCTAATTTGCATATTATGACGTCATCAGGTGGCAGCCATTTTGAATCTCATTATGTTCAGGAAATATTGGAATTGAGTGATTGTGAACTTGTTTTTTTAAAACTTTTTTTTTCTTTTTGTCTATTTATCATCATCTATAATGATCAGGGAACAGGAAAGCAACAATAAAACAGAATAATTTAGTAAAATATTACTATATCATCATTACCATATAGTAGGAAAACGCATGCGAAAAGTTGCCTATATTTTTTCAGGAAATGGTGGATATTGACTTGATATTTGAACTTATTTTCATTTTTCTGTCTTTTACCATCATTCATAAGGAGGAAACCAACAATAAAACAGGAGAAAGTGGTAAAATACTGTCATCATTAGGCTACCATAGGGTAGGAAAACACATGCAAGAAGTGGAAGACATTGAATTGATTTTTTTTTTTTAACCTGTTCAACCTTATTCATAATGATCAGGAATGAGGAATACAATAATAAAACAAGTGGTAAAATGTAAGGATCATTGCGCTGGCGGATAGGCGCGCCGCGGCACCGGGGGCTGGATGGAGAGAGCGCATGCTAAAGATACCAGACCCACTTCTCCCACCCCCGATTCCTCGACCAACACGGACACTGCGACCGCGTTCCCCACTACCACCCACTCCATTGAGGTTGGATAACGACACCGAATGAGTTGGAGTTTGTGTGTGTGCTTGGAGAACAGCCTCGCTTCGCATGCCGGCACCATTGCCTTCGGAAGTTTCACGGTGGGAAGCATGAGCGCTCGTCCGATCCTCCTCCTCACGAGGTAAAAACTCTCCTTCGGAGTCGGAATCGGCAAATAGCATGCTCAATACTTCCGCACGGTTCAACTTCTTACAAGCCATGGTGATAAAAACTCACTAATAGTTCGCTGACAATAAAAATTCGACTCGCACGTCTCAACAGAACAGCTCTGAATAACTGCTTCCGTCTGAGCTCGCGCGGCTTTTTTGCACTGCCTTATAAAAACACTGTGAACTACAAAATGACTACAAAATGACTTGAGCTTGGTCTTGTTTGAAAGGGTAACATGTTTGCCAACTAGTGGTAGGAGGACTGAACACCTTAAAGCCCGTTTAGTTTATCTACAGACTGTTTTGTTTATGCTGACGTCATGTCGCAATTCTGCGACTTTGGCGGTTAGAGGGTTAAAGGGCGTGGCCGTGGCGACGCCTCAAATTTATGACGCGCCATAAAAAATTAAGTCGCTTATAACTCCCACATACATTATCCAATCTGTCCCAAACTTCATACGGTGAATGCTGGACCCAGCCTGAACGTGCACATATAAAAAAGTGATATCCATCTACAGCGCCACCTAATGGTGGTCGGAAACTTCATTGTTTTCCACACCTCGTATTTGATCAAACTCCTCCTACATATTTCATGCTAAAATCTTCAAACTTGGCCAGGTTACTCTTAAGACATGAGGGCAAAACTTCCTGGAGAAACTTTTACAAACTCTGAACGGTGTGGGCGTGGCCAGAGGTGAAAATCGTGTGATGGCGTTTGTAATATGAAAGCCTTATCATCATCGCAAAGTCATGAAAGTTGGTACACACGTCCACCGTGACGACCTCGTACGTATGTAAAGGGTATTGTGTGTGGGCGGAGCAAAATGGCTCAGTGGCGCCCCCTAGAAATTTTCAAAAACCCCTCTGCAATGGGGTTATTGTGTGCTCGTACGTACGCAATGGGAATCGTGCGTGTGGGCAGAGCTGCGCGACTACGGCGTCCAGCGCATGCCCAACGTGCGCACATCCCAACGTACGCACACTCGGTCCCGCTCACAGCTGCTTGCAGCTTTCTAGTTATTATTATTCTTTCTTTCTTTCTTTCTTATTCTTTGCAAAAGGTATGCGAAAACTCAGGAAATTTTGCGAGCGCCACCTGCCAGTCGACGACATGAAAGAATCTAAACTTTATATTTTTGGGAGTCGCTCATTGACTCTGTAGCGCCCCCTATGATGCTTAAAAATGGTCCCCTTAATAGGATTAGTTTCGCGTGGGACGACGAAATTCGGTACACTCATTCATCATGCCCAGACGCAAAAAAAAGTCTCATGCCGCCATGGTCCCACGTACACAGGAAGGCGGCCATTTTGGATGGAAAGTGTGTTTTCGTGCCATTTTTGACCAATTCCACGCCTTGCTTAAGATCGAACTTGTCCTACAGATTTAATGCTACAGACTTCAAACTTGGCCAGGTTACTCTTAAGACATGGATGGAAAAATTCATTGGCCAACTTTTTCAAAACTTAAAGGGCGTGGCCGTGGCGACGCCTCAAAGTTTGATGACTCGCCATCACTCGCCACAAAAAATTAAGTCGCTTATAACTTCCACATACATAATCCAATCTTTCCCAAAGTTCAACCGGTGATTGCTGGACCCAGCCTGAACGCGCAAATGTAAAATAGTGACATCCACCTACAGCGCCACCTGCTGGGGGTTGGAAATGTCTTTTTTTTTCCACAACTCGCATTTGATCAAACTCCTCCTACATATTTCATGCTACAAGCTTCAAACTTGGCCAGGTTACTCTTAAGACATGGGGGGAAAAAAATAATTGGCCAACTTTTTCAAACCTCAAAGGGCGTGGCCGTGGCGACGCCTCAAATTTATGAGTCGCCATAAAAAATTAAGTCGCCTATAACTCCCACATACATTATCCAATCTGTCCCAAACTTCATACGGTGATTGCTAGACCCAGCCTGAATGCGCACATATAAGATAGTGATATACACCTACAGCGCCACCTACTGGTGATCGGAAACGTCTTTTTTTTCAACAACTCGCATTTGATCGAACTCCTCCTACAGATTTTATGGTAACAGCTCCAAACTTGGCCAGATTACTCTTTAGCAAGGGGGGAAGAAAAATCTTGAGAAACTTTTCCAAACTCTGAACGGTGTGGGCGTGTTCAGGCGGTGAAAATCGTGTGATGGCGTTTGTGATTTGAAAGCCTTATCATCATCGCAAAGTCATGAAACTTGGCACACACGTCCACCCTGATGACCTCGTACGTATGTAAAGGGTATTGTGTGTGGGCGGTGCTAAATGGCTCAGTGGCGCCCCCTAGAAATTTTCATAAAACCACTCCGCATTGGGGTTTTTATGTGCTCGTACGTACGCAGAGGATATCGTGCGTGTGGGCAGAGCTACAGCCCCAGCGTCCAGCGCATGCCCCAACGTACGCACATCCCAACGTACGCACACTCGGTCCCGCTCACAGCTGCTTGCAGCTTTCTAGTTATTATTCTTTCTTTCTTTCTTATTCTTTGCAAAAGGTATGCGAAAACTCTTGAAATTTTGCGAGCACCACCTGCCAGTCGACGACATGAAAGAATCTAAACTTTATATTTTTGGGAGTCGCTCATTGACTCTGTAGCGCCCCCTACGATTGTTAAAAATGGTGCCCGCAATGGGGTTAGTTTCGCGGAGGACGACGAAATTTGGTACACTCATTCATCATGCCAAGACGCACAAAAAAGTCTCAGGCCGCCAATGTGCCACGTCCACAGGAAGGCGGCCATTTTGGATGGAAAGTGCGTTTTCGTGCCATTTTTGACCGATTCCACGCCTTGCATAAGATCGAACTTGTCCTACAGATTTAATGCTACAGACTTGAAACTTGGCCAGGTTAGTCTTAAGACATGGGGGGAAAAATTCATTGGCCAACTTTTTCAAAACTTAAAGGGTGTGGCTGTGGCAACGCCTCAAAGTTTGATGACTCGCCATCACTCGCCACGAAAAATTAAGTCGCTTATAACTTCCACATACATAATCCAATCTTTCCCAAAGTTCAAACTGTGATTGCTGGACCCAGCCTGAACGCGCACCTATAAAATAGTGACATCCACCTAAAGCGCCACCTGCTGGTGGTTGGAAATGTCTTTTTTTTTTCCACACCTCGCATTTGATCGAACTCCTCCTACATATTTAATGCTAAACGATTCAAACTTGGCCAAGCTACTCTTAAGACATGGGCCGAAAAAATCATTGGCCAACTTTTTCAAAACTTAAAGGGCGTGGCCGTGGCGACGCCTCAAATTTATGACGCGCCATAAAAAATTAAGTCGCTTATAACTCCCGCATACATTATCCAATCTGTCCCAAACTTCATACGGTGAATGCTGGACCCAGCCTGAACGTGCACATATAAAAAAGTGATATCCACCTACAGCGCCACCTAATGGTGGTCGGAAACTTCATTTTTTTCCACACCTCTTATTTGATCAAACTCCTCCTACATATTTCATGCTAAAATCTTCAAACTTGGCCAGGTTACTCTAAAGACATGAGGGCAAAACTTCATGGAGAAACTTTTCCAAACTCTGAACAGTGTGGGCGTGGCCAGAGGTGAAAATCGTGTGATGGCGTTTGCAATATGAAAGCCTTATCATCATCGCAAAGTCATGAAACTTGGTACTCACGTCCACCCTGACAACCTCGTACGTATGTAAAGGGTATTGTGTGGGCGGAACAAAATGGCTCAGTGGCGCCCCCTAGAAATTTTCAAAAACCCCTATGCATTGTGGTTATTGTGTGCTCGTACGTACGCAATGGGAATCGTGCGTGTGGGTAGAGCTGCGCGACTACGACGTCCAGCGCATGCCCAACGTGCGCACATCCCAACGTGCGCACATCCCAACGTGCGCACATCCCAACGTACGCACACTCGGTCCCGCTCACAGCTGCTTGCAGCTTTCTAGTTATTATTATTATTCTTTGCAAAAGGTATGCGAAAACTCTTGAAATTTTGCGAGCGCCACCTGCCAGTCGACGACATGAAAGAATCTAAACTTTATATTTTTGGGAGTTGCTCAATGACTCTGTAGCGCCCCCTACGATGGTTAAAAATGGTGCCCGCAATGGGGTTAGTTTCGCGGAGGACGACGAAATTTGGTACACTCATTCATCATGCCAAGACGCACAAAAAAGTCTCAGGCCGCCAATGTGCCACGTCCACAGGAAGGCGGCCATTTTGGATGGAAAGTGCGTTTTCGTGCCATTTTTGACCGATTCCACGCCTTGCATAAGATCGAACTTGTCCTACAGATTTAATGCTACAGACTTGAAACTTGGCCAGGTTAGTCTTAAGACATGGGGGGAAAAATTCATTGGCCAACTTTTTCAAAACTTAAAGGGTGTGGCTGTGGCAACGCCTCAAAGTTTGATGACTCGCCATCACTCGCCACAAAAAATTAAGTCGCTTATAACTCCCACATACATTATCCAATCTTTCCCAAAGTTCAAACTGTGATTGCTGGACCCAGCCTGAACGCGCACCTATAAAATAGTGACATCCACCTATAGCGCCACCTGCTGGTGGTTGGAAATGTCTTTTTTTTTTCCACACCTCGCATTTGATCGAACTCCTCCTACATATTTAATGCTAAACGATTCAAACTTGGCCAGGCTACTCTTAAGACATGGGCCGAAAAAAATCATTGGCCAACTTTTTCAAAACTTAAAGGGCGTGGCCGTGGCGACGCCTCAAATTTATGACGCGCCATAAAAAATTAAGTCGCTTATAATTTCCACACTCATTATCCAATCTGTCCCAAACTTCATACGGTGAATGCTGGACCCGACCTGAACGCGTACATATTATCATAGTGACATCCTCCTATAGCGCCACCTGCTGGTGGTTGGAAACCTCTTTTTTTTCCGCACGTCACATTTTTTCAAACTCCTCCTACAGATTTAATGCCACAAGCTTCAAACTTGGCCAGGTTACTCTTAAGTCATGTGGGGAAAAATTCATGGAGACACTTTTCCAAACTCTGAACGGTGTGGGCGTGGCCAGGCGGTGAAAATCATGTGATGGCGTTTGTGATTTGAAAGCCTTATCATGATCGCAAGGTCATGAAACTTGGCACACACGTCCACCCTGATGACCTCGTACGTATGTAAAGGGTATCGTGTGTGGGCAGAGCAAAATGGCTCAGTGGCGCCCCCTAGAAATTTTCAAAAACACCTCCGCATTTGGGTTTTTATGTGCTCGTAAGTACGCAGAGGGTATCGTGCGTTTGGGCAGAGCTGCAGCTCAAGCGTCCAGCGCATGCCCCAACATGCGCACATCCCAACGTACGCACACCTCGGTCCCGCTCACAGCTGCTTGCAGCTTTCTAGTTATTATTCTTTCTTCTTATTCTTTGCAAAAGGTATGCGAAAACTCAGGAAATTTTGCGAGCGCCACGTGCTAGTCGATGACATGAAAGAATCTAAACATTATATCTTTGGGAGTCGCTCATTGGCTCTGTAGCGCCCCCTACGGTGCATAAAAATGATCCCCTTAATAGGATTAGTTTCGCGTGGGACAACGAAAGTCGGAACACTCATTCATCATGCCCAGACGCACAAAAAAGTGTCATGCCGCCATGGTCCCACGTACACAGGAAGGTGGCCATTTTGGATGGAAAGTGCGTTTTGGTGCCATTTTTGACCGATTTCACGCCTTGCTTAAGATCGAACTCGTCCTACAGATTTAATGCTACAGACTTCAAACTTGGCCAGGTTACTCTTAAGACATGGGGGGGGGGGAATTCATGGAGAAACTTTTTCAAAACTTAAAGGGCTTGGGCGTGGCAACGCCTCAAAGTTCGATGACTCGCCATCACTCGCAACAAAAAATGAAGTCGCTTATAACTCCCACATACATTATCCAATCTGTTCCAAACTTCATACGGTGAATGCTGGACCCAGCCTGAACGCGTACATATTATCATAGTGACATCCACCTATAGCGCCACCTGCTGGTGGTTGGAAATGTATATTTTTTTCCACACCTCGCATTTGATCGAACTCCTCCTACATATTTAATGCTACAAGCTTCAAACTTGGCCAGGTTACTCTTAAGACAAGGGGGGGAAAAATCATGGAGAAACTTTTTCAAACCTCAAAGGGCGTGGCCATGGTGACACCTCAAATTTATGACTCGCCATAAAAAATTAAGTTGCTTATAACTTCCACATACATTATCCAATCTGTCCCAAACTTCATACGGTGATTGCTGGACCCAGCCTGAATGCGCACATATAAAATAGTGACATCCACCTACAGCATCACCTAATGGTGGTCGGAAACGTCTTTTTTTTTTTCACACCTTGTATTTGATCAAACTCCTCCTACATATTTCATGCTAAAATCTTCAAACTTGGCCAGGTTACTCTTAAGACATGGGGGGAAGAAAACTCTTGAGAAGCTTTTCCAAACTCTGAACGGTGTGGGCGTGGCCAGGCGGTGACAATCGTGTGATGGCGTTTGTGATTTGAAAGCCTTATCATCATCGTAACTTAATGAAACTTGGCACACACGTCCACCCTGATGACCTCGTACGTATGTAAAGGGTATCGTGTGTGGGCGGAGCAAAATGGCTCAGTGGCGCCCCCTAGAAATTTTCAAAAACCCCTCCGCATTGGAGTTATTATGTGCTCGTACGTACACAGAGGGTATCGTGTGTGTGGGCAGAGCTGCGGCTCCAGCGTCCAGCGCATGCCCCAACGTGCGCACATCCCAACGTACGCACACCTCGGTCCCGCTCACAGCTGCTTGCAGCTTTCTAGTTATTATTTTTATTTTAATTTTTAGGGACCGAGCAGTGAAACTGCAAGGACCCTATTGTATCTGTAAGGTTTATTATTAGGGACCGAGCAGTGAAACTGCAAGGACCCTATTGTATCTGTAAGGTTTATTAGGGACCGAGCAGTGAAACTGCAAGGACCCTATTGTATCTGTAAGGTTTATTATTATTAGGGACTGAGCAGTGAAACTGCAAGGACCCTATTGTATCTGTAAGGTTTATTATTATTAGGGACCGAGCAGTGAAACTGCAAGGACCCTATTGTATCTGTAAGGTTTATTAGGGACCGAGCAGTGAAACTGCAAGGACCCTATTGTATCTGTAAGGTTTATTATTATTATTCTTTCTTTCTTTCTTTCTTATTCTTTGCAAAAGGTATGCGAAAACTCAGGAAATTTTGCGAGCGCCACGTGCCGGTCGACGACATGAAAGAATCTAAACTTTATATTTTTGGTAGTCGCTCATTGGCTCTGTAGCGCCCCCTACGATGGTTAAAAATTGTCCCCGCAATAGGATTAGTTTTGCGTGGGACGACGAAATTCGGTACACTCATTCATCATGCCAAGACGCACAAAAAAGTCTCATGCCGCCATGGTCCCACGTCCACAGGAAGTCGGCCATTTTGGATGGAAAGTGCGTTTTCGTGCCATTTTTGACCGATTCCACGCCTTGCTTAAGATCGAACTTGTCCTACAGATTTAATGCTACAGACTTCAAACTTGGCCAGGTTACTCTTAAGACATGGAGGGAAAATTTCATTGGCCAACTTTTTCAAAACTTAAAGGGCGTGGCCGTGGCGACGCCTCAAAGTTTGATGACTCGTCATCACTCGCCACGAAAAATTAAGTCGCTTATAACTTCCACATACATAATCCAATCTTTCCCAAAGTTCAACCGGTGATTGCTGGACCCAGCCTGAACGCGCACCTATAAAATAGTGACATCCACCTATAGCGCCACCTGCTGGTGGTTGGATATGTCTTTTTTTTTCCACACCTCGCATTTGATCGAACTCCTCCTACATATTTAATGCTAAACGCTTCAAACTTGGCCAGGCTACTCTTAGGACATGGGCCGAAAAAATCATTGGCCAACTTTTTCAAAACTTAAAGGGCGTGGCCGTGGCGACGCCTCAAATTTATGATGCGCCATAAAAAATTAAGTCGCTTATAACTCCCACATACATTATCCAATCTGTCCCAAACTTCATACGGTGAATGCTGGACCCAGCCTGAACGTGCACATATAAAAAAGTGATATCCACCTACAGCGCCACCTAATGGTGGTCGGAAACTTCATTGTTTTCCACACCTCTTATTTGATCAAACTCCTCCTACATATTTCATGCTAAAATCTTCAAACTTGGCCAGGTTACTCTTAAGACATGAGGGCAAAACTTCCTGGAGAAACTTTTACAAACTCTGAACGGTGTGGGCGTGGCCAGAGGTGAAAATCGTGTGATGGCGTTTGTAATATGAAAGCCTTATCATCATCGCAAAGTCATGAAAGTTGGTACACACGTCCACCCTGACGACCTCGTACGTATGTAAAGGGTATTGTGTGTGGGCGGAGCAAAATGGCTCAGTGGCGCCCCCTAGAAATTTTCAAAAACCCCTATGCATTGGGGTTATTGTGTGCTCGTACGTACGCAATGGGAATCGTGCGTATGGGCAGAGCTGCGCGACTACGGCGTCCAGCGCATGCCCAACGTGCGCACATCCCAACGTACGCACACTCGGTCCCGCTCACAGCTGCTTGCAGCTTTCTAGTTATTATTCTTTCTTTCTTATTCTTTGCAAAAGGTATGCGAAAACTCAGGAAATTTTGCGAGCGCCACATGCTAGTCGACGACATGAAAGAATCTAAACATTATATCTTTGGGAGTCGCTCATTGGCTCTGTAGCGCCCCCTACGATGCTTAAAAATGGTCCCCTTAATAGGATTAGTTTCGCGTGGGACGACGAAATTCGGTACACTCATCCATCATGCCCAGACGCACAAAAAAGTCTCTTGCCGCCAATGTGCCACGTACACAGGAAGGCGGCCATTTTGGATGGAAAGTGCGTTTTCGTGCCATTTTTGACCGATTCCACGCCTTGCTTAAGATCGAACTTGTCCTACAGATTTAATGCTACAGACTTCAAACTTGGCCAGGTTACTCTTAAGACATGGAGGTAAAAATTCATTGGCCAACTTTTTCAAAACTTAAAGGGCGTGGCCGTGGCGACGCCTCAAAGTTTGATGACTCGCCATCACTCGCCACGAAAAATGAAGTCGCTTATAACTCCCACATACATTATCCAATCTGTCCCAAACTTCATACGGTGAATGCTGGACCCAGACTGAAAGCTCACATATAAAATAGTGACATCCACTTATAGCGCCACCTGCTGGTGGTTGGAAATGTCTTTTTTTTTCCACACCTCGCATTTGATCGAACTCCTCCTACATATTTGATGCAAAAACCTTCAAACTTGGCCAGGTTGCTCTTAAGACATGGTCCGAAAAAATCATTGGCCAACTTTTTCAAAACTTAAAGGGCGTGGCCGTGGCGACACCTCAAATTTATGACGCGCCATAAAAAATTAAGTCGCTTATAACTCCCACATACATTATCCAATCTGTCCCAAACTTCATACGGTGAATGCTGGACCCAGCCTGAACGTGCACATATAAAAAAGTGATATCCACCTACAGCGCCACCTAATGGTGGTCGGAAACTTCATTTTTTTCCACACCTCTTATTTGATCAAACTCCTCCTACATATTTCATGCTAAAATCTAAAACTTGGCCAGGTTACTCTTAAGACATGAGGGCAAAACTTCATGGAGAAACTTTTCCAAACTCTGAACGGTGTGGGCGTGGCCAGAGGTGAAAATCGTGTGATGGCGTTTGTAATATGAAACCCTTATCATCATCGCAAAGTCATGAAACTTGGTACACACGTCCACCCTGACGACTTCGTACGTATGTAAAGGGTATTGTGTGTGGGCGGAGCAAAATGGCTCAGTGGCGCCCCCTAGAAATTTTCAAAAACCCCTATGCATTGGGGTTATTGTGTGCTCGTACGTACGCAATGGGAATCGTGCGTATGGGCAGAGCTGCGCGACTATGGCGTCCAGCGCATGCCCAACGTGCGCACATCCCAACGTACGCACACTCGGTCCCGCTCACAGCTGCTTGCAGCTTTCTAGTTATTATTATTAGGGACCGAGCAGTGAAACTGCAAGGACCCTATTGTATCTGTAAGGTTTATTATTATTCTTTCTTTCTTTCTTTCTTTCTTATTCTTTGCAAAAGGTATGCGAAAACTCAGGAAATTTTGCGAGCGCCACGTGCTAGTCGACGACATGAAAGAATCTAAACATTATATCTTTGGGAGTTGCTCATTGACTCTGTAGCGCCCCCTACGGTGCTTAAAAATGGTGCCCGCAATGGGGTTAGTTTCGCGTAGGACAATGAAATTCGGTAAACTGATTCACCATGCCCAGACGCACAAAAAAGTCTCTTGCCGCCATGGTCCCACGTACACAGGAAGGCGGCCATTTTGGATGGAAAGTGCGTTTTCGTGCCATTTTTGACCGATTCCACGCCTTGCATAAGATCGAACTTGTCCTACAGATTTAATGCTACAGACTTCAAACTTGGCCAGGTTACTCTTAAGACATGGGGGGAAAAATTCATGGGGAAACTCTTTCAAAACTTAAAGGGCGTGGCCGTGACGACGCTTCAAAGTTTGATGACTCGCCATCACTCGCCTCAAAAAATTAAGTCGCTTATAACTCCTACATACATTATCCAATCTGTCCCAAACTTCATACGGTGAATGCTGGACCCAGCCTGAACGCGTACATATTATCATAGTGACATCCACCTATAGCGCCACCTGCTGGTGGTTGGAAACGTCTTTTTTTTCCACACCTCAAACTCCTCCTACAGATTTAATGCTACAAGCTTCAAACTTGGCCAGGTTACTCTTAAGACATGGGGGCGAAAATTCATGGAGAAACTTTTTCAAACCTCAAAGGGCGTGGCCGTGGCGACGCCTCAAATTTATGACTCGCCATTAAAAATTAAGTTGCTTATAACTTCCACATACATTATCCAATCTGTCCCAAACTTCATACGGTTATTGCTGGACCCATCCTGAACGCGTACATATTATCATAGTGATAAACACCTATAGCGCCACCTGCTGGTGGTTGGAAACGTCTTTTTTTTCCACACCTCAAACTCCTCCTACAGATTTAATGCTACAAGCTTCAAACTTGGCCAGGTTACTCTTAAGACATGGGGGCGAAAATTCATGGAGAAACTTTTCCAAACTCTGAACGGTGTGGGCGTGGCCAGGCGGTGAAAATCGTGTGATGGCGTTTATGATTTGAAAGCCTTATCATCATCGCAAAGTCATGAAACTTGGCACACACGTCCACCCTGATGACCTCGTACGTATGTAAAGGGTATCGTGTGTGGGTGGAGCAAAATGGCTCAGTGGCGCCACCTAGAAATTTTCAAAAACCCCTCCGCATTGGGGTCATTATGTGTTTGTACATACGCAGAGGGTATTGTGTGTTAGGGCACAGCTGCGCGACTACAGCGTCCAGCTCCAGCCCCAACGTACGCACATTCCAACGTACGCACACCTCGGTCCCGCTTACAGCTGCTTGCAGCTTTCTAGTTATTATTCTTTCTTTCTTATTCTTTGCAAAAGGTATGCGAAAACTCAGGAAATTTTGCGAGCGCCACCTGCCAGTCGACGACATGAAAGAATCTAAACTTTATATTTTTGGGAGTCGCTCATTGACTCTGTAGCGCCCCCTATGATGCTTAAAAATGGTCCCCTTAATAGGATTAGTTTCGCGTGGGACGACGAAATTCGGTACACTCATTCATCATGCCCAGACGCACAAAAAAGTCTCATGCCGCCAATGTGCCACGTCCACAGGAAGGCGGCCATTTTGGATGGAAAGTGCGTTTTCGTGCCATTTTTGACCGATTCCACGCCTTGCATAAGATCGAACTTGTCCTACAGATTTCATGCTACAGACTTGAAACTTGGCCAGGTTACTCTTAAGACATGGAGGGAAAAATTCATTGGCCAACTTTTTCAAAACTTAAAGGGCGTGGCCGTGGCGACGCCTCAAAGTTTGATGACTCGCCATCACTCGCCACAACAAATTAAGTTGCTTATAACTCCCACATACATTATCCAATCTGTCCCAAACTTCATACGGTGAATGCTGGACCCAGCCTGAACGCGTACATATTATCATAGTGACATCCACCCATAGCGCCACCTGCTGGTGGTTGGAAACATCTTTTGTTTTCACACCTCGCATTTGATCAAACTCCTCCTACATATTTAATGCTAAAATCTTCAAACTTGGCCAGGTTACTCTTAAGCTAGGGGGGAAGAAAACTCTTGAGAAGCTTTTCCAAACTCTGAACGGTGTGGGCGTGGCCAGGCGGTGACAATCGTGTGATGGCGTTTGTGATTTGAAAGCCTTATCATCATCGCAACTTAATGAAACTTGGCACACACGTCCACCCTGATGACCTCGTTCATATGTGAAGGGTATCGTGTGTGGGCTGAGCAAAATGGCTCAGTGGCGCCCCCTAGAAATTTTCAAAAACCCCTCCTCATTGGAGTTATTATGTGCTCGTACGTACGCAGAGGGTATCGTGTGTGTGGGCAGAGCTGCGGCTCCAGCGTCCAGCGCATGCCCCAACGTGCGCACATCCCAACGTACGCACACCTCGGTCCCGCTCACAGCTGCTTGCAGCTTTCTAGTTATTCTTATTCTTTGCAAAAGGTATGCGAAAACTCAGGAAATTTTGCGAGCGCCACGTGCTAGTCGACGACATGAAAGAATCTAAACATTATATCTTTGGGAGTTGCTCATTGGCTCTGTAGCGCCCCCTACGATGCTTAAAAATGGTGCCCGCAATGGGGTTAGTTTCGCGTAGGACAATGAAATTCGGTACACTCATTCACCATGCCCAGACGCACAAAAAAGTCTAATGCCGCCATGGTCCCACGTACACAGGAAGGCGGCCATTTTGGATGGAAAGTGCGTTTTCGTGCCATTTTTGACCGATTCCACGCCTTGCATAAGATCGAACTTGTCCTACAGATTTAATGCTACAGACTTCAAACTTGGCCAGATTACTCTTAAGACATGGGGGGAAAAATTCATGGGGAAACTCTTTCAAAACTTAAAGGGCGTGGCCGTGACGACGCTTCAAAGTTTGATGACTCGCCATCACTTGCCTCAAAAAATTAAGTCGCTTATAACTCCCACATACATTATCCAATCTGTCCCAAACTTCATACGGTTATTGCTGGACCCAGCCTGAACGCGTACATATTATCATAGTGACATCCACCTATAGCGCCACCTGCTGGTGGTTGGAAACGTCTTTTTTTTCCACACCTCAAACTCCTCCTACAGATTTAATGCTACAAGCTTCAAACTTGGCCAGGTTACTCTTAAGACATGGGGGCGAAAATTCATGGAGAAACTTTTTCAAACCTCAAAGGGCGTGGCCGTGGCGACGCCTCAAATTTATGACTCGCCATTAAAAATTAAGTTGCTTATAACTTCCACATACATTATCCAATCTGTCCCAAACTTCATACGGTTATTGCTGGACCCAGCCTGAACGCGTACATATTATCATAGTGATAAACACCTATAGCGCCACCTGCTGGTGGTTGGAAACGTCTTTTTTTTCCACACCTCAAACTCCTCCTACAGATTTAATGCTACATGCTTCAAACTTGGCCAGGTTACTCTTAAGACATGGGGGCGAAAATTCATGGAGAAACTTTTCCAAACTCTGAACGGTGTGGGCGTGGCCAGGCGGTGAAAATCGTGTGATGGCGTTTATGATTTGAAAGCCTTATCATCATCGCAAAGTCATGAAACTTGGCACACACGTCCACCCTGACGACCTCGTACGTATGTAAAGGGTATCGTGTGTGGGCGGAGAAAAATGGCTCAGTGGCGCCCCCTAGAAATTTTCAAAAACCCCTCCGCATTGGGGTTATGCTGTGCTCGTAAGTACACAGCGGGTATCGTGCGTGTGGGAAGAGCTGCGGCTCCAGCGTCCAGCGCATGCCCAACGTACGCACATCCCAACGTACGCACACCTCGGTCCCGCTCACAGCTGCTTGCAGCTTTCTAGTTTTTATTTTTATTATTCTTATTCTTTGCAAAAGGTATGCGAAAACTCAGGAAATTTTGCGAGCACCACCTGCCAGTCGACGACATGAAAGAATCTAAACTTTATGTTTTTGGGAGTCGCTCATTGACTCTGTAGCGCCCCCTACAATGCTTAAAAATGGTGCCCGCAATGGGGTTAGTTTCGCGTGGGACGACGAAATTCAGTACACTCATTCATCATGCCCAGACGCACCAAAAAGTCTCATGCCATCACGGTGCCACGTACACAGGAAGGCGGCCATTTTGGATGGAAAGTGCGTTTTCGTGCCATTTTTGGCCGATTCCACGCCTTGTATAAGATCGAACTTGTCCTACAGATTTCATGCTACAGACTTCAAACTTGGCCAGGTTACTCTTAAGACATGGGGGGGGAAATTCATGGAGAAACTTTTTCAAACCTCAAAGGGCGTGGCCGTGGCGACGCCTCAAAGTTATGACTCGCCATGAAAAATTAAGTCGCTTATAACTTCCACATACATTATCCAATCTGTCCCAAACTTCATACGGTGATATCTGGACCCAGCCTGAACGCGCATAGATAAAATAGTGACATCCACCAACAGCGCCACCTGCTGGTGGTCAGAAACGTCTTTTTTTTCACACCTCGCATTTTATCAAACTCCTCCCACAGATTTAATGCTACAAACTTCAAACTTAGCCAAGTTACTCTTAAGGCATGGAGGCAACAATTCATGGAGAAACTTTTCCAAACTCTGAACGGTGTGGGTGTGGCCATGCGGTGAAAATCGTGTGATGACGTTTGTGATTTGAAAGCCTTATCATCATCTCAAGGTAATGAAACTTGGTACACACGTCCACCCTGACGACCTCGTACGTATGTAAAGGGTATCGTGTGTGGGCGGAGAAAAATGGCTCAGTGGCGCCCCCTAGAAATTTTCAAAAACCCCTCAGCATTGGGGTTATGCTGTGATCGTAAGTACACAGCGGGTATCGTGCGTGTGGGAAGAGCTGCGGCTCCAGTTATTAGGGACCGAGCAGTGAAACTGCAAGGACCCTATTGTATCTGTAAGGTTTATTATTATTAGGGACCGAGCAGTGAAACTGCAAGGACCCTATTGTATCTGTAAGGTTTATTATTATTATTAGGGACCGAGCAGTGAAACTGCAAGGACCCTATTGTATCTGTAAGGTTTATTATTAGGGACCGAGCAGTGAAACTGCAAGGACCCTATTGTATCTGTAAGGTTTATTATTATTATTCTTTCTTTCTTTCTTATTCTTTGCAAAAGGTATGCGAAAACTCAGGAAATTTTGCGAGCGCCACCTGCCGGTCGACGACATGAAAGAATCTAAACTTTATATTTTTGGTAGTCGCTCATTGGCTCTGTAGCGCCCCCTACGATGGTTAAAAATTGTCCCCGCAATAGGATTAGTTTTGCGTGGGACGACGAAATTCGGTACACTCATTCATCATGCCAAGACGCACAAAAAAGTCTCATGCCGCCATGGTCCCACGTCCACAGGAAGTCGGCCATTTTGGATGGAAAGTGCGTTTTCGTGCCATTTTTGACCGATTCCAAGCCTTGCTTAAGATCGAACTTGTCCTACAGATTTAATGCTACAGACTTCAAACTTGGCCAGGTTACTCTTAAGACATGGAGGGAAAAATTCATTGGCCAACTTTTTCAAAACTTAAAGGGCGTGGCCGTGGCGACGCCTCAAAGTTTGATGACTCGCCATCACTCGCCACGAAAAATTAAGTCGCTTATAACTTCCACATACATAATCCAATCTTTCCCAAAGTTCAACCGGTGATTGCTGGACCCAGCCTGAACGCGCACCTATAAAATAGTGACATCCACCTATAGCGCCACCTGCTGGTGGTTGGAAATGTCTTTTTTTTTCCACACCTCGCATTTGATCGAACTCCTCCTACATATTTAATGCTAAACGCTTCAAACTTGGCCAGGCTACTCTTAGGACATGGGCCGAAAAAATCATTAGCCAACTTTTTCAAAACTTAAAGGGCGTGGCCGTGGCGACGCCTCAAATTTATGACGCGCCATAAAAAATTAAGTCGCTTATAACTCCCACATACATTATCCAATCTGTCCCAAACTTCATACGGTGAATGCTGGACCCAGCCTGAACGTGCACATATAAAAAAGTGATATCCACCTACAGCGCCACCTAATGGTGGTCGGAAACTTCATTGTTTTCCACACCTCTTATTTGATCAAACTCCTCCTACATATTTCATGCTAAAATCTTCAAACTTGGCCAGGTTACTCTTAAGACATGAGGGCAAAACTTCCTGGAGAAACTTTTACAAACTCTGAACGGTGTGGGCGTGGCCAGAGGTGAAAATCGTGTGATGGCGTTTGTAATATGAAAGCCTTATCATCATCGCAAAGTCATGAAAGTTGGTACACACGTCCACCCTGACGACCTCGTACGTATGTAAAGGGTATTGTGTGTGGGCGGAGCAAAATGGCTCAGTGGCGCCCCCTAGAAATTTTCAAAAACCCCTCTGGAATGGGGTTATTGTGTGCTCGTACGTACGCAATGGGAATCGTGCGTGTGGGCAGAGCTGCGCGACTACGGCGTCCAGCGCATGCCCAACGTGCGCACATCCCAACGTACGCACACTCGGTCCCGCTCACAGCTGCTTGCAGCTTTCTAGTTATTATTATTCTTTCTTTCTTTCTTTCTTTCTTATTCTTTGCAAAAGGTATGCGAAAACTCACGAAATTTTGCGAGCGCCACGTGCTAGTCGACGACATGAAAGAATCTAAACATTATATCTTTGGGAGTTGCTCATTGGCTCTGTAGCGCCCCCTACGATGCTTAAAAATGGTGCCCGCAATGGGGTTAGTTTCGCGTAGGACAATGAAATTCGGTACACTCATTCACCATGCCCAGACGCACAAAAAAGTCTCTTGCCGCCATGGTCCCACGTACACAGGAAGGCGGCCATTTTGGATGGAAAGTGCGTTTTCGTGCCATTTTTGGCCGATTCCACGCCTTGCTTAAGATCGAACTTGTCCTACAGATTTAATGCTACAGACTTCAAACTTGGCCAGGTTACTCTTAAGACATGGGGGGGGGAATTCATGGAGAAACTTTTTCAAAACTTAAAGGGCGTGGGCGTGGCAACTCCTCAAATTTCGATGACTCGCCATCACTCGCCACAAAAAATGAAGTCGCTTATAACTCCCACATACATTATCCAATCTGTCCCAAACTTCATACGGTGAATGCTGGACCCAGCCTGAACGCGTACATATTATCATAACGACATCCACCTATAGCGCCACCTGCTGGGGGTTGGAAACATCTCTTTTTTTCCACATCTCGCATTTGATCGAACTCGTCCTACAGATTTAATGCTACAAGCTTCAAACTTGGCCAGATTACTCTTAAGACATGGGGGGAAAGAGTCATGGAGAAACTTTTTCAAACCTCAAAGGGCGTGGCCGTGGCGACGCCTCAAAGTTATGACTCGCCATGAAGAATTAAGTCGCTTATAACTTCCACACTCATTATCCAATCTGTCCCAAACTTCATACGGTGAATGCTGGACCAAGCCTGAACGCGTACATATTATCATAGTGACATCCTCCTATAGCGCCACCTGCTGGTGGTCGGAAATGTCATTTTTTGCCACACCTCACATTTTATAAAACTCCTCCTACAGATTTAATGCTACAAGCTTCAAACTTAGCCAGGTTACTCTTAAGACATGGGGGCAAAAATTCATGGAGAAACTTTTCCAAACTCTGAACAATTCGGGCGTGGTCAGGCGGTGAAAATCGTGTGATGGTGTTTGTGATTTGAAAGCCTTATCATCATCACAACGTCATGAAACTTGGCACACACGTCCATCCTGAACACCTCGTACGTATGTGAAGGGTATCGTGTGTGGAAGGAGCAAAGTGGCTCAGTGGCGCCCCCTAGGGTACTTAAAAATGGTCCACACATTGGGGTTAGTTTTGCGTGGGACGACGAAATTCGGTACACTCATTCATCATGCCCAGACGCACAAAAAAGTCTCATGCCGCCATGGTCCCAAGTCCACAGGAAGTCGGCCATTTTGGATGGAAAGTGCGTTTTCGTGCCATTTTTGACCGATTCTACACCTTGTATAAGATCGAACTTGTCCTACAGATTTAATGCTACAGACTTCAAACTTGGCCAGGTTACTCTTAAGACATGGGGGGAAAAATTCATGGAGAAACTTTTTGAAACCTCAAAGGGCGTGGGCGTGGCGACGCCTCACAGTTTGATGACTCGCCATCACTCGCCACAACAAATTAAGTTGCTTATAACTCCCACATACATTATCCAATCTGTCCCAAACTTCATACGGTGAATGCTGGACCCAGCCTGAACGCGTACATATTATCATAGTGACATCCACCTATAGCGCCACCTGCTGGTGGTTGGAAACGTCTTTTTTTTCCACACCTCAAACTCCTCCTACAGATTTAATGCTACAAGCTTCAAACTTGGCCAGGTTACTCTTAAGACATGGGGGCGAAAATTCATGGAGAAACTTTTTCAAACCTCAAAGGGCGTGGCCGTGGCGACGCCTCAAATTTATGACTCGCCATTAAAAATTAAGTTGCTTATAACTTCCACATACATTATCCAATCTGTCCCAAACTTCATACGGTTATTGCTGGACCCAGCCTGAACGCGTACATATTATCATAGTGATAAACACCTATAGCGCCACCTGCTGGTGGTTGGAAACGTCTTTTTTTTCCACACCTCAAACTCCTCCTACAGATTTAATGCTACAAGCTTCAAACTTGGCCAGGTTACTCTTAAGACATGGGGGCGAAAATTCATGGAGAAACTTTTCCAAACTCTGAACGGTGTGGGCGTGGCCAGGCGGTGAAAATCGTGTGATGGAGTTTATGATTTGAAAGCCTTATCATCATCACAAAGTCATGAAACTTGGCACACACGTCCACCATGATGACCTCGTACGTATGTAAAGGGTATCGTGTGTGTGTGGAGCAAAATGGCTCAGTGGCGCCACCTAGAAATTTTCAAAAACCCCTCCGCATTGGGGTCATTATGTGTTTGTACATACGCAGAGGGTATTGTGTGTTGGGGCACAGCTGCGCGACTACAGCGTCCAGCTCCAGCCCCAACGTACGCACATTCCAACGTACGCACACCTCGGTCCCGCTTACAGCTGCTTGCAGCTTTCTAGTTATTATTATTATTATTTCCGATTCTTTGCAAAAGGTATGCGAAAACTCACGAAATTTTGCGAGCGCCACCTGCCAGTCGACGACATGAAAGAATCTAAACTTTATATTTTTAGGAGTCGCTCATTGGCTCTGTAGCGCCCCCTACGGTGCATAAAAATGGTCCCCTTAATAGGATTAGTTTCGCGTGGGACGACGAAATTCGGTACACTCATTCATCATGCCCAGACGCACCAAAAAGTCTCATGCCATCACGGTGCCACGTACACAGGAAGGCGGCCATTTTGGATGGAAAGTGCGTTTTCGTGCCATTTTTGGCCGATTCCACGCCTTGCATAAGATCGAACTTGTCCTACAGATTTCATGCTACAGACTTCAAACTTGGCCAGGTTACTCTTAAGACATGGGGGGGGAAATTCATGGAGAAACTTTTTCAAAACTTAAAGGGCGTGGGCGTGGCAACTCCTCAAAGTTCGATGACTCGCCATCACTCGCCACAACAAATGAAGTCGCTTATAACTCCCACATACATTATCCAATCTGTCCCAAACTTCATACGGTGAATGCTGGACCCAGCCTGAACGCGTACATATTATCATAACGACATCCACCTATAGCGCCACCTGCTGGTGGTCGGAAACATCTCTTTTTTTCCACATCTCGCATTTGATCGAACTCGTCCTACAGATTTAATGCTACAAGCTTCAAACTTGGCCAGGTTACTCTTAAGACATGGGGGGAAAGAGTCATGGAGAAACTTTTTCAAACCTCAAAGGGCGTGGCCGTGGCGACGCCTCAAAGTTATGACTCGCCATGAAAAATTAAGTCGCTTATAACTTCCACATACATTATCCAATCTGTCCCAAACTTCATATGGTGATATCTGGACCCAGCCTGAACGCGCATAGATAAAATAGTGACATCCACCAACAGCGCCACCTGCTGGTGGTCAGAAACGTCTTTTTTTTCCATACCTCACATTTTATCAAACTCCTCCCACAGATTTAATGCTACAAACTTCAAACTTAGCCAAGTTACTCTTAAGACATGGAGGCAACAATTCATGGAGAGACTTTTCCAAACTCTGAACGGTGTGGGCGTGGCCATGCGGTGAAAATCGTGTGATGACGTTTGTGATTTGAAAGCCTTATCATCATCTCAAGGTAATGAAACTTGGTACACACGTCCACCCTGACGACCTCGTACGTATGTAAAGGGTATCGTGTGTGGGCGGAGAAAAATGGCTCAGTGGCGCCCCCTAGAAATTTTCAAAAACCCCTCCGCATTGGGGTTATGCTGTGCTCGTAAGTACACAGCGGGTATCGTGCGTGTGGGAAGAGCCGCGGCTCCAGCGTCCAGCGCATGCCCAACGTACGCACATCCCAACGTACGCACACCTCGGTCCCGCTCACAGCTGCTTGCAGCTTTCTAGTTAGGGACCGAGCAGTGAAACTGCAAGGACCCTATTGTATCTGTAAGGTTTATTATTAGGGACCGAGCAGTGAAACTGCAAGGACCCTATTGTATCTGTAAGGTTTATTATTATTATTATTATTCTTATTCTTTGCAAAAGGTATGCGAAAACTCAGGAAATTTTGCGAGCGCCACGTGCTAGTCGACGACATGAAAGAATCTAAACATTATATCTTTGGTAGTCGCTCATTGGCTCTGTAGCGCCCCCTACGATGGTTAAAAATTGTCCCCGCAATAGGATTAGTTTCGCGTGGGATGACGAAATTCGGTACACTCGTTCATCATGCCAAGACGCACAAAAAAGTCTCAGGCCGCCATGGTCCCACGTACACAGGAAGGCGGCCATTTTGGATGGAAAGTGCGTTTTCGTGCCATTTTTGGCCGATTCCACGCCTTGCTTAAGATCGAACTTGTCCTACAGATTTCATGCTACAGACTTCAAACTTGGCCAGGTTACTCTCAAGACATGGGGGGAGAAATTCATGGAGAAACTTTTTCAAAACTTAAAGGGCGTGGGCGTGGCAACTCCTCAAAGTTCGATGACTCGCCATCACTCGCCACAACAAATGAAGTCGCTTATAACTCCCACATACATTATCCAATCTGTCCCAAACTTCATACGGTGAATGCTGGACCCAGCCTGAACGCGTACATATTATCATAACGACATCCACCTATAGCGCCACCTGCTGGTGGTCGGAAACATCTCTTTTTTTCCACATCTCGCATTTGATCGAACTCGTCCTACAGATTTAATGCTACAAGCTTCAAACTTGGCCAGATTACTCTTAAGACATGGGGGGAAAGAGTCATGGAGAAACTTTTTCAAACCTCAAAGGGCGTGGCCGTGGCGACGCCTCAAAGTTATGACTCGCCATGAAGAATTAAGTCGCTTATAACTTCCACACTCATTATCCAATCTGTCCCAAACTTCACACGGTGAATGCTGGACTCAGCCTGAACGCGTACATATTATCATAGTGACATCCTCCTATAGCGCCACCTGCTGGTGGTCGGAAATGTCATTTTTTGCCACACCTCACATTTTATAAAACTCCTCCTACAGATTTAATGCTACAAGCTTCAAACTTAGCCAGGTTACTCTTAAGACATGGGGGCAAATATTCATGGAGAAACTTTTCCAAACTCTGAACAATTCGGGCGTGGTCAGGCGGTGAAAAACGTGTGATGGTGTTTGTGATTTGAAAGCCTTATCATCATCACAACGTCATGAAACTTGGCACACACGTCCATCCTGAACACCTCGTACGTATGTGAAGGGTATCGTGTGTGGGCGGAGCAAAGTGGCTCAGTGGCGCCCCCTAGGGTACTTAAAAATGGTCCACACATTGGGGTTAGTTTTGCGTGGGACGACGAAATTCGGTACACTCATTCATCATGCCCAGACGCACAAAAAAGTCTCATGCCGCCATGGTCCCACGTCCACAGGAAGTCGGCCATTTTGGATGGAAAGTGCGTTTTCGTGCCATTTTTGACCGATTCTACACCTTGTATAAGATCGAACTTGTCCTACAGATTTAATGCTACAGACTTCAAACTTGGCCAGGCTACTCTTAAGACATGGGGGGAAAAATTCATGGAGAAACTTTTTCAAACCTCAAAGGGCGTGGGCGTGGCGACGCCTCAAAGTTCTATGACTCGCCATCACTCGCCACAACAAATTAAGTTGCTTATAACTCCCACATACATTATCCAATCTGTCCCAAACTTCATACGGTGAATGCTGGACCCAGCCTGAACGCGTACATATTATCATAGTGACATCCACCCATAGCGCCACCTGCTGGTGGTTGGAAACATCTTTTTTTTTCACATCTCGCATTTGATCAAACTCCTCCTACATATTTAATGCTAAAATCTTCAAACTTGGCCAGGTTACTCTTAAGCTAGGGGGGAAGAAAACTCTTGAGAAGCTTTTCCAAACTCTGAACGGTGTGGGCGTGGCCAGGCGGTGACAATCGTGTGATGGCGATTGTGATTTGAAAGCCTTATCATCATCGCAACTTAATGAAACTTGGCACACACGTCCACCCTGATGACCTCGTTCGTATGTGAAGGGTATCGTGTGTGGGCTGAGCAAAATGGCTCAGTGGCGCCCCCTAGAAATTTTCAAAAACCCCTCCGCATTGGAGTTATTATGTCCTCGTACGTACGCAGAGGGTATCGTGTGTGTGGGCAGAGCTGCGGCTCCAGCGTCCAGCGCATGCCCCAACGTGCGCATATCCCAACGTACGCACACCTCGGTCCCGCTCACAGCTGCTTGCAGCTTTCTAGTTATTATTCTTATTCTTTGCAAAAGGTATGCGAAAACTCAGGAAATTTTGCAAGCGCCACGTGCCAGTCGACGACATGAAAGAATCTAAACATTATATCTTTGGGAGTTGCTCATTGGCTCTGTAGCGCCCCCTACGGTGCATAAAAATGGTCCCCTTAATAGGATTAGTTTCGCGTGGGACGACGAAATTCGGTACACTCATTCATCATGCCCAGACGCACCAAAAAGTCTCTTGCCATCACGGTGCCACGTACACAGGAAGGCGGCCATTTTGGATGGAAAGTGCGTTTTCGTGCCATTTTTGGCCGATTCCACGCCTTGCATAAGATCGAACTTGTCCTACAGATTTCATGCTACAGACTTCAAACTTGGCCAGGTTACTCTCAAGACATGGGGGGAGAAATTCATGGAGAAACTTTTTCAAAACTTAAAGGGCGTGGGCGTGGCAACTCCTCAAAGTTCGATGACTCGCCATCACTCGCCACAACAAATGAAGTCGCTTATAACTCCCACATACATTATCCAATCTGTCCCAAACTTCATACGGTGAATGCTGGACCCAGCCTGAACGCGTACATATTATCATAACGACATCCACCTATAGCGCCACCTGCTGGTGGTCGGAAACATCTCTTTTTTTCCACATCTCGCATTTGATCGAACTCGTCCTACAGATTTAATGCTACAAGCTTCAAACTTGGCCAGGTTACTCTTAGGACATGGGGGGAAAGAGTCATGGAGAAACTTTTTCAAACCTCAAAGGGCGTGGCCGTGGCGACGCCTCAAAGTTATGACTCATCATGAAAAATTAAGTCGCTTATAACTTCCACATACATTATCCAATCTGTCCCAAACTTCATACGGTGATAGCTGGACCCAGCCTGAATGCGCATAGATAAAATAGTGACATCCACCAACAGCGCCACCTGCTGGTGGTCAGAAACGTCTTTTTTTTCCATACCTCACATTTTATCAAACTCCTCCCACAGATTTAATGCTACAAGCTTCAAACTTAGCCAAGTTACTCTTAAGACATGGAGGCAACAATTCATGGAGAAACTTTTCCAAACTCTGAACGGTGTGGGCGTGGCCATGCGGTGAAAATCGTGTGATGGCGTTTGTGATTTGAAAGCCTTATCATCATCTCAAGGTAATGAAACTTGGTACACACGTCCACCCTGACGACCTCGTACGTATGTAAAGGGTATCGTGTGTGGGCGGAGAAAAATGGCTCAGTGGCGCCCCCTAGAAATTTTCAAAAACCCCTCCGCATTGGGGTTATGCTGTGCTCGTAAGTACACAGCGGGTATCGTGCGTGTGGGCAGAGCTGCAGCTCCAGCGTCCAGCGCATGCCCAACGTACGCACATCCCAACGTACGCACACCTCGGTCCCGCTCACAGCTGCTTGCAGCTTTCTAGTTATTAGGGACCGAGCAGTGAAACTGCAAGGACCCTATTGTATCTGTAAGGTTTATTATTATTATTCTTTCTTTCTTTCTTTCTTATTCTTTGCAAAAGGTATGCGAAAACTCAGGAAATTTTGCGAGCGCCATGTGCCGGTCGACGACATAAAAGAATCTAAACTTTATATTTTTGGGAGTCGCTCATTGGCTCTGTAGCGCCCCCTACGATGCTTAAAAATTGTCCCCGCAATAGGATTAGTTTCGCGTGGGACGACGAAATTCGGTACACTCATTCATCATGCCAAGACGCACAAAAAAGTCTCAGGCCCCCATGGTCCCACGTCCACAGGAAGTCGGCCATTTTGGATGGAAAGTGCGTTTTCGTGCCATTTTTGACCGATTCCACACCTTGTTTAAGATCGAACTTGTCCTACAGATTTAATGCTACAGACTTCAAACTTGGCCAGGTTACTCTTAAGACATGGGCCGAAAAAATCATTGGCCAACTTTTTAAAAACTTAAAGGGCGTGGCCGTGGCGACACCTCAAATTTATGACACGCCATAAAAAATTAAGTCGCTTATAACTCCCACATACATTATCCAATCTGTCCCAAACTTCATACGGTGAATGCTGGACCCAGCCTGAACGTGCACATATAAAAAAGTGATATCCACCTACAGCGCCACCTAATGGTGGTCGGAAACTTCATTTTTTTCCACACCTCTTATTTGATCAAACTCCTCCTACATATTTCATGCTAAAATCTAAAACTTGGCCAGGTTACTCTTAAGACATGAGGGCAAAACTTCATGGAGAAACTTTTCCAAACTCTGAACGGTGTGGGCGTGGCCAGAGGTGAAAATCGTGTGATGGCGTTTGTAATATGAAAGCCTTATCATCATCGCAAAGTCATGAAACTTGGTACACACGTCCACCCTGACGACCTCGTACGTATGTAAAGGGTATTGTGTGTGGGCGGAGCAAAATGGCTCAGTGGCGCCCCCTAGAAATTTTCAAAAACCCCTATGCATTGGGGTTATTGTGTGCTCGTACGTACGCAATGGGAATCGTGCGTCTGGGCAGAGCTGCGCGACTACGGCGTCCAGCGCATGCCCAACGTGCGCACATCCCAACGTACGCACACTCGGTCCCGCTCACAGCTGCTTGCAGCTTTCTAGTTATTATTATTCTTTCTTTCTTTCTTTCTTTCTTTCTTTCTTATTCTTTGCAAAAGGTATGCGAAAACTCAGGAAATTTTGCGAGCGCCACGTGCTAGTCGACGACATGAAAGAATCTAAACATTATATCTTTGGGAGTTGCTCATTGGCTCTGTAGCGCCCCCTACGATGCTTAAAAATGGTGCCCGCAATGGGGTTAGTTTCGCGTAGGACAATGAAATTCGGTACACTCATTCACCATGCCCAGACGCACAAAAAAGTCTCTTGCCGCCATGGTCCCACGTACACAGGAAGGCGGCCATTTTGGATGGAAAGTGCGTTTTCGTGCCATTTTTGGCCGATTCCACGCCTTGCTTAAGATCGAACTTGTCCTACAGATTTAATGCTACAGACTTCAAACTTGGCCAGGTTACTCTTAAGACATGGGGGGGGGAATTCATGGAGAAACTTTTTCAAAACTTAAAGGGCGTGGGCGTGGCAACTCCTCAAATTTCGATGACTCGCCATCACTCGCCACAAAAAATGAAGTCGCTTATAACTCCCACATACATTATCATATCTGTCCCAAACTTCATACGGTGAATGCTGGACCCAGCCTGAACGCGTACATATTATCATAACGACATCCACCTATAGCGCCACCTGCTGGGGGTTGGAAACATCTCTTTTTTTCCACATCTCGCATTTGATCGAACTCGTCCTACAGATTTAATGCTACAAGCTTCAAACTTGGCCAGATTACTCTTAAGACATGGGGGGAAAGAGTCATGGAGAAACTTTTTCAAACCTCAAAGGGCGTGGCCGTGGCGACGCCTCAAAGTTATGACTCGCCATGAAGAATTAAGTCGCTTATAACTTCCACACTCATTATCCAATCTGTCCCAAACTTCATACGGTGAATGCTGGACCAAGCCTGAACGCGTACATATTATCATAGTGACATCCTCCTATAGCGCCACCTGCTGGTGGTCGGAAATGTCATTTTTTGCCACACCTCACATTTTATAAAACTCCTCCTACAGATTTAATGCTACAAGCTTCAAACTTAGCCAGGTTACTCTTAAGACATGGGGGCAAAAATTCATGGAGAAACTTTTCCAAACTCTGAACAATTCGGGCGTGGTCAGGCGGTGAAAATCGTGTGATGGTGTTTGTGATTTGAAAGCCTTATCATCATCACAACGTCATGAAACTTGGCACACACGTCCATCCTGAACACCTCGTACGTATGTGAAGGGTATCGTGTGTGGAAGGAGCAAAGTGGCTCAGTGGCGCCCCCTAGGGTACTTAAAAATGGTCCACACATTGGGGTTAGTTTTGCGTGGGACGACGAAATTCGGTACACTCATTCATCATGCCCAGACGCACAAAAAGTCTCATGCCGCCATGGTCCCACGTCCACAGGAAGTCGGCCATTTTGGATGGAAAGTGCGTTTTCGTGCCATTTTTGACCGATTCTACACCTTGTATAAGATCGAACTTGTCCTACAGATTTAATGCTACAGACTTCAAACTTGGCCAGGTTACTCTTAAGACATGGGGGGGAAAATTCATGGAGAAACTTTTTCAAACCTCAAAGGGCGTGGGCGTGGCGACGCCTCAAAGTTTGATGACTCGCCATCACTCGCCACAACAAATTAAGTTGCTTATAACTCCCACATACATTATCCAATCTGTCCCAAACTTCATACGGTGAATGCTGGACCCAGCCTGAACGCGTACATATTATCATAGTGACATCCACCCATAGCGCCACCTGCTGGTGGTTGGAAACATCTTTTTTTTTCACACCTCGCATTTGATCAAACTCCTCCTACATATTTAATGCTAAAATCTTCAAACTTGGCCAGGTTACTCTTAAGCTAGGGGGGAAGAAAACTCTTGAGAAGCTTTTCCAAACTCTGAACGGTGTGGGCGTGGCCAGGCGGTGACAATCGTGTGATGGCGTTTGTGATTTGAAAGCCTTATCATCATCGCAACTTAATGAAACTTGGCACACACGTCCACCCTGATGACCTCGTTCGTATGTGAAGGGTATCGTGTGTGGGCTGAGCAAAATGGCTCAGTGGCGCCCCCTAGAAATTTTCAAAAACCCCTCCTCATTGGAGTTATTATGTGCTCGTACGTACGCAGAGGGTATCGTGTGTGTGGGCAGAGCTGCGGCTCCAGCGTCCAGCGCATGCCCCAACGTGCGCACATCCCAACGTACGCACACCTCGGTCCCGCTCACAGCTGCTTGCAGCTTTCTAGTTATTATTATTATTCTTTCTTTCTTTCTTATTCTTTGCAAAAGGTATGCGAAAACTCAGGAAATTTTGCGAGCGCCACTTGCCAGTCGACGACATGAAAGAATCTAAACTTTATATTTTTGGGAGTCGCTCATTGACTCTGTAGCGCCCCCTATGATGCTTAAAAATGGTCCCCTTAATAGGATTAGTTTCGCGTGGGACGACGAAATTCGGTACACTCATTCATCATGCCCAGACGCAAAAAAAAGTCTCTTGCCGCCATGGTCCCACGTACACAGGAAGGCGGCCATTTTGGATGGAAAGTGCGTTTTCGTGCCATTTTTGACCGATTCCACGCCTTGCTTAAGATCGAACTTGTCCTACAGATTTAATGCTACAGACTTCAAACTTGGCCAGGTTACTCTTAAGACATGGAGGGAAAAATTCATTGGCCAACTTTTTCAAAACTTAAAGGGCGTGGCCGTGGCGACGCCTCAAAGTTTGATGACTCGCCATCACTCGCCACGAAAATTGAAGTCGCTTATAACTCCCACATATATTATCCAATCTGTCCCAAACTTCATACGGTGAATGCTGGACCCAGACTGAAAGCTCACATATAAAATAGTGACATCCACCTATAGCGCCACCTGCTGGTGGTTGGAAATGTCTTTTTTTTTCCACACCTCGCATTTGATCGAACTCCTCCTACATATTTAATACAAAAACCTTCAAACTTGGCCAGGTTGCTCTTAAGACATGGGCCGAAAAAATCATTGGCCAACTTTTTCAAAACTTAAAGGGCGTGGCCGTGGCGACACCTCAAATTTATGACGCGCCATTAAAAATTAAGTCGCTTATAACTCCCACATACATTATCCAATCTGTCCCAAACTTCATACGGTGAATGCTGGACCCAGCCTGAACGTGCACATACAAAAAAGTGATATCCACCTACAGCGCCACCTAATGGTGGTTGGAAACTTCATTTTTTTCACACCTCGTATTTGATCAAACTCCTCCTACATATTTCATGCTAAAATCTTCAAACTTGGCCAGGTTACTCTTAAGACATGGGGGGAAGAAAACTCTTGAGAATCTTTTCCAAACTCTGAACGGTATGGGCGTGGCCAGGCGGTGACAATCGTGTGATGGCGTTTGTGATTTGAAAGCCTTATCATCATCGCAACTTAATGAAACTTCAACGTCCACCCTGATGACCTCGTACGTATGTAAAGGGTATCGTGTGTGGGCGGAGCCAAATGGCTCAGTGGCGCCCCCTAGAAATTTTCAAAAACCCCTCCGCATTGGGGTTATGGTGTGCTCGTACGTACGCAGAAGGTATCGTGCGTGTGGGCAGAGCTGCGGCTCCAGCGTCCAGCGCATGCCCAACGTACGCACATCCCAACGTACGCACACCTCGGTCCCGCTCACAGCTGCTTGCAGCTTTCTAGTTATTATTATTCTTTCTTTCTTATTCTTTGCAAAAGGTATGCGAAAACTCAGGAAATTTTGCGAGCGCCACATGCCGGTCGACGACATGAAAGAATCTAAACTTTATATTTTTGGGAGTCGCTCATTGGCTCTGTAGCGCCCCCTACGATGCTTAAAAATTGTCCCCGCAATAGGATTAGTTTCGCGTGGGACGACGAAATTCGGTACACTCATTCATCATGACCAGACGCACAAAAAGGTCTCCTGCCGCCATGGTCCCACGTACACAGGAAGGCGGCCATTTTGGATGGAAAGTGCGTTTTCGTGCCATTTTTGACCGATTCCACGCCTTGCTTAAGATCGAACTTGTCCTACAGATTTAATGCTACAGACTTCAAACTTGGCCAGGTTACTCTTAAGACATGGGGGGAAAAATTCATAGGCCAACTTTTTCAAACCTCAAAGGGCGTGGCCGTGGCGACGCTTCAAAGTTTGATGACTCGCCATCACTCGCCACGAAAATGAAGTCGCTTATAACTCCCACATACATTATCCAATCTGTCCCAAACTTCATACGGTGAATGCTGGACCCAGACTGAAAGCTCACATATAAAATAGTGACATCCACCTATAGCGCCACCTGCTGGTGGTTGGAAATGTCTTTTTTTTTCCACACCTCGCATTTGATCGAACTCCTCCTACATATTTAATGCAAAAACCTTCAAACTTGGCCAGGTTGCTCTTAAGACATGGGCCGAAAAAATCATTGGCCAACTTTTTCAAAACTTAAAGGGCGTGGCCGTGGCGACACCTCAAATTTATGACGCGCCATAAAAAATTAAGTCGCTTTTAACTCCCACATACATTATCCAATCTGTCCCAAACTTCATACGGTGAATGCTGGACACAGCCTGAACGTGCACATACAAAAAAGTGATATCCACCTACAGCGCCACCTAATGGTGGTCGGAAACTTCATTTTTTTTCCACACCTCTTATTTGATCAAACTCCTCCTACATATTTCATGCTAAAATCTTCAAACTTGGCCAGGTTACTCTTAAGACATGAGGGCAAAACTCCATGGAGACACTTTTCCAAACTCTGAACGGTGTGGGCGTGGCCAGAGGTGAAAATCGTGTGATGGCGTTTGTAATATGAAAGCCTTATCATCATCGTAAAGTCATGAAACTTGGTACACACGTCCACCCTGATGACCTCGTACGCATGTGAAGGGTATTGTGTGTGGGCGGAGCAAAATGGCTCAGTGGCGCCCCCTAGAAATTTTCAAAAACCCCTCCGCATTGGGGTTATTGCGTGCTCGTACGTACGCAATGGAAATCGTGCGCGTGGGCAGAGCTGCGCGACTACGGCGTCCAGCGCATGCCCAACGTGCGCACATCCCAACGTACGCACACTCGGTCCCGCTCACAGCTGCTTGCAGCTTTCTAGTTATTATTCTTTCTTTCTTATTCTTTGCAAAAGGTATGCGAAATCTAAGGAAATTTTGCGAGCGCCACCTGCCAGTCGACGACATGAAAGAATCTAAACTTTATATTTTTGGGAGTCGCTCATTGACTCTGTAGCGCCCCCTATGATGCTTAAAAATGGTCCCCGCAATAGGATTAGTTTTGCGTGGGACGACGAAATTTGGTACACTCATTCATCATGCCCAGACGCACAAAAAGGTCTCTTGCCGCCATGGTCCCACGTGCACAGGAAGGCGGCCATTTTGGATGGAAAGTGCGTTTTCGTGCCATTTTTGACCGATTCCACGCCTTGCTTAAGATCGAACTTGTCCTACAGATTTAATGCTACAGACTTCAAACTTGGCCAGGTTACTCTTAAGACATGGAGGGAAAAATTCATTGGCCAACTTTTTCAAAACTTAAAGGGCGTGGCCGTGGCGACGCCTCAAAGTTTGATGACTCGCCATCACTCGCCACGAAAAATTAAGTCGCTTATAACTTCCACATACATAATCCAATCTTTCCCAAAGTTCAACCGGTGATTGCTGGACCCAGCCTGAACGCGCACATGTAAAATAGTGACATCCACCTATAGCGCCACCTGCTGGTGGTTGGAAATGTCTTTTTTTTTCCACACCTCGCATTTGATCGAACTCCTCCTACATATTTAATACAAAAACCTTCAAACTTGGCCAGGTTGCTCTTAAGACACGGGCCGAAAAAATCATTGGCCAACTTTTTCAAAACTTAAAGGGCGTGTCCGTGGCGACACCTCAAATTTATGACGCGCCATAAAAAATTAAGTCGCTTATAACTCCCACATACATTATCCAATCTGTCCCAAACTTCATACGGTGAATGCTGGACCCAGCCTGAACGTGCACATACAAAAAAGTGATATCCACCTACAGCGCCACCTAATGGTGGTTGGAAACTTCATTTTTTTCCAGGCCTCTTATTTGATCAAACTCCTCCTACATATTTCATGCTAAAATCTTCAAACTTGGCCAGGTTACTCTTAAGACATGAGGGCTAAACTTCATGGAGAAACTTTTCCAAACTCTGAACGGTGTGGGCGTGGCCAGAGGTGAAAATCGTGTGATGGCGTTTGTAATATGAAAGCCTTATCATCATCGTAAAGTCATGAAACTTGGCACACACGTCCACCCTGACGACCTTGTACGTATGTAAAGGGTATTGTGTGTGGGCGGAGCAAAATGGCTCAGTGGCGCCCCCTAGAAATTTTCAAAAACCCCTCCGCATTGGGGTTATTATGTGCTCGTACGTACGCAGAGGGTATCGTGCGTGTGGGCAGAGCTGCGCGTCTACGGCATCCAGCGCATGCCCCAACGTGCACACATCCAACGTACGCACACCTCGGTCCCGCTCACAGCTGCTTGCAGCTTTCTAGTTATTTTTATTTTTATTATTCTTATTCTTTGCAAAAGGTATGCGAAAACTCAGGAAATTTTGCGAGCACCACCTGCCAGTCGACGACATGAAAGAATCTAAACTTTATATTTTTGGGAGTCGCTCATTGACTCTGTAGCGCCCCCTACAATGCTTAAAAATGGTGCCCGCAATGGGGTTAGTTTCGCGTAGGACAATGAAATTCGGTACACTCATTCATCATGCCCAGACGCACAAAAAAGTCTCTTGCCGCCATGGTCCCACGCCTACAGCATGGCGGCCATTTTGAATGGAAAGTGCGTTTTCGTGCCATTTTTGACCAATTCCACGCCTTGCTTAAGATCGAACTTGTTCTACAGATTTTATGCTACAGACTTCAAACTTGGCCAGGTTACTCTTAAGACATGGGGGGTAAAATTCATGGGAAAACTTTTTCAAAACTTAAAGGGCGTGGCCGTGGCGACGCCTCAAAGTTTGATGACTCTTCATCACTCGCCATCACTCGCCACAAAAAATTAAGTCGCTTATAACTCCCACATACATTATCCAATCTGTCCCAAACTTCATACGGTGAATGCTGGACCCAGCCGGAACGCGCACTTATAACATAGTGACATCCACCTATAGCGCCACCTTCTGGTGGTTGGAAACATCTTTTTTTTTCCACACCTCGCATTTGATCAAACTCCTCCTACATATTTGATGCAAAAACCTTCAAACTTGGCCAGGTTACTCTTAAGACATGGGGGGAAAAATTCATGGAGAAACTTTTTCAAACCTCAAAGGGCGTGGCCGTGGCGATGCCTCAAATTTATGACTCGCCATGAAAAATTAAGTCGCTTATAACTCCTACATACATTATCCAATCTGTCCCAAACTTCATACGGTGATATCTGGACCCAGCCTGAACGCGCATACATAAAATAGTGACATCCACCTACAGCGCCACCTGCTGGTGGTCAGAAACGTCTTTTTTTTCCACACCTCACATTTTGTCAAACTCCTCCCACAGATTTAATGCTACAAGCTTCAAACTTAGCCAGGTTACTCTTAAGACATGGAGGCAACAATTCATGGAGAAACGTTTCCAAACTCTGATTGGTGTGGGCGTGGCCATGCGGTGAAAATCGTGTGATGGCGTTTGTGATTTGAAAGCCTTATCATCATCGCAACTTAATGAAACTTGGTACACACGTCCACCCTGACGACCTCGTACGTATGTAAAGGGTATCGTGTGTGGGCGGAGAAAAATGGCTCAGTGGCGCCCCCTAGAAATTTTCAAAAACCCCTATGCATTGGGGTTATTGTGTGCTCGTACGTACGCAATGGGAATCGTGCGTGTGGGCAGAGCTGCGCGACTACGGCGTCCAGCGCATGCCCAACGTGCGCACATCCCAACGTACGCACACTCGGTCCCGCTCACAGCTGCTTGCAGCTTTCTAGTTAGGGACCGAGCAGGAACTGCAAGGACCCTATTGTATCTGTAAGGTTTATTATTATTTCCGATTCTTTGCAAAAGGTATGCGAAAACTCACGAAATTTTGCGAGCGCCACCTGCCAGTCGACGACATGAAAGAATCTAAACTTTATATTTTTAGGAGTCGCTCATTGGCTCTGTAGCGCCCCCTACGGTGCATAAAAATGGTCCCCTTAATAGGATTAGTTTCGCGTGGGACGACGAAATTCGGTACACTCATTCATCATGCCCAGACGCACCAAAAAGTCTCATGCCATCACGGTGCCACGTCCACAGGAAGGCGGCCATTTTGGATGGAAAGTGCGTTTTCGTGCCATTTTTGGCCGATTCCACGCCTTGCATAAGATCGAACTTGTCCTACAGATTTCATGCTACAGACTTCAAACTTGGCCAGGTTACTCTTAAGACATGGGGGGGGAAATTCATGGAGAAACTTTTTCAAAACTTAAAGGGCGTGGGCGTGGCAACTCCTCAAAGTTCGATGACTCGCCATCACTCGCCACAACAAATGAAGTCGCTTATAACTCCCACATACATTATCCAATCTGTCCCAAACTTCATACGGTGAATGCTGGACCCAGCCTGAACGCGTACATATTATCATAACGACATCCACCTATAGCGCCACCTGCTGGTGGTCGGAAACATCTCTTTTTTTCCACATCTCGCATTTGATCGAACTCGTCCTACAGATTTAATGCTACAAGCTTCAAACTTGGCCAGGTTACTCTTAAGACATGGGGGGAAAGAGTCATGGAGAAACTTTTTCAAACCTCAAAGGGCGTGGCCGTGGCGACGCCTCAAAGTTATGACTCGCCATGAAAAATTAAGTCGCTTATAACTTCCACATACATTATCCAATCTGTCCCAAACTTCATACGGTGATATCTGGACCCAGCCTGAACGCGCATAGATAAAATAGTGACATCCACCAACAGCGCCACCTGCTGGTGGTCAGAAACGTCTTTTTTTTCCATACCTCACATTTTATCAAACTCCTCCCACAGATTTAATGCTACAAACTTCAAACTTAGCCAAGTTACTCTTAAGACATGGAGGCAACAATTCATGGAGAAACTTTTCCAAACTCTGAACGGTGTGGGCGTGGCCATGCGGTGAAAATCGTGTGATGACGTTTGTGATTTGAAAGCCTTATCATCATCTCAAGGTAATGAAACTTGGTACACACGTCCACCCTGACGACCTCGTACGTATGTAAAGGGTATCGTGTGTGGGCGGAGAAAAATGGCTCAGTGGCGCCCCCTAGAAATTTTCAAAATCCCCTCCGCATTGGGGTTATGCTGTGCTCGTAAGTACACAGCGGGTATCGTGCGTGTGGGAAGAGCTGCGGCTCCAGCGTCCAGCGCATGCCCAACGTACGCACATCCCAACGTACGCACACCTCGGTCCCGCTCACAGCTGCTTGCAGCTTTCTAGTTAGGGACCGAGCAGTGAAACTGCAAGGACCCTATTGTATCTGTAAGGTTTATTATTATTATTCTTTCTTATTCTTTGCAAAAGGTATGCGAAAACTCAGGAAATTTTGCGAGCGCCACCTGCCAGTCGACGACATGAAAGAATCTAAACTTTATATTTTTGGGAGTCGCTCATTGACTCTGTAGCGCCCCCTATGATGCTTAAAAATGATCCCCTTAATAGGATTAGTTTCGCGTGGGACGACGAAATTCGGTACAGTCATTCATCATGCCCAGACGGAAAAAAAAGTCTCTTGCCGCCATGGTCCCACGTACACAGGAAGGCGGCCATTTTGGATGGAAAGTGCGTTTTCGTGCCATTTTTGACTGATTCCACGCCTTGCTTAAGATCGAACTTGTCCTACAGATTTAATGCTACAGACTTGAAACTTGGCCAGGTTACTCTTAAGACATGGAGGGAAAAATTCATTGGCCAACTTTTTCAAAACTTAAAGGGCGTGGCCGTGGCGACGCCTCAAAGTTTGATGACTCGCTATCACTCGCCACGAAAATTGAAGTCGCTTATAACTCCCACATATATTATCCAATCTGTCCCAAACTTCATACGGTGAATGCTGGACCCAGACTGAAAGCTCACATATAAAATAGTGACATCCACCTATAGCGCCACCTGCTGGTGGTTGGAAATGTCTTTTTTTTTCCACACCTCGCATTTGATCGAACTCCTCCTACATATTTAATACAAAAACCTTCAAACTTGGCCAGGTTGCTCTTAAGACATGGGCCGAAAAAATCATTGGCCAACTTTTTCAAAACTTAAAGGGCGTGGCCGTGGCGACACCTCAAATTTATGACGCACCATAAAAAATTAAGTCGCTTATAACTCCCACATACATTATCCAATCTGTCCCAAACTTAATACGGTGACTGCTGGACCCAGCCTGAACGTGCACATACAAAAAAGTGATATCCACCTACAGCGCCACCTAATGGTGGTTGGAAACTTCATTTTTTTCCAGGCCTCTTATTTGATCAAACTCCTCCTACATATTTAATGCTAAAATCTTCAAACTTGGCCAGGTTACTCTTAAGACATGAGGGCAAAACTTCATGGAGAAACTTTTCCAAACTCTGAACGGTGTGGGCGTGGCCAGAGGTGAAAATCGTGTGATGGCGTTTGTAATATGAAAGCCTTATCATCATCGTAAAGTCATGAAACTTGGCACACACGTCCACCCTGACGACCTCGTACGTATGTAAAGGGTATTGTGTGTGAGCGGAGCAAAATGGCTCAGTGGCGCCCCCTAGAAATTTTCAAAAACCCCTCCGCATTGGGGTTATTATGTGCTCGTACGTACGCAGAGGGTATTGTGCGTGTGGGCAGAGCTGCGCGTCTACGGCATCCAGCGCATGCCCCAACGTGCACACATCCAACGTACGCACACCTCGGTCCCGCTCACAGCTGCTTGCAGCTTTCTAGTTATTTTTATTTTTCTCCATTATTCTTATTCTTTGCAAAAGGTATGCGAAAACTCAGGAAATTTTGCGAGCGCCACCTGCCAGTCGACGACATGAAAGAATCTAAACATTATATTTTTGGGAGTCGCTCATTGACTCTGTAGCGCCCCCTATGATGCTTAAAAATGGTCCCCGCAATAGGATTACTTTCGCGTGGGACGACGAAATTTGGTACACTCATTCATCATGCCTAGACGCACAAAAAGGTCTCTTGCCGCCATGGTCTCACGTACACAGGAAGGCGGCCACTTTGGATGGAAAGTGCGTTTTCGTGCCATTTTTGACCGATTCCACGCCTTGCTTAAGATCGAACTTGTCCTACAGATTTCATGCTACAGACTTCAAACTTGGCCAGGTTACTCTTAAGACATGGGGGGAAAATTTCATGGGGAAACTTTTTCAAACCTCAAAGGGTGTGACTGTGGCGACGCTTCAAAGTTTGATGACTCGCCATCACTCGCCACAAAAAATGAAGTCGCTTATAACTCCCACATACATTATCCAATCTGTCCCAAACTTAATACGGTGAATGCTGGACCCAGCTTGAACGCGTACATATTATCATAACGACATCCACCTATAGCGCCACCTGCTGGGGGTTGGAAACATCTCTTTTTTTCCACATCTCGCATTTGATCGAACTCGTCCTACAGATTTAATGCTACAAGCTTCAAACTTGACCAGGTTACTCTTAAGACATGGGGGGAAAGAGTCATGGAGAAACTTTTTCAAACCTCAAAGGGCGTGGCCGTGGCGACGCCTCAAAGTTATGACTCGCCATGAAGAATTAAGTCGCTTATAATTTCCACACTCATTATCCAATCTGTCCCAAACTTCATACGGTGAATGCTGGACCAGACCTGAACGCGTACATATTATCATAGTTACATCCACCCATAGCGCCACCTGCTGGTGGTTGGAAACATCTTTTTTTTTCACACCTCGCATTTGATCAAACTCCTCCTACATATTTCATGCTAAAATCTTCAAACTTGGCCAGGTTACTCTTAAGCTAGGAGGGAAGAAAACTCTTGAGAAGCTTTTCCAAACTCTGAACGGTGTGGGCGTGGCCAAGCAGTGACAATCGTGTGATGGCGTTTGTGATTTGAAAGCCTTATCATCATCGCAACTTAATGAAACTTGGCACACACGTCCACCCTGATGACCTCGTACGTATGTAAAGGGTAAAGGGTAAAGGGTGTGTGGGCGGAGCAAAATGGCTCAGTGGCGCCCCCTAGAAATTTTCAAAAACCCCTCCGCATTGGAGTTATTATGTGCTCGTACGTACGCAGAGGGTATCGTGTGTGTGGGCAGAGCTGCGGCTCCAGCGTCCAGCGCATGCCCCAACGTGCGCACATCCCAACGTACGCACACCTCGGTCCCGCTCACAGCTGCTTGCAGCTTTCTAGTTATTTTTATTTTTCTCCATTATTCTTATTCTTTGCAAAAGGTATGCGAAAACTCAGGAAATTTTGCGAGCGCCACCTGCCAGTCGACGACATGAAAGAATCTAAACTTTATATTTTTGGGAGTCGCTCATTGACTCTGTAGCACCCCCTACAATGCTTAAAAATGGTCCCCTTAATAGGATTAGTTTCGCGTAGGACAATGAAAATCGGTACACTCATTCATCATGCTCAGACGCACAAAAAAGTCTCTTGCCGCCATGGTCCCACGTACACAGGAAGGCGGCCATTTTGGATGGAAAGTGCGTTTTCGTGCCATTTTTGACCGATTCCACGCCTTGCTTAAGATCGAACTTGTCCTACAGATTTCATGCTACCAACTTCAAACTTGGCCAGGTTACTCTTAAGACATAGGGGGATAAGATCATGGAGAAATGTTTTCAAAACTTAAAGGGCGTGGCCGTGGCAACGCCTCAAAGTTTGATGACTCGCCATCACTCGCCACAAAAAATGAAGTCGCTTATAACTCCCACATACATTATCCAATCTGTCCCAAACTTCATACGGTGAATGCTTGACCCAGCCTGAACGCGTACATATTATCATAGTGACATCCACCTATAGCGCCACCTGCTGGTGGTTGGAAATGTCTTTTTTTTATCCACACCTCGCATTTGATCGAACTCCTCCTACAGATTTAATACTAAAAGCGTCAAACTTGGCCAGGTTACTCTTAAGACATGGGGGCAAAAATTCATGGAGAAACTTTTTCAAACTCTGAACGGTGTGGGCGTGGTCAGGCGGTGAAAATCTTGTGTTGGCGTTTCTGATTTGAAAGACTTATCATCATCTCAAGGTCATGAAACTTGGCACACACGTCCACCCTGACGACCTCGTACGTATGTAAAGGGTATTGTGTGTGGGCGGATCAAAATGGCTCAGTGGCGCCCCCTAGAAATTTTCAAAAACCCCTCCGCATGGGGGTTATTATGTGCTCGTACGTACGCAGAGGGTATCGTGCGTGTGGGCAGAGCTGCAGCTCCAGCATCCAGTACATGCCCCAACGTACGCACATCCCAACGTACGCCATCTCGGTCCCGCTCACAGCTGCTTGCAGCTTTCTAGTTCTTCTTATTCTTTGCAAAAGGTATGCGAAAACTCAGGAAATTTTGCGAGCGCCACCTGCCAGTCGACGACATGAAAGAATCTAAACTTTATATTTTTGGGAGTCGCTCATTGACTCTGTAGCGCCCCCTACGATGCTTAAAAAAGGTGCCCGCAATGGGGTTAGTTTCGCGTGGGACGCCGAAATTTGGTACACTCATTCATCATGCCCAGACGCACCAAAAAGTCTCATGCCATCACGGTACCACGTCCACAGGAAGGCGGCCATTTTGGATGGAAAGCGCGTTTTCGTGCCATTTTTGACCGATTCCACGCCTTGCACAAGATCGAACATGTCCTACAGATTTAATGCTACAGACTTCAAACTTGGCCAGGTTACTCTTAAGACATGGGGGGGGGGAATTCATGGAGAAACTTTTTCAAAACTTAAAGGGCGTGGCCGTGGCAACGCCTCAAAGTTTGATGACTCGCCATCACTCGCCATGAAAAATTAAGTCGCTTATAACTCCCACATACATTATCCAATCTGTCCCAAACTTCATACGGTGAATGCTGGACCTAGTCTGAACGCGTACATATTATTATAGTGACATCCACCTATAGCCCCACCTGCTGGTGGTTGGAAACGTCATTTTTTTTCAACAACTCGCATTTGATCAAACCCCTCCTACAGATTTAATGCTACAAACTTCAAACATGGCCAGCTTACTCGTAAGACATGGGGGGATAACATCATGGAGAAACTCTTTCAAACCTCAAACGGCTTGGCCGTGGCGACGCCTCAAATTTATGACTCGCCATAAAAACTTAAATCGCTTATAACTTCCACATACATTATCCAATCTGTCCCAAACTTCATACGGTGATTGCTGGACCCAGCCTGAACGCGCATATATAAGATAGTGATATACACCTACAGCGCCACCTACTGGTGATCGGAAATGTCTTTTTTTTTTCAACAACTCGCATTTGATCGAACTCCTCCTACAAATTTTAAGGTAACAGCTCCAAACTTGGCCAGATTACTCTTTAGCTAGGGGGGAAGAAAACTCTTGAGAAACTTTTACAAGCTCTTAACGGTGGGGGCGTGGCCAGGCGGTGAAAATCTTGTGATAGCGTTTGTGATTTGAAAGACTTATCATCATCTCAAGGTCATGAAACTTGGCACACACGTCCACCCTGACGACCTCGTATGTATGTAAAGGGTATCGTGTGTGGGCGGAGCAAAATGGCTCAGTGGCGCCACCTAAAAATTTCCAAAAACCCCTCCGCATTGGGGTTATTATGTGCTCGTACGTACGCAGAGGGTATCGTGCGTGTGGGCAGAGCTGCAGCTCCAGCGTCCAGCACATGCCCCAACGTACGCACATCCCAACGTACGCACACCTCGGTCCCGCTCACAGCTGCTTGCAGCTTTCTAGTTTTCTACATGAAATGTGCTACAAATAAATTTGACTTGACTTTGACTTCACCTGACCTCTGGGCACGCAGGCCTGGAGAGGGAGGCCAAGAAGGTTTCAGTTTGTCCTGATGTGGGGGGAGATGTTGTGTTCAGTGTGGTTCAGTGTTTACACCAAAGGTGGCGTGTTTAAACGGGCTTTTAGAACGCAGATATACACAACGATTGAATGCTTTCCCACTGCCATTCGTGGCATCATTCCTCTCGTTTTGCTGAGGCCTCCGATGTAAACAGAACTTGATTTATGTCCAGGAACGACCACTTCCTCCCAGCGGACAACACATTACACCAGCTACGTGATACGCACGACTCTCAGAGACTTATGGATTCCTGACTACAACAGAGTCATTTAACATGAGACTGGAGGGCAAACAAACACTTTCTCATTGCACTCAGAGCCAGATGCCAGCAGGTTTGTTGGCCAGAATAAAAAGGGCTTGATTACTATCGCCAGTTATCTAAATTTGATATTTGGCTGAGGATGAGGCTTAGGAAGAATCACACAAACAGCTAAATTAGCGCTCTGGAACTTTTGTCCGGGCTATGAATTTGTACGTGTGTAATATTCTCTCATGTTTGTGTCCCCCGTTTCCTTTAAGATGGGCAGGCTGACGATGCTAAACACCCGCACCTCGGTGGGTTCATACTTTGGGTCGACCGTTCTCAACCTCGAGGCGTCTCAGTGTTGCAGAGTGCAAAAGAGTCCGTCAGTGAGATTTTAGATCAAACGTCTTACTTAAACGTTTCCCAGTTTAAGGTGCCATTCACGTGCAGCTTAGTCAGCGGCAATGTGCTCGAAAAGGTCGCCAATAAAACCCCTGGCTCTTACCTGCCTGATCCTGCTCTCCATACCATGTGTTCCAGGTGCCCACCAGCTCACAGGGGTACTCAGGATCGGCGTGAATGGAGGGCAACACAGTATCACTGGGAACACACACACACACGCACACACAGACATGTTTAACAAAGCCAAATATCTGCACTAAGGCTCTGACGAAACACCAGAAAGAGAGATGAATTAAGGAGCAGGCACTTTCTTACCAGAGATCATTGTAAGCATCAAGGCACTCTGGTTTGACATTGTGAACTGTGGACAACAGAACAGGAGTCAGTAACAGAGCACTTCACAGACTGCGTATGATTCTTTTACAGTGAACAGCAAGCCACAAACCAAACATACACTGGATTTTGTACAGATTGTGGTCTTCTTTCTTGGCGATCAGATGAGAGTGAGCGTCTTTTCTTGGGTCAACTTTTCTAACAAAAAGAGATTTGAACCCTGAGAGGCTCCTGTGGTGGAATAAGAGAACACAAGTTGGGGAGGAAGAAAGTACAGCGATAAATACCACAAGCAACAGAAAAGCTCTCAACAATGCATTTCATTTATGACCTTGAAAATGCAGCCATGTAATCTGATGGCAGATACGCTGCAATGAGTTTATAAGTCTGTCACCACAGGTCACACACAAGCCCATCTAGTTGTTCTGAGGTGGTGCCTTTAAATCCAAAGAACTGGGGTTTCAGGAATCTTTTTAGACCCACATGCTGGTTTATTCCAGTTGCAGAGCTCTGTGTTTTTAACCAGCAACCTATTCAGTGCAGTAGGCAGTTCTGACAGCATGGTGGTCTCAGTATTTGGCTGGAAACAGAGAAGCCAGTCATCAGCTGCACATGCTGCACATAAACCAGAAGATTAGCCTACATGGACTTCTAAGCAGCCCTCTCACGTGTGCACTTTTTGATTTTCATGTGCTTAACTGAATATAACAGGAACGCTCTGTTTACTCTCTGACACTATTGTTTTTCAGACCATGTGTTTTCTTATAAAAACATTATCAACAACACACTCAACTGTCGCGGAGAGTTTATTCCAAATATACATATGTATATATATGTATATTTCATCGGCCAAATATCCTGTTTGCATGGGAACTGTTGAAAGACACGCGTCTGCTGGAAGTCTGTAAATCACTGAGCAAAACAAGTTGCTCCGCAGCGTTGTGACCTTGAAGTTAAGCCAGTTTGGGACCGACACTCAGCCAGCGTGATTTTCAGCCCACGGCGTCCTTCGTCTGGCAGCCTAAAGTTTCACTGTAGCGCACACGAGGAAAAAAAGCACAAACACCGCCGACTTCTACATACGACCATTCCCGAGTAATGATTAGCATAAAGTTAGCAAGTTTAGAGCTAACGAGGCTAACGCTAGCTACGTTGCAGAGTGTTGAAAACGTGCCAACGTCCCCACGTTAGTCTTCACTCCGCGTTAGCTTAGCCAGCTAGCTTAGCCAGCTAGCCTCCCGCAGACTCAACTGCACTGTGATTAAAAACGCTTTCTTCGGCAGCAAACTTTGTCTATCGGCAAAAATGATCCGTGCAACTCTAACCTGAAGGCAACGGCGACCGGTCCGTTTCCCTGAAGCCCGTGTTTCGTCTTATGAAGGCCTTTGCCCACTCTTTGAAGGACTTGGGTCGCCATCTTTCCCTGAAAGAATCTGAGAGGTTTGGTGGTGGTTTGACACTTCAGCCGCAGTCCGGGCTGCTCCCGGACCAGCTGACTCAGGAACGTAAGCCCAGGTGAACGCTTTGCTGTCCGTTAGCTTCATTCACAACGCGGGGATCCCATCAGGAGCCGCTCCTTCCTGCTGTTACGCGTCTTGTTGGTGATTAAGGTCCAGTTCTCTGTTGTTATTCTAGGCATTAGTTTCTAACTGAGCTTTATATACAGACAAACGTTTCAGCTCCTATCCTCAAACCCCCAAATAAAACATGGCATTGCTCAGAGGGGGGAGAAAAAATAATAAGCAACTTAAAACTGTGCACTGATACTAGATAAGTGCTGTGAATACAGATTGTTCATAAACTAGAGCAGACTGGATTATTCAACATGTACACCTTTCTCAGAGATAATAAAAAAGTTACATTTTTCACTGTATAATCTTTATTTATTCTTAGACGGTAAAGGGAAACACACACAACACGTTTGTGATGGACTCAATTCATCTCATTGAGATTTTCTTGTAATTTATTCAGAATTTTGTTTCACTCACACACACACACACACACACACACACACACACACACACACACAGCTGGCATTTAAACTTCTATCTAAATTAACACATGAAACACAAACATTGTGGAGTTGAACTGAAACAACTATGGAAAAACAGTTCTCCATCATGAGGCGGACGTTGGTGCCGACGGGGACTCAGCCGCCGCAGAAGAAGAAGCAGAAATGTTGAGCTCCTGCAGTTTCTCTGATAACGTGGTTTGCTCTTCAAGCAGGAAGTCAGACAGAGGCTCCACAAACTCAGTCCCAGCAACACTCTTTCCTGTCAGCGGATCCACCACCCGTCCGACTTTATACACGATCTGGGCCACTTGGTGCTTCACGTGTTTGGCTCTGGCCTCAGGCAGAGCCTTCAGGAGGACAACATCTCCCATGGTGCACTGCTGCAAAGCGTCGTGGGCAAAGTAGGTCTTCCTTTTGTTGTGGTACTGTGGATGAAAAGGTAGCAAACACATTTAAACACACAGTAACTATACGGCACTCAAACTGTGTTTGTTGAACAGAGGGAACACATTGGGCCTCATGCAAGAACATTTTCGTATTTTTATTCTAAATTTCTCTTACTTTTTTCGTATGAAGGTCTGACGTGGCGTGTTCGTACCAGAACACGCCACGTCAGATTCAACAAACGCTCTTAACTTCGGAAAAAGTGTGTAAACGACCTGCGTAAATGATGAATCACACCAGTGCGTATCCAAGTTCACGTGCACGAGGATAGTAGATTTATATACTCCACGCCCAAAATGATACCATATAAGGCTGTGCTTCCTCTCTCCTGTGCCAGGAAGTGTTGAGTGTTGAGTCATGAAAATGGCATCAAGGTGCAAAAAGAAAAACTTTAGGGGCTCTGAGACTGAAGTTCTGTTTTCAGAGATCCAGAAAGGAAAATCTGTCATTTTCAGCAGTGTCAGCAGTGGGACCTGCTAAAGCCAAGAAATGGAAAGTTATTATGAGTGCTGTTAATTCCGTGTCACCTGTAGTTCGCAATGTCACCGAAATAAAGAAGAAATGGTTTGAAATGAAAATGGCTTAAAAAAAACGTCTCGCCATGGCCAGGCGCTCGATGACTGCAACTAAAGCCGTGCAATCAGTTGTTGCCTCATCATGATGGCTCTTTGATGGGGTGGTCCATAAGGGGGGTCTTCTGGCACCACACCTTCTCGTCTGCCTGGGTTGGTTCAGGTAGTAGGAGACCGTTCATGGCAATATTGCGCAAATCTGGCATGCCTTCTCTGGGCTATAGAGCAGTTTGCCTTGCCCCCCCCCCCCCCCCCCCCCCCCCCCCCCCCCCCCGCTGTATGGAGACACACCCACCTGGCCTTCAGCTCAGTGCGCTCCACGACAGCACGGCTGCTTTGATGCGTATATGCGTCTCGTGCTCCAATTATGATTGGCATTCCAGCCACGGCATGAAAGTCCCTCTTAATTTGTACTTGTTGGACAGCGGTGTATGGGAATGTGATGTACCATGGGTGATAAACTGATGAGAGCTTTGATGACCAAGGGGAGCGCACGACTCACAGAGGACTGGGACACCCCCGATCTGTCTCCAATCTCCCTCTGAAAGGTTCCAGTGGCCAAAAATCCAAGGGTGGTGAGGACCTGGACGTGTGGTGGAATTGGGTTTGATCGGCGTGTTTCTCTATGGAGTTGTGGCTCTAGCAAGCTGCATATTTGCAGCAGCACAGTCTTTGGGAATCTTAATCGTGATGTCAGCCATTCGTCTGTCTCCACACGCTCTCTTCCAAGAGCCTGACGCGCTAAGGCATCCAAAAGTAGCAAGACAGCCGCTGCGCTTCCCGTTACAGATTCAAATTAACCTTCAATTAGTGCACAATTTAAGTCAAACAGAATAATGTCAGCATAATTATGGGGTATAATGTATATTTATTTATGTTTTCTTCAAAGTAATTAAATATAAAATCCATTAGTCAAGCAAACGTGATTTGAATAACAGCGGACTATTTTACGAAACTCCTACGACAGCTCTGGATCACTCGTAAATTCTGTTCGTACCTGAAAGAAAACGTAAAATACGAAAAGATTGGTGAATGCGCAAATTCTCTTAAATCACTCGTACGGACGATTTAAGAACAAATCTGTGCGTACGAACGGTTCTTGCATGAGGCCCATTGTTCTCTTTCCCACTTACGACATTCGACACCAGTTTTGGCATTTACAAGCTTCCACAGCTCAAGAGCTAACCGTCACAGGGCGGGCCACAGTGCCACAGAATTCCCTAATTTCTTATTATTTCACACTGATGCAATGACAAGATGATTGGAATGTTTGCTGAAGGAAATATATATATATATATATATATATATATATATATTTTTTTACATAAGGGCAGACTGCAGCGTGTCATTCGGTCTGCAGAGAAGGTGATTGGCTGCAACCTTCCCTCTCTCCAGGAGTCTGAGGCGTACAGGGAAGATTGAAGCTGATCCATCCCACCCCGGTCACAAACTCTTTTAGACGCTCCCCTCTGGCAGGAGGCTGCGGTCCATCAGGACCAAAACCTCACGCCACAACAACAGTTTCTTCCCATCTGCTACTAGCCTTATGAACAAGGCCCGGAGCCCCCCCTGACACTGACTCTCTCCCTCTCCCCCGTCAGACCTACAAGCTACATTAACGTAGCATCTTCAGACCTTCTGCGTTACATTAACGCACAGTCTATATCTGTATATATATCTAGATTCTGTATATATTGTCAACACCAACTACACCAAGTCAAATTCCTAGTGAGTGCAAACCTACTTGGCAATAAACTTGATTCTGATTCTATATATTTTATCAGTCAAGCTTTGGGCCGAAAGAAGGACATCTTTGAAATATGCACCAAAACTCATATCAGCTGTCATGGTTGCGATATTTTACCTTTGTTTTAGCATATCTTTGTTTGATAAACAGGCCTGATAATAGCAATAAAGAAAGGAGCATGCTTGATTCTGTAGGTTTAACCCGTGAAAAGTCACTGTTAAACACTCACCTTTAGCAGGTAGGGGTCCAGAACCAGCCTCGTGACTCTCACTTTGGCGGTTTTGTGCATCTTGGTCCCGATCACTTTGCCAATGATCCATTTGGCATGGACTGATGCGTGTTTGACGGACATTCTGCTTTGCTTTACTAAACCCTGCAACGGAGAGCAACACACGCATTATGACGTATGTCTGAGCTCTGTGACATTTTATTATGCAATGAGACAATTTACCCACAAAGAACATTTCAAACCACAGCGGGCTCACCTCGATATAAAGCCGTTAAGTTTGTATTACAAGAAAAAAGAACCGAATCTATAAAGATGCATCACTTTATCGACGATGACAAAAGACAAACAGCGGAAACATTAGCTGTAACGTTACAGCAGCCATCCAGAATAATTATTTACGGTACATTCAAACTCTATTTAAAATATAAAAATATAAATATAAATTAACAGTCAGTGCAGGAGGTTAGAGACACATTAACTCACTGAAAGTAAGAAGTTTAGAAGGTCAAAAACCCTTCAGCAGCAGGGATCCTCCATGATGAGCAGGTCGGCTGGTGTTGATGACGTAAACTACGGCGAGCTACGAGGGACATGCGCTTAGCGGCGTGTTTTTCATTGTTTTTGATGTTTTTGATGTTATTTAGTTTTTAGTTTTTATTCCCGTTACATTTCACATGTTTTGATTAAACGTTATTCAAACAGACAACCCTGTATGTTACAACCTATGGAAGCTATATTATTTTACACCGTGGTTTTTATTTTATTTTTTCACTTTCGTTAAAGTTAAAGTCAAATAAATCAATTCGTGCAGTTCAACTCTGATATTTTTGACTCCTTTGAAACCATGAGTTTTGACAGACTGCTTTAATGTGCCCCTTTCCTAAGAAATGCGAGTGTGCATTTTAGCCACAAGGTGGCAGCAGAGAAACATTTCCTTTATAATTCACGAACGCTGAACTGCAATACACAAAAAGAAGAGGGTTAGGCACCTGCTCAGAGGGGTGTAAATCATTATATAAACAGGGCTCTCAAGTCTCACGCAATGAGCGTGAGACACACGCATTTCAACAAGTTCACACGCTCACACGCCACACATGCCATTTCTCACGCTGAGAAATGATCAACTTCGTCGCACAGAAATTCTAATGGCCGATACTATAAACGAGTCAATGGCAGGTTACTGTGCGCTCCTACAGCTCAGAACTATAGCTCTGTACAGCTGTCTTGATTTAGCAACCCATCGGCAAATCACAAAATAGAATTTCTCAGCCAATCAGAAAACAGAATTTCTTGTTGCCGGGTGTGAAATAGCTTTCAGCTGCAAGCAGCACGCGTCCCATGAATGCACAGCGGACATAACCTATTATGCTCTGAATGCGTGCAGAAGTTGTAGACGAGCTGGAGGTGGAAGAGAACCGTCAGGATCATCAGCAGGTCATATCTTCATTTATTTGAATCTTTTATTAGTTACTATAGTTTTCCTACTCTTGGTAAAAGACCAATACCTGCCGATTAAAGTGTTCGTTGGAGTAGTAGACCTAAATATTCAGCACACACCCTTTGACATGAGCAACTTAATGAAAAATGAAAAATATGTAGGAGTGTAATTAGGCTTTCGTGGTTAATTCTTTTCAAAGGTGACTGGTATGAGCAGGTTCCCAATAAGGCTATCTACAATTACCAAACTGGTATTAGTTCTGCCACACTGATGCAGAGAGGGTTTTTTCCATGGTGGGGCTCAATAAAACCAAGACCAGGAACACTTTGTTTCTGAATGGAACTCTGTCATCCATCATGACTGAAAATGGCTGACATTGAGCCACAGGGCTGTAAATGGGAGCCCCCAATATCAGTCATCAAGCATCAACATCTGCCACAAACACTTACAACAACACTCATAAACAAACACACACAGAGAGGGACTGCTCAAGGGGCCCATTTGGGGTTATGTTTGTTTTTCTTAATTTAATTTGTCTGTTTTTTTGTTTGTTAAGACTTTGCATACCTAAAACAATTTATTTTAAAATATAGCAGAATTTAGTGTAAAAGTGAAGATTTGTGATTTTGGTATAAATAAAACAATTTCTTTGTTCTTTAAGTAGCTAGTTTATGGCGATGGGATACTGCAAGGGACCCCCCCCCAAAAAAAAACCCGAAAGAAACCCCCCCACGCACACGGCCCGGCCCCTGCCCCGCCCGAATCTCACTCCAAGCAAACTTGAAAACTTGAGAGCCCTGATAATATAAATGCAACCTGTTTAGGAAAGTCAGAGGTAAAACTTAATGCAAAGCATTGCCAGAGATGTTCATTTGCAACATTTATAATAGCAATAGAACATCCTTTGGGATCTCTTGTGTGGTACTGGAACCTACAGGGGTCAACACACCCACCAGAGGGATGAGCACTGCAGAGGAGACATGTCACTTAGAAACAGAGAGGAGACACCTAACCAAACAGAAAAGCAGATAGAAAATGAAATGGGTCAGGTCAGCGAAAAGAACAAATGTCTGTGAGAGTTTGCTGTTGAATGTGAGAAAACAGAATGATGATAAAAAAGCTGAGAGAGGAGCTGTATTTATGGTACATGCACATTAGAATCAGAGTCCCAGTAAGAGCAATCCTAAGTTACAGTAAATACTACGACTAAGAGCTCGCAGCTAAGTTTACAGCTTTGAGGCACCGTGGTGCTTTGAGATGACCCCACTGAGTTAACATTCTCACAGTGTCACTGCTAACATGTTCAGGGCTTTAATTATAGGAGTTTCCATACTAACGTCCACTAACTACTAACCAAACTGAACACCCAGCTGAGGCAGACACACGCAGGGCATTTTTGGGCTTAAACTGAAGTGCTAGACAAACTGGAAATTTGACCTGATGGTGATGTTGAATGAAAAGTCAAGAGATCCCATAATTAGATAAGAGGAGGCCGTTAATGTCCATCCATAGTGGTAGATATAGAAGTATACATATGGTTCAGTGACTGAGACCTCCATAGCTGAAAGTGTCATTAGGATCGCTGCATTATTCCCCTGTGGGAGTCTCCTCCTTCAATGACGAAGGCTGATTTTAATTAAATTATCTTAACAAGATAATTATCCTGTTATCTGGTGAAGATGACCTTTTGTTTTATCAAGAGATTATCACAAGGAAACATATGACAAGCTTGAAATGACAAGATGTTTGCCATCGATACTTAAGAATACAGTGAATTATCGATGGTAACGTAAACTTGCATCATCTTAAAAGCTCTGAAATGTGAGCAGTACTCCAGCCATGAGCCTGGCTGCATTATGAGCTCTGCTGGATCTGCAGTGAGCAGATGTAAATGTCTGGAAGAGGGCAGAGAGCGACACAGATGCACTCATACTACGATGTTAACAGTCTGGCTGCAGCTCAGAGCCAAGCACAGGCAGAACAGTCTGGTCTTAATCAGAGCCATGTTGTAGTAAAGCTCAGGTCTGGCTTTCTGTTTCCCATTTAAGGAAGTGCAGCTTTGGTTCACCTCTGCCAGAATTACAGCATCAGCCAACATTCTCCTTCATACAAGAACTCTGAGACAACTCACACAATGCTGTCTGTTTGCTCTCTGTTAGACTGACAGACTGCGGCTGAGCTGACGTTGGGCAGCGTGGATCAAACTAACGATGCAACACATACCCATCTGTCAGCAGAAGCATCATCTCATGCACTGATGGGGTCATGGAGTACAGTGTGATCCGTTGTTCCCTTACAGTGTGGAGAAGCACAGCAGCAGCTTCATTCTAACAGTCTTATCGAGCCTTACATTACAATATTTACCCAAAGATAATCACATACATACCCTTATTGCAAATACAGCCAGTGTTTGCATATGAGTGCAGTGCCATGGTCAGTATCAGCTCTGGATCATGTGAAAGCTCCGCTGCGAGGATATAAGACAGACCTGATAGCACACAGCCCGTGTGTGTACACATATATGTTTTCTTTGATAACACAGTGACCTCTTAATATTTTCAGATTAACATGCTGGAATGATGTTGGCCTACATTCTCTTGTGTAAGTTATTAGTCTCCAGATATGACACTTTAAAACAGATTAGACTATTTAGTCAGAGTGTTTGTGTATGACTTCAATCGAGGTTATCTCTGAATTAGCCCTCTGGACCCATCCATGAGGCCACTTTCAAACCAGAGAAAGTTATTCTCTGGGAGTTATTACACTGAATACTGGAAAGATGTGATTATGAGAACATGAGCTGTTGTTTTCAGAGTTTAAGGAAAGGCCAGAATCCAACAAACCAAAGGTGGAATATGAGTCAAAAGGAGCTTTTGTCCAGGCTGTGCACTGCTTGTGCTCGTGTTATTGTCACATGGTTTTACAGGCGGGATCAGAGGTCAAATAATCCTCTTGTTGTTCACTACATCTTTTGACTACTTCCAATAAAGTTTTTATACTTATTCTTGCTGGATACCACTCAACTTTTCTAACTTCTCCTCCTCGTGGCTCATGAAGTTTTGCATGTTTTATAGTCTTAGTGCTTCACTGGTAGGATTAGAGCTGAGGGAGCGCTTGAATCTGCACAAACAAAGAGACGGAAGTAGATGAAGTGGGAGAAGTTGTAGAGAAGAAGTAGATATTAATGATCCCAGAGGAGGATGTTTGAAGCTTAAGTACTTCCTCACCTCTTCAGTTCCTGTATGAAGCAGAGTGTTGAGCCGCTTTCGGACTGTAGGAACCTTTGGCAGTTCTAATAACCTTTTAATCCGCGGGGCCGTTTTCTCCCGTGTTCGGACATACAGGAACTCGGGGCTTTCTCCCTCAGTTCCTATAACTATTTAGCTCCTTCTCCGAGGTCGGGTCTTTTCATGGTTCTATAGAACGCATCTGACGGAGGTGTGTGGTGGTCGGTAGCTACGCCCCATGTCATGCTATCACGGCTGAAATGTTTCCTCATACACACAGACAGAACCGGCGCGTGTTTAATAAGTTAAACTTACAGTGGTCTCATTTGTCTGCAGCGCTCTGCTGTCCTTTCTTCCTTCATGAAATGAAAAAGTATCTCCTGACTCTCTGTGAGCTCTTCCAGCCTCCATGTTAGACGCCCGATGTGATCGTCCATGATTAATATCACCATCATGCAGACCATGAACACGGTGGCCTCCCCGCTCTCCATATTAGCTTCTTGGTGGTGTTTTTTCTTCTCTAATTACTTTTACCGGGTTCTGTTTTGTTGTTGAATGTGGTGCTAAACGGCTAACGGCTAACACGTCACTGACGCAGACGGCTGCGCGCGGCGCATCAGTCCCTATCAGATCCAGACTCATGTGCGAATGCAGACTGAAACAGAAGGACAGTTATCAGAACGAAATTCGAGTTGGACAGTTCTGATAACTGCGTTCTAAGAACGTTGGTTGGGGGGGGGGGGCTGTGGGAACTATTGTGTTGGGATAAATCATCGCCCAAAAAATCTTCTTGACTTGACTGACAATAGGAGTAATATAAATCAATCGAGAACTTTTTACAGATCTTGAAATACTTTAATATAGTAACAAAGTGTAATGTTGAGACATATTTGGTCCGATTGACCTTTTCACACTCAGAAAAACCCAAAACATACAGAACATGCAGCCATTCAGAGAACGCATCATCAGTCTTACACTTTCAGAGAACATGAAGTGTCTGAGGCCCTCCACCCGCTGCACCCGCTCCACCTCTCTGCCACGTCTGCAGAGTTTCTGCAGGTTTACAGAATCAGAATCAAACTTTACTTTTCTAATCTCTCCTCACTTTTTAGACTGTGGAAATCCTGGCATCCATCATTCTCTGCCCGGCTCAGCTCGGAGCACTGGGGGTTAAAGGTTGAGAGCGAGATAGCACAGCACTGGCAGCGGCGCTGGAGGAAGGGCGCGGCATGGCGGACAGGAAAGAGCTGAGCAGCGCGAACGTTTGTGGCTGCTATGAAACAGCCGTGAGTCATGCTTTGGCGGGATAATGTGTTTGTTTTCATGGCAGATTGACTGTGGGGTTAATGAAAGTGTTCCCCTGTTGGGCAGCAGCCAGAATTTTACAAGAGCTGGTGATGAACAGGCAGATGTGTTTTCTCCAGGCCCTGTCTGACTCTGGTAACTTCATCTCTTTTTCCCTTTCCTTCGTGCATTTTTTCACTAGTTAAAGTGTTGGATGAACATTCCTCACTGATGGCTTGCGGTGGAGACAGCGAGTGGTGGCACGTAGCAGGTAAGTCATGTCATCCCGACACAATTCTGCTTTAATCACACCAAGACTACGTGCTTTGTTTCTTGAGTTTTTTCCTTTTTTTCTTTGGAACATCTTTCAGAATTCAACTGAACTGAGTCAAACCCTCAGAATACAGAATAAAAAGCGTCTGTGATGGTGCTCATGGCCTTATTTGTTCATTCCTCATCCCTAAACCAACAATGGTTTACCAGGTTTTCTTTAGCTGGCCAGTGGTTACTTTCAGAGTTTTTCTGCGATGGACTAATTAAACACTGAAACTGAATCTCACTGTGTACTCCTTAAACATGCTGAGTGCTCAAAGCTAACTCTCAGGGGCGTAACCACCATAGACATTGAGGGGGACACGTCCCCCCCAATGTTGGGAAAGTACCAATCTGTCCCCTCCAATATTTTGTCTAGTATGTGACATATAAAAGTACTCCTTCTTTCCTAGATCAGTCCCTTGCTGTTCCAGATTTACTTTCAATGTGGGAAACAGTATACAAACAAAATAGTATGGAATAAGTTTACAATTGCACATTTTGTATTTGTGTTTTGCTACTTGACATACAATAAAAAACGAGCTTTGAATTGTAACTTGTTAATTGGTCATTATACTGCATTTCTTAAAAACTATGTTCTATACAAGCACATCTTTATCAATACACCTATATGAAAATTGTACAACATTTTCAATATAAATATTTTGGGAAGGGCTCACATTTGGACCAAGGGCTGAAATCTACTGTTCTATACAGTATATATTTCATGGGTTTAGGATTTGTACAGGTCACCCTAAAATGCACTAGAATGCAGGAAATGGCATCTAAGAAATAAAAAATCTTCTGGGGGAGGACCCCCAGACCCCCCACTGGAATATGGTCTACAGTTCTAATTTGGACCCCCCCAATATCTACACTATGGTTTCGCCCTCCGGGTCGGGAATGAGATCCTTCCCCAAGTGGAGGAGTTCAAGTATCTCGGGGTCTTGTTCACGAGTGAGGGACGAATGGAACAGGAGATTGACAGACGGATTGGTGCGGCGTCTGCAGTGATGCGGGCTCTGCACCGGCCCGTCGTGGTGAAGAAGGAGCTGAGCCAGAAGGCGAAGCTCTCGATTTACCGGTCAATCTATGTTCCTACCCTCACCTATGGTCACGAGCTGTGGGTAGTGACCGAAAGAACGAGATCGCGAATACAAGCGGCCGAAATGAGTTTCCTCCGCAGGGTGTCTGGGCTCTCCCTTAGAGATAGGGTGAGAAGCTCGGTCATCCGGGAGGGGCTCGGAGTAGAACCGCTGCTCCTCCGCATCGAGAGGAGTCAGATGAGGTGGCTCGGGCATCTGGTTAGGATGCCTCCTGGACGCCTCCCCGGTGAGGTGTTCCGGGCCCGTCCCACTGGGAGGAGGCCCCGGGGAATACCCAGGACACGTTGGAGAGACTATGTTTCTCGGCTGGCCTGGGAACGCCTCGGGGTCCCCCCAGAAGAGCTGGAGGAAGTGGCCGGGGACAGGGACGTCTGGGTCTCTTTGCTCAAGCTGCTGCCCCCGCGACCCGATCCCCGGACCAGCGGAAGATAATGGATGGATGGATGGATGGATGGTTTCGCCCTTGCTAACTCTGATATTTGAATCGTTTAGTAGTTTAAGCAAGTTTATCCCCTTTCACACTGCCGAATAACCCGCGTTTAATTCGCGAATTTAGCGTGTCCGCTGTCGCGTTCACACTGCCGACCCGGGCTGCCGCGTCAACTGGACTCGCCTTTCGACCCGCGTCGGACCCTAGTCTTTTTGCCGAGCCGAGTTTGATGTGAACACAATCGACGCGGGTCGGACGTGGGCGTGGCGTGACGTGAGGAGTTTAAAAGACAGAATGGACAGCTGATTCAGAACAACAGCGACAGAGTTTTACTCTGTTTTAGCCTACATCAAGTTCGAGACATTTTTTAATATGGCCAACTGGGGAGACAAGGAGGTCCGCGAGCTCCTCAGCTATCGCAACTGGAGCTGCTGTTAAATTCTATGATGTCAGAACCAAACTTCACCCGTTTCTCATACTTAAAGGTTAGAATTTAAACCTAAATGTGTTTAAATCTTCAGGAGCGACAATCCAAAAGGGAGTTTTGAAGACCTGAAGAAGATGTGGGCGGAGCCAAAGTACCATTATGGAGCTATAAGAGTTTATTTTGTGGCAACACTAACTGAGATGTTACAGGGCGAAGAACGGCTGGAGTGGGACTTTCAGCTGGTTTCAGGTTTTTCTAAAAAAGACAGAAGAAGAAGAAGAAGACCCTTTCTCACAGGCCTGAAAATCCTGAGGTCTTCTGGGACAGGGACATCACAGAAACTGCTTTTTCATCCATGACTCGACCGACTCAACTCATCTGCATCTTTCTCCTCCTCAAGTTCTGCCTCTTTTGAGAAAGCACTTAATAACCCTTAGAGCAAATAAAGTGGCCTGAGAGCTGAGACCTCCCACAAAACTGATTTTCTGCTCAAATCCTTTCATTTCCCTGGTCTGTTGGACGCAGGACAGCCAGCAGGGACGGAGTCCTCTGATGCGGTCCTGTTAATGCGCTGAACTGGCCCGAGATGCTAGAACAGCACGGCAGAGCACAGCAGTTCTCAACATCATTGAGAACTTGTGTCACAAATCGGCTCCATAAACTCTCAACTTGTTGCTCATATGGCAGCAACTGCACGGATATCTGTTTTATTCTGTGAAAAGGGGGAAATGTGAAGTTCAAACTCCCGACTGGTAAAAACAATGAAAGAATCCCAGTTAGAAGTGAGATTTCCTTTGTCAGGATATGAGACATTAAAGAAAGTAATACATCATACATCAAGGAAGTATGAGGAGAAATATTTCCTTCTAAACTTTTTTGAAGTACGTTGCTGTTATTTAATTTAGAATAAATCCACTCTTTTTTCCTCAGAAATCTCTCTGTTTCACATGGTATTCTGTCAGGTCTGTAGTGTTCATTTTTAAACAAAGTGCTGTTTGAATGTTCCTTTTTGCTCTCTTCTCATCTTTCCGTGCATGGTCAGACCTGACGTCCAGTGACTGACATGTTGTTTAACAGCATGAAACGACTCAAATGTGGAGACAGCTTGTTTCATAAAGTTGTGGGCGAATGCTAATCAAACCCGAGTGGAAGGTGTGACAGAGGCAGCTGGGTTACGTCGCCTCGCCCTGAAAGGCGCAGGGGTCATGTTGAGTGGCACATGTTCTGCCACAAAAACACATTAAACATCACGGTAGGTCAAAGGGAACAATGTGGTATCACTTTGGTTAATGTGCTGTAGATTAAACATCCATATTCGGGAGGGATTCAGAAATATTCCCTGGCCAGTGACATCATCTCATCCTGTGTTTGCTGCCCGCCCCCTGACCTTGTAGTGAGCATGTTGTAAGTGCATATTCCTGACAACAGAGCGTCAACCAGTTGGCCCTCATCAGGCTTTGTTGGACTCTGTGGTTTGATGCAAGTGCTTTCCTGGTCGGTACCTGTGACAGGAACACAGCGTGTGAAGCAGGGAAGTTACAGTAAACACCTCAGCCTGCAGTATGGTTCATATTTACAGTTAAATCTTGTCTGAGTGGAAAAATCAGCAGCAAAGCCTCCGCTCAACGTGTGCCACAATCTTCTGTTTAAAGTTTTAACAGTTTAAGAAACGGTCCTGATCTTTACTAAGAGGACTCTTGTTAGGTTTTGGGATTTTATGTTATTCACCTGAACGACATGCTCCAAATGAGTGAAAGTCTATTCCCATCCTTTTATCTGAAGCTAATTATTATCTAGTGCTGTCATTTACCTTCAAAAGTCACATAATTACTGCAGTCAAGTCCACCCGTATGCAATTAAGTGTCACATGGTCTCATTTCATACATATAGGACCTCCGGAGTGTGCAGCAGCACAAAGGAAGGGTCACCACTTAGTGACGAACACTGGTAACAACAGAAGCCTCCAAGAAAGCTCAGAGATGAAGCTCCTGAGAAAACCAAGTATTCGGACATGGAAAGAATGTGGCGGCGCAAACCAAACATCCCAAGAACACCCTCTCCACAGCGAAGCATGGTGGTAGCAGCATCATGCTGTGGGAATGTTGTCCCAAACTAAGGAATGGTAGAATGGCGTTAAATACAGGCAACCATGAGAAAAACCTGGTTTCAGTCTCTCAGAGGATGACAACGAGGTTCCTCTTAAATCATGACCCTGCTAAAGTTACACCGGAGCGGTTTAAGGGGACTCATTGAGATGTCTTAAAGTGGCAAAAGTCAAAGCCAGAAAGAGTTCCGTCTTGAGGAATGGGCAGAAAGCCCAGTGGCTAGATGTGCCAAACCTATAGACACACTTCACTGAAAGTTACTCCAGTTTTATGTTGGATGATGATTGGATGACGGCAGTGCGAGTGAACAGAAGAAGGCTGTCACAGCTGGACCCTGAAACTGAAAAAAAAAAGAAAGAAAAGGTAAAGTAGTAAAATGCCTCTTAATAAATCTCATCACAGGTATGTCCTCCCCAGAGGCAACAATCACTCATTTCAGCCCAGTTTTTCAGATATTAGAGCAGTGTTGCTTTAACACTTAATGGGAATCCCAGACACGTCCTCATGAATCTCAATTATTACACCAACAGAGGGAAAAACATGATTAAATTAAACATTGATGGAGTTAGTGCACATGGACATTTCCCACTGAGCAGTGAGGTCATGGTTTTGGCTTTAAGTCTACAGAGACTTCCAGAGAAAATGGAGCGTTATCTCTTTAGACTCAAAGAAAAGACAACTTTAAGACTCCGCTGATATGTCTGCTCTACAAATACCAGTCAGAAATGACTAATATGGGGCATGTTTCATGGGCCCTCCATGAGCAATGACTGCTGCAGAACAGTTTGAATGTTTTGATAAAGGCTCAACAGCTGGATCTCACTGAGCTGTGTGAGCTGCATTATGTCGGCGTGGACTCTCAGTCATCCACGTCACGGTAATCCTCAGAGCTGGAATAAGGACAGCAGGACTTCTTGTTCCTGAAGAAGTCCCATCTTTCATCCAAAAGGCTTCCTCACCTTTAAACTGCTTGGTGGGGAGTGTCGGCTTAAAAGTAGTCGAAAGCGCATTTACACTTGGTTTGTCATGAAGGTCTCGTGTGTCACTGAAGCACCTGGCCACTGTGTGGGGTCTCTGATGTCCCACCTGTGGGCTGTTTACCCGCCTGAACAAGCGTGTTTGGTCACCTGATTCATAGTCAGTGGGGTCACATGGCACTGAAAGGATCGGATTATTGGCTGAATTCCAATCAGACTGAGTTATTAAGTGCATGTAGACACCTTAATCTGACTAAGAATTGGATCGGATCGGATTCAGACCCCGAGATAACTGGGTTGAAAGTCACTCTAAACCTGCTTGTAGACGCTGAAGCACGTGGTGAATCAGACTTTGCGTTCTGCGCATGCTCCAGATGTTTTCCCGGGGTCGTGACCCGGAAGTCAAAGGAGACGATATTCCTGTTGTTGTCGCCGTCAGAAAGAAACAAACAACGCGATGGAGAATGCTCCGTTGGGCATCGTTTGTGCAACAAGCAGCTCATCACAGACCAAATGTAGAGGGACGTAGCTTCATCTGGCTCTGCGTTCTCCATCTTTCTCCAATGCCTGAGTTTGATTCGATTCATTTACCGCCATATATCCAAGGAGAATTACCCTCGCTCAGATAAGGAGCATAACCCAACTATAGCTGTAATCACATTAATGTCACCATGTAGCCCCACTGAGTGAGAATAGTTGTGAAACTGCTTGGGGAGAAGTCATGGCTGCATTGTAAGTGCTTGGAAGGTAATACCCAAGATCCCCTCCTCTGTTCAAAGATGGCTGAACAGGTAAAGTGAGTAGTGCTGCTTGTTATGGTAAATTTGATGTCTGCTAACCACTTGTCTTTTAAATGACACCTTGTTGTAGACCCAATGTCTGCAGACCATGTGTCTGCTGATTAACACAGAGACAAGAATCATTTCAATGACCATTGTTACCAGATTCTGCATCTCCCCAAAGTGCAAGACCGTCCCCGGGGGGGGGGGGGGGTGGCAAGGAGACAGTTGAAGAATACACACCTGAAAGAATCAAACCCTTCCTCCTGTATAAATGCATCGTATTTCCTTTGTCCTGGGTCTTTCTCCACCATGAACGCTGACTGGTGTTGACTGACCCTTCTGCAGAAGAGAATAAACACGTGGCCGGCCGGCAAAAACGATAGAGATCTCGATATTTCATTTCTCATCAGAGGTATTACGAAGCAAGGGAAGATTTTTTACCATGACAGTTTGGCGTTGTTTCGGCAGGACTCACGCACAATCGTTCGGGACGAGACACGGGAAGCGATTGGCCGTCCTGAACGTCTGTTTAGTTTTTAAGACGGGAGGGCTAACCGTGTAGTTGTCCTGAATCGTTGCCGCTGAGATTCCACGAACATAAGTCAGCGAAAAACCATCTGGTGAGTACTGAAATATTGACTTCTAAATTATTATTTCAAATTTGGGTTTTAGCATTTCCATTTCTCATGATCTTAGCAGGTGGCAAAGTTTTTACTGCTTGGGAACTTAAGAAAAATAAAGCAGGAGTGAATGTGTTTGTATATGTAGTTTTTTACTGCTTGTAAACTTAAGAAAAGAAGCAGGAGAATAATCAGTCGTATGACGCTTCCTAGTTAGGGTGGGAGGCAGGGTCCCCGTTGAGGGAGCGCGGCCTCCGGGGAGGGCCACTTGTTGACGTTATGAGAAAGAAATGTGGGGGAAAAAGTTTAAAATATCTAAATGTTTGGACGAATGAGTTTGGGTTCCCAATAGGGGGATCCTTTATTTTAAAAGACATATCAAAGTTAGAAGAAAAAACTGAAGAAAAGGGAACGGGAAATAATAAGACAGAACAAAATTCAGGCCCACACATCCCACTAGAAAAACACACATCAGATAGTTGGGAAGATTTAAGCCCCGTTATGAAATCATGTAAGCGTGCAGCCGATTAGCAAGAAAATCTGATCAATCTGTTTTCCTTTTTCTCACCTACGCTGCAGTGGTACAAGAAAGAAAGAAAAATAAAATGAAAAAGTGATATCTATGTGCACGCCCAAAGGAAAATCCAGCTGGTAACTAAAAGCACTTCTAAAAAACTTTTGTTGTTTGTCCAAAGAAAACACTGTACTCAAACAGCCTTACAGGAGGTCCCCAAGTCACTGTGGACCGTCGGTAAGTATGATGTTTTTCAAAGTTTGTGAAAATGTTGTCATCACTCCAAAATCAGACTTTAAACTTTGTAATTCAGTTAAACAAGACGCCATCGATAGAATACCACCATTCTTTGCGTGTCTTAAGACAGCAGGAGTCATTGTCCCAGATGATGATTCTCCAAAACGCACACTTTTATTTCCTGATAAGAAGATCAGAGATAAAGATCAGCCAACACAGTGGCGTGTTGTTTTTCAGGGTCTGCAAGCAGGTGATGCAGCCAATTAATACAAAATTTGTTTCAGTGGTCAACTTTTTCAGACATCTACTCTGAGGCTCCAGGTTTACACAGGAAGCTAATTCTGGTTTGCTTTCAACTTCAGCAGACGAGGCCATACATTCAGACGTCTGTTTCAAGAATACTGTGAAAGCCAATGAAGCGCTCAGACAGTCTTGAATCCTTTGTTTTCTCTCCAGACACTACTTCGTTACAATATGCTGATGACCTAAAGATTTGCATCCCACTTTGCAGGTCTATTCTCATGTAACTCTCCTGGTCCCACATGCTGTGTCCAGGATTTCACTTGAACAAAAGACTTCCCAGCTCTTCACAGCATGACGGCTACAATACAACACAATGCTTTTAGATAATCTGATGACAAACCCATTTTTCCATCATGACAGAAATTTCAGGTTGCAAATGCCTTGCTCACACTAACAACTCAGATCCTGTCTCGCTAGGAAATGTAGGCGCGGATGCCGCTGGCTGCAAACAGAGCGACACTCCAACACACTGATCCTTTATTTGTATCAATTCCTGTTACTATTCCCAACTTTCTTACAGCATCACAGCCCTTCGCCACACCACAGGAAAAGACGCTGCAGTGCCACACAAAAGGAAGCTGTGTGGTGTGGACCTGACGATAAATCTTTCCTGCCTAAACATTTCTTTCCTCACTTTGCATAACTGACACATGGGTTGAACCATGTGTCAAAAGGGGGGAATAGGGAATAATGGATGCCATAACCCAACACTGTTTTCACTAAAGGATTTTCAGATTTTCTTCAAGTTTCGTCAATCATGAATGGTTTGTGCAACGCATAACAGCTAAAACAAAACAATCACACCCACTCACCCACCACAGACAGACCATTTGAACACCTGATGATAGATTTAATAATTGCTTAGTAATAGATCGACATGTGGTCGAACTGAATTAAAGTATTCCCAGCAAAATACCAAAAAAAAGGCTCTGCTAACAGAGATTATTCCCAGAAGGGGAATACCAACTAGACTGAGGAGCGATAATGGCTCTCACTTTGTCAATTCTGCAATAACCCAAATTAATACATTTCTTGCTATTAACCTCAAACAACATTGTTTATAACACCCAGCCAGAAAATGACACTCTAAAATCAAATTAGCGTAGTGTTGTGAGGAAACGGGACTGCCATGGACAAAAGCCTATTGTCCTTATGCATATTAGAATAAGGAAAACATCTAACATACACATGAGACCCTTTGCAATTCTTTTACACACAGAGTCTGTAACCAGGCCACTCCATTCCACTCACACAAGGAAATATGTTACAATATTGCAAAACTTATTCTGTCTCTCTGTGTCAGCAGGTAAAATCACCACCAGCTTCCACATCACGCCATGACTTCCAGCCTGACCACTGAGTGGGGATGGAGGGCCTGAGAAGGAAGCACCGGCATTCCAAATGGTAACGAGATCCATTCCAGGGCCTTCTGATGACGCATACCGCTGTGAAGATGGCAGAGAACGACACGGGTTCACGCCAACCACTGAAGGAAGATCCCCGAGCCAACGGAGGAGCCAAGCTGCCAACCGGAACGACAGAGGAGGAGCAGATGACACAAGGACGAACGACAGAGGACGAACGACAGAGGAGGAACACACGCCGAGGATGAACAACACGAGGACGAATGGTGCAAGGACGCACAGACGCCAGAGAGGACGACGCAAGGAATCAACTCAATAAACGCCAACTAGACGTGTTTCAACAAACTACACCATGGCACGTATTGGTGTGGAATTAAATATCCAAGCTCGGATATGTACAAACAACTCAGTTATAGTCAATGGGCCACCCGACCCACATGACTCCCAACTTAACATGCTGTTAAATTTTAAGACGGTCAAGCGGACCTCTGGAACTGAAGACAACCACTCTGATGAATATGAGAACATTACCAGCATCATCAAACATATGCAAGATGCCATTCAACCCCCACCAGCAGTGAATGACTTTCTAGGCTAAAATCTTAGGGCCAAGGATGGCCAGCACGGTTTTTAATAATAATTTTCTTTTTGCTCTGCATCTTAATTCCATGCGTGTTAAAATGGCTGTTTGATGTGCTCATATCAAAGATGATTTACTCCTCCATGTATGTTCATGTGTATGCCAATAATGCCGACCAAAGTTCAACCTCTGTTCACATTCCTGACACCAAATCAGACTCTGATGATAACATTTTGTAAATGTTTATTTTTATTTTTATTTTTATTTTCTTTGTTTTGCTTTGTGTGGGTTTGGTTTGTTTGTTTGTTTTTATTAGGCCCGAGCAGCTAAGCGCTGCGAAGGCCTATTGTATCTGTAGGATTTCACTATTATTTTTTTTTTTTTTTTTCTCGCTTCTTTTCCGCGCGGAATCGCAAATTTGGAGGCCTGAACGTATTCGAAAACTCACCAAACTTTGCCCAAAATTGTCCCCCGCGTGAAACTGCAGGATTTTAATGGAGTCAAAAGTGGGCGTTGCCAAACTGCTCTATAGCGCCACCTAACGTGAGATAGCCCGAACCGTACGTCGTAGAGATCTGAAACTCGGTATGTATGTAGATCGCCTCACATCAAGAAAAAAAGTCTCTTGGAGGTATGCTCTAAAACGTACAAGGAGGCGGCCATTTTGGGTCAAAGGGCAAATTTTGGCCATTTTTCATATTTACACACCTCGCAGGAAAATTTTCACGCCCCAGGGATTTTGAGCTACGGACTTCATTTTTGGTCAGTATGCAGTTAAGGGATGGGGGCACAAAAGTTATCAGAAGACTTGAGTTTTTGAGCATGTTTAGGGGGCTTGGCCAAGCGGCGAACTTGGCGTACTCGCCAGTGTAAACGAAACGCTATATCTTTCACCTAAAAAGTTTAAACTGCACCAAACTTGGTATGAGTCATCCATGTTGGATGCATGTCAATCCTATGTGGTCATATGCTGACGTCATCTAAGCCCCGCCCCCTCAGAACAGGAAGTCACTTTTTTTACTTGGAAAGCTCCATTTCTGGCCCCCTTCACCTAATCACCATGATCTTGTGTCAGAATACAGATAACAAGTTGGTCTAACTTGCTTTAAAGCACCAAAAGTTTTCAGTTGAAGGCGTGGCTATGGCTGCTTGGTGAAGTCAGACATCACGCCGTTACCATACGTTTGGCTCTAAATTCTACAGTTTTTAGCCGAGATGCACCAAACTCACTGGGATCGATCCTAATCCACCCCCCAACAGGTGTGCAGTCCAATATTTGATGGGCGTGGCCTAATTCCTCCACAGCGCCCCCTAGTTCTTTTTCTTCTCCGTCGGGAATCGCAAATGGGGACACCTGAACGTATTCGAAAACTCACCAAACTTTGCCCAAAATTGTCCCCCGCGTGAAACTGCATGTTTTTAATGGAGTCGAAAGTGGGCGTGGCCAAACTACTCTACAGCGCCACCTAACGTGAGATAGACCGAACCGTACGTCGTAGAGATCTGAAACTCGGTATGTATGTAGATCGCCTCAAATCAAGAACAAAAGTCTCTTGGAGGTATGCTCTAAAACGTACAAGGAGGCGGCCATTTTGGGTCAAAGGGCAAATTTTGGCCATTTTTCATATTTACACACCTCGCAGGAAAATTTTCACGCCCCAGGGACTTTGAGCTACGGCCTTCATCTTTGGTCAGTATGCAGTTAAGGGATGGGGGCACAAAAGTTATCAGAAGACTTGAGTTTTTGAGCATGTTTAGGGGGCTTGGCCAAGCGGCGAACTTGGCGTACTCGCCAGTGTAAACGAAACGCTATAACTTTCACCTAAAAAGTTGAATCTGCACCAAACTTGGTATGAGTCATCCATGTTGGATGCATGTCAATCCTATGTGGTCATATGCTGACGTCATCTAAGCCCCGCCCCCTCAGAACAGGAAGTCACTTTTTTTACTTGGAAAGCTCCATCTCTGGCCCCCTTCACCTAATCAACATGATCTTGTGTCAGAATACAGATAACAAGTTGGTCTCACTTGGTTTAAAGCACCAACAGTTTTCGTTTGCATACGTTCGGCTCTAAATCTCACATGCATCATCCGATTTGCACCAAACTAGATATGAATGACCTTTGTTAACATCTAAAGAGCCCAATAGGATTATATTGTACTGTGACTCCAGTGCGCCCCCTATATCATTTAAACAGCTATATCTCCTTGAGATATCATCCGATCTGCACCATATTTTTTCTGCATCATTACGCAGCGGCGCTTGACACGTTGGCGTGGTACATTTCTGACGTCACTAAACCCCGCCCCCACAAAACTGGAAGTGGCGGTAACTCCTGTCTGGAAGGTGAGATATCGCTCCAACTTTGAACACGCGCCACTTGTGTCGTACTGTCGTGGACTGAAGGCGATTTGGGAGATTCGTCGCACGCTCCGCCCGATGGACGGGCGCGGGAGACGCGTGACTGCGTCGATGACCACGTCGGGACGGCGGTGCCGGCACTCAGGCGGTCGCAAGGCCGGAGCTGCGCTTGGCTGCGAGGGCCGTTATCACTGCTTGCAGTTCTTGTATTCCCATTATTATTTTCTCTCTTGTAGACAACCGCCAGGATGATATATTTTTCAATCTGTGTGAATTAGTGATAATCAGATACTTAAGTTATGACTATTTTTAATTTTGTTCCCTTTCATTTTTTTTATTCTTTTTTATTTTTCTTTAAGGTTGTTTTGTTTTCTGTTAGTGATTAGTTCTACTCAATTGAAAGAAAGTGGTTGATGATTTATAATTTTTATCTTTTTAAAATTCTATTTCAATATTGTTTTCCTTTAGTTTTTACATTATTTCATTTTATTCATTTTTTTTTTCTTAAGATTGTTTTCTATCAGTGATTAATTCAATCAAAAGAGGGGAATGTTATGGTAAATTTGATGTCTGCTAACCACTTGTCTTTTAAATGACACCTTGTTATTTATGTTGTTTGCCATGTGGACAGGGTAGACATAGCAACGGACTGCTCCGGAAAAATTCAGCCTTTTAACTAAATTCACCCCACAGATAGCTATTTTTACGCCACCCATCAATACAAAAACATCTTGGCTAGTGCTTTAATTATCTACCCACTAGTGATGGCCGGTAGGAGTGCGAAAGGAAGTAAGAAGGAGGACGCTAGCTTAACGCTAGAGGCTATCACCGAACTGCTTCAGCAGCATGGGGAGGATCTGAAATCTGAGTTCAAATCTTCGACCAACATGCTTAGCTCAAAGCTGGACCAGGTGCGGCAGGCCCTGGAGTTACAGGCAGAGCGAGTCTCCTCTTTAGAGCTCGCAACAGAGGATCTGGGCCAGCGAGTGGCTTACCTCGAAGACTCGTGTGCTGCTCTCCGTGAAAACAACGCCAAGCTAAAAGACAAAGTGACGGACCTGGAGAGCCGCAGCAGACAACAGAACATCCGCATCCTCGGTCTGCCCGAAGACACTGAAAGTGAGCGCCCTACTCACTTTTTCTCCAACCTTCTCTGCGAACTATTTGGGAAAGATGTGCTCCCGACTCCACCAGAGCTTGATAGAGCGCACCGATCTCTGGCAGCTAAGCGGCCCGTGGGTCGTCCACCTCGCCCGGTGATCCTTCGCCTGCATCGATACCTGACCAAGGACCTCATCATTCGAGAACCCAGGAAAAGAGGAAAGCTCGACTATAAAGGTGTGTCTATTCGTATTGTGGAGGACTACAGCCCAGATGTCCTGGCCCAACGTGTGGAGTATAAGGACACCATGGCGGAGCTTTACAATGGGGGCTTGAAGCCGGCTCTTCTCTTCCCAGCCCGTCTTCGCATTACGCAATCCAGCGGTGCCAAAAAACTTTTCGGTTCGGTGGAGGAGGCTCAACAGTTTATCAAAAGGCTTCCAAAACCACAGGAAGACCAATAAAGGAGCAACGTTCTACCGAGGGCTTACTCCAGAAACACAGGGGGGCTGCTTTTCCTCAGGGCGCAGCAGGTACTGTGAATATAGCCGGTTGTCATATTACCTTATTTCTAACTGACTTATTCTAGCCATCCTTTTGGTTGGTATTTGGACTTTATGTATGGAACAATAGCTCCATTATTACTTGTATGTTTTGTCCCAACACTATCTGGAGCCTCTCTCCAGGCTATCCCTTGTGGTTGCTTTAAATTGCATTACATTACTATTTTTCTATAGTGTTCGTGAAGGCTAGTAAAGTATGGTTTAAAAATCTATATTACTGTGGGGGGTCTACACCTACTTCATGCCCACTAGGAGCAGTGGTTAGTTTGCTATAGGTTAGTTATGTTTTTCTGACTCCAAATTGTTAGTTACTGGAAGAGCTTGCTGCCACATTGTTGTTTTTTTTTGTTTGGCAGCTGTTTATGTTTGGGGGGGATTTTTGTGGGGAGGGTAAGGTCATGGCCACACTGCCATCGCACCCATCAAAGTAAAGCTAACGCACAAACTCTGAAATTATGAGTTGGCATTTAAATTTTTTAAGTTGGAATGTCAAAGGTTTAAACCACCCAGTGAAGAAAAGGAAGGTTTTTTCCCATATTAAACGATTTAATACAGATGTGGCGTTTCTGCAGGAGACCCACATCAGGAGCTCGGACGGGGGTCGTCTCCTGGCATGCTGGAGGGGACAATGTTTTCACTCCCATTTTCAGACTAAGGCACGAGGGGTCTCCATACTGATTAGCCAGAATACTTCGTTTGAGGCCGAGAATGTGATGGCTGATAAACATGGCAGGTTTATTATAGTGAGTGGAAAACTGAACGGCACTCTGGTCGCCCTGGTGAATGTTTACGCTCCTAATATAGATGATGAAAATTTTTTTAAACAACTATTTTCTTCCTTACCTGACCTCAATATATACTCACTGGTTCTAGGGGGCGATTTCAACTGTTGGCTGGACCCAACATTAGACCGCTCATCCCTTAAAAGTAATGTCATAAGCAAGTCTGCATCAGTCATTCAAACCTTTTTATCTGAATATGGACTGTGTGATGTGTGGCGTACCTTAAACCCCGACAAGAGGGAGTACTCATACTTCTCACATGTACACAAAACCTATTCAAGAATCGATTATTTTATTACAGATACTAAATGGCTGCAACAGATACGTTTCTGTGATTATCAAAGCATAGTTATCTCTGATCATGCCCCACTCACTCTGTCCCTGTCCCTTCCTCACTTCCCACTAAGAACTGGACAATGGCGTTTCAATTCAACCCTGCTGTCGGATGAAAACTTTGTAAAGTTTATCCAAGATGAGATACGTTTCTTTTTTGCTACTAACTCTTCCCGAGAGACCTCCAGCCTTGTTGTATGGGATACCTTTAAGGCCTACATCAGAGGCCAGATTATTGCCTACTCAGCAAAAATTAAAAAACAGTCCACCTATGAACAGAACAACCTAATTCAGCAAATCAAAGAGGTAGATGTAAAATATGCTCTCAATCAGTGTCCTGAACTGTTCAAAAGGCGTGTTGAATTTAAAACAAGGCTTGACCTATTGACAACGCACTCGGTTGAACGTCTGCTTTTACACAACAAAGCCAAATTTTATGTGCATGGCGACAAATCCGACAAACTATTAGCAAATTTGCTCAAAGGCTCCAGGGCAAGGCAAACTATTTCTAGAATTCGAAAACAAGATGGCAGTATAGTCACAGATCATGGACAAATTAATGATGCATTTAGGGACTTCTATGAGGAGCTTTACAGCTCCCAATCACAAACCAATTCTAACATGACTGATGACTTTCTAGCTAAACTTCACATTCCTGCAGTTTCACTAGAACTTAAGAACAAATTAGATGAACCCATCTCCCAGTCAGAAATCTCCCTAGCAATAGCCTCAATGCAATCTGGCAAATGCCCGGGTCCGGATGGTCTCCCCTCAGAATTCTTCAAACAATTTTCAGAATTGCTCTCTGTGCAGCTCAGCTCTACCCTTACCGATTGTTTTAAACACGGATCCCTCCCTCAGTCATTTTACGAAGCTTGTATCACACTTATTGCAAAAAAGGGCAAAGATCCAGAGGAATGCACTTCATATAGACCTATCTCTCTCCTAAACACAGATGCCAAAATTTTAGCCAAAATTCTTGCCCGTAGACTCGAAACTGTTCTACCATCAGTTATTTCAAAAGACCAAACCGGTTTCATTAAAGGTCGGTATTCATATTTTAATATTAGAAGGCTGCTTAATATTGTTTATTCCAGCGCCACAGATTCGGATGAGTGTGTTGTCTCTTTGGACGCTGAAAAAGCCTTTGACCGGGTTGAGTTTGATTATCTTTTTGCGGTCCTTAGTAGATTTGGCTTTGGAGAAAAATTCATTTAATGGATTAAACTATTATACCAGCAACCGTCCGCCACAGTTCGTACCAATTTTCAGACCTCAAAACCATTTAAATTACAAAGAGGCACCCGTCAGGGCTGTCCTCTTAGCCCCCTGCTTTTTGATCTGGCCATAGAGCCCCTCGCCATTGCACTTAAAACCAGTGAGGAAATATCCGGCATTTGGAGGAATGGCATGGAACATAAGGTGTCGCTTTATGCAGATGACCTTTTACTTTTTATTTCTAAACCATCAACCTCACTGCCTTTTGCTCTAGATATACTTAGCCAATTTGGTCAGGTTTCTGGGTATAAGTTGAACCTTACCAAAAGTGAGCTTTTCCCCATAGGTAATAAAGTTGATATGTCAGATTTAGCTAATTTACCGTTCAGAATTGAAAGAGAAATATTCACATACCTGGGTATTACAGTGACAAAAAAACATAAAAACCTCTTCAAAGAGAATCTGATTCAACTGTTGAACCAAGTGAAGGGATCCCTCAAAAAGTGGACGCCCCTTTCCATGTCCCTTGTGGGACGTATCAATTCAATTAAGATGAATATACTACCCAAATTTTTATACCTCTTTCAGGGATTGCCTATTTTTATTCCTAACACTTTTTTTAATGAGCTGGACTCCATTTTTTCATCCTTCATTTGGCAGGGTAAACGCCCAATGCTTAATAAATTACAACTTCAAAAACCTAAACATCAGGGGGGGTTTGCATTCCCCAACTTCCGGTCTTATTACTGGGCCGCCAACCTTAGATGTGTAGTGTATTGGTATTTCTACCATAACCTGGACGGCTGCCCCGACTGGGTGGATATGGAGCTGCGCAGCGGCAGCAATATATCCATCCCGGCAGTGCTCTGTTCCCCACTTTCACTTACTACACTTAACCTTATTTCAAACCCTGTGGTGAAACACTCGCTGAAAATATGGGGCCAGTTTAGGAAACACTTTGAACTCTATGATTTTTCCCTCTTAAGTCCAATCGAACTTAACCATTTTTTTAAACCATCTGTTCAGGATGGGGTGTTCCTAGAGTGGCACCGGAGGGGGCTTATTCATTTTAAGGACCTTTTCATAGAGAAGAATTTGGCATCCTTTGAGGAACTTAGCAACAAATATGGTTTACCTAAATCACATTTTTTTAGATATTTGCAAGCCAGAAACTTTATTCGGTCTCACTTTTCAGGCTCAGTTTCCCTATCAGAGTGTACATTGTTGGAAACCATCCTATTATTGAACCCGACTCGTAAAGGGATGGTTTCGTGGCTTTATAATAAAATGCTGACCATGAAGGAGACCTCCTCACATAAACTCAAAACTTCATGGGAAGAAGACCTGCATATGACTATACTGGATGAGACATGGGCCTCTATACTTAAACTGGTGAATACATCATCTCTGTGTGCGCGCCATTGTCTCATTCAGTTTAAAATAGTACATAGAGCCCATCTCTCCAAAAGCAAACTATCCTGTTTCTATCCAGAAATCACCCCATACTGTGACAAATGCAAAACTGCCATAGCCACATTGGTTCATATGTACTGGTCCTGCCCCGCTCTTGGTCAGTTCTGGACAGATGTTTTCCGTACGATGTCCGGGTTGGCCGGAGTTGCCGTAACACCTGGCCCTCTTTTGGCTCTTTTTGGCCTCAGTTATGAGGGGTCGCCTTTACCAGCCTCTAAAAGACAGGCACTGGCATTCTGCTCATTGTTAGCGAGGCGTACAGTTCTGACCAGGTGGAAGGGTGCTGTTCCTCCAACTCACAAGCAGTGGTTATGTGACCTCATGTCCTGTTTGAAATTGGAAAGAATTAGATGCTCTCTTCAACACTCAACTGGTAAATTTGAAAAAATATGGGGGCCCTTTCTTAACTCATTTCAAAATATACAATAATCCTCTAGATCAATGTATTTTATTAAAGTGTGCTCTGTTTCTGTTTGGGATAAGAATGTAGTACGTGGACCTATTGGGCAGTGACCTGGGTGGGCTAAATGGGATTACTTTGTAGGGATTAATTATTTATTTTGTATATTATTTTATGTCTGTGCCAGATAAACACTTTGTATTCATAAACTGTATGCATAAAAGGAAAAAAACTTAATAAAAAGACAGTGATTTAAAAAAAAAAAAAATGACACCTTGTTGTAGACCCAATGTCTGCAGACCATGTGTCTGCTGATTAACACAGAGACAAGAATCATTTCAATGACCATTGTTACCAGATTCTGCATCTCCCCAAAGTGCGAGACCGTCCCCGGGGGGGGGGGGGGGGTGGCAAGGAGACAGTTGAAGAATACACACCTGAAAGAATCAAACCCTTCCTCCTGTATAAATGCATCGTATTTCCTTTGTCCTGGGTCTTTCTCCACCATGAACGCTGACTGGTGTTGACTGACCCTTCTGCAGAAGAGAATAAACACGTGGCCGGCCGGCAAAAACGATAGAGATCTCGATATTTCATTTCTCATCAGAGGTATTACGAAGCAAGGGAAGATTTTTTTCCATGACATGCTCATGGTGTTTCCACGCATCATCCCTCCTCTAGGAGGGCAGTGGGCCCGGAAACAAACTGCTTAGGACCACAGTAAAGAGATGGAGGTGTTCATCCGGCCACCAAACTACACCCAACCCACAAAGACTGCATCCCACAGTCATCCCAACGATCTCACATCCTGGTGGCAGACATCCTCAGATGTTCTTTGTCCCGACCGCTCAGAGCTTCTCTGTTGCTCTTTATGAATGTGATTTTAAAACTAGTCAAGGAAACCAAATTATCTAAAGCAATAAGTTTAAATATAGGTGAAAACCCTGCATGTCAACCAGAGAGTCCACCCACTGGAGGCTTTCTCTAACCATTTATGATGAAGGGCCCAGCCGAGCAGACAGCTCAGATAGTCTATAAAAAGATTACAGTAACTTCATTAGTTTTATTTTCTTTATTGCTTCTAAGAAACAGCCATCAGCACTGCTCATAGTTTCAGTATTTAGGTCAGCCTTTCAGCAGCCAAAATGTCTCAACTCAGTGTTTATATCACGGCTGCCCGATTGTGTCTGATTCTATGTATGGTCAGAAGGACTTATTGCAGGTATGCACCACAAGCAGCGTTCATATGTTCAGCTGCCAGTGTTTGAGTGGCAGCTTGCTCCAGTTGTCTCACGTCTTTCCTTTTGTTTTCCCTCACCCTCTGCAGAGTGATTCAACTTTCCTGTTGTGTTTTGGCCCAGACTCAAGGATCAAACTCCTTACAGTCATGGCTTTGGCATGCGCTGGCAACATGCACGTTTAACGTACACAGTTCAGCGCTTCACACACAGCCTTGTGTAAGGGAGAAGGCAGCTTTCAATGTGTACTTCTTGGGTTCAGACCATCAGGGTGGACAGAGATGAGTGTAATCGCAGCATTTACGCCATTAGAAAAGTTATGAAGCACAAATATAACATCATTTCTAACTTTTGGCAAATAAAAGTGAACAGACTAAATTTTCCTTTGTATTTGTCATTCGGCTGTCCGTTTACACTCTTCAGATTTGTCACTCAGCGAGCTGTATGCATTTTTCTGCAGTTCTGTGCATACTGGATGATCTTTTCCAGATAAATCCCTGACTGACTCTGACTCTGACTCTGACTCTGACCGATCATGTCAGACCTTTCCACATTCGAGCATGTCTCATGCACTCTGACAGCCATTGATGAGATGTTTCAACAGCACGATCCCAAAGCCCTTTTTTCACATGTGCTGCATGTTTTATTTCTCGAAGGCAGGCTTTTACAGTCCTGGTAGTCAAACATTACAATGCCTCTCTATGTTTATGCCAGAATCCCAACACCTAATGAAATATTTGTGATATTTCTGGAGCAAACACCACTTTGTTCCAGTGTTGCCTCTCACTTTGTTGGCCCGCAGTAATGACTGTAATTACTGTGTTTGCAGAGGCGTCGTCATCACACGGGTCAGTGGTGAGCTTCTCACACACAGACACAACAGCATCCTTTCTGTATGATACTCAGATGCAGACTGGCATAAACATATGGATGTTATGAGGCCTGTAAAGGCCTGGAGTCGTTGTTTTAAACCTTTTCAATTAAATGACTTTATTTGGTCTGATGGCTCTAATGAAAAGGACATTTGTTTGTTTCACTCGGCCCTCTTCAGGATGGACGCACAGGGCTAACACATGTGGCTCTAATGAGGCTGATGGTGAGGTAAAGATGGTCAAACATCACTTCAATGTTTCAAATCTAGTCCTTTTTTAAACCTAACCTTTCTAAGTGTCAGTTTTTAGTAACACAGCTCTGCCTGAATGAGCCTGATGAGCACCCACAGCCACTGACACACACTGCTTTGCTGTCACCAAGGCAGCTTTTTACCATCTCAGAAACATCAACAGAATTAAAGGTTTCCTCTCCCAAAAAGACCAGGAGAAACTCATCCATGCATTCATCTCCAGCAGACTCCATCACTGTAACGCTCTTTTAACTGGACTTCCCAAAAAGAGCATTAAACATCTGCAGCTCATCCAGAACCCTGCTGCTGGAGTTTTAACCCGGACTAAGAGATCTGAACACATCACAGCAGCTTTAAAATCTTTACTCTGGCTTCCAGTCAGTCACAGAATAGATTTTAAAAGCCTGCTGATGGTTTACATCTGTGATATGTTCAGAGAATATAAAGCCAGCAGAGCTCTTAGATCCAAGGACTCAGGTCAGCTGGTCCAGTCCAGAGTCCAGACTAAACATGGAGAAGCTGTTATGCTTCTGATCACAGTATTTATATTAAGGTCAAATGTTGCCCGAGGCCAAGTTTTTCTGCCTGACTGGTTTTGTCCCATTACAACAGCATGGATCTGCAGGGACAGTGCAGGTCCTAACATGGCCCGCCTGCAGTCCAGACCTGTCACTGAAAACATCTGGTGCATCATGATTTATGACAAATAGGTCCTGAACTGTTGAGCATCTACTGCATGAAAAAATGGTTCAAAAGGAGATGAGGAGAACACTTTTGTGATGCTGGAAGCAGATTCAGAATGAGCACATATTTAAAATAAATAGATTTCTTGGCATTAACCTCAAATAAAAGTTTTATTTATTTGCCAAGCATTACATTTAGTTTTTATTTAAATTTCCACAGCATCCTGCATTATGGAACTGTACAAAAAAGCAGAAGAGCCATCCATAAGAGGACAGAGAGCCATGTTGGTGCAGAGTTCTTCATTAAAAGCATTTAGAGTCAGTCATTTAATACCTGAGGTCTGCTATAAACCAGTAACTCAGCCTCAGGTATTTACTGTACAGGCTGAATCAGTGAGTCACCATGGAATAGATCAGTGATACAGCCCATTAGGTCTCATGTTATGCATCACGAGCGGTGGATTGATGGCATGTTCGAGGCTGAATTTATGACGTGATGATTGTTATTCTTATAGCCTCAGTGCAGTGAAAAATGTTTTCACTGAGCAGCCATAAAACAATGCTCGCTGAAATCAGCATGTTCACACAAACATCTGCTGGTCTCACATTACATGAGTGATGGACTTCACCTCTGCGCCGAGCTAAACAATTAAGCCCAATATTAGCTGAGGAACAGCACTCATGTGTGCGAGGCTTATTAATCATCTCACTGCGTGCTGTCAGCAGCGCTTCATTATTTACTGCGAGGGAGCAGAGAGCTGAACGTGCGCTCTCCATCAGAACTGCTCAACGTGTCCCTCTGCTAAGGAGATATCAGATCGGCAGCTTGTTTCCTTGGTTTTGATTCATAGTTTAAATCTTAATTTTTATTCTTATTCCAACCTACAAAGCCGTTTTTTTTCATGGTCATTGCCTGGACAATTTATCAGCCTGACATCTTACAGCATGTTGGACATCTCTGACCTCTTCATGATAGTTTATACATTCATCTGCGTTCATAGCTTGTAAAAGAATCAATAGTGCCATACATTTTTAAACTATACTTACCAGAGCGATTATTGGCTATCACATGTCACATGTCAGCGTCTGCCTCATTCTGCCTCTAAAATGGAGCGTTTGAGGGCAGTTTCCTGTATCTGGTACAATTATGCTCTCGCTCCTCATGAACTGCACCACAGTTCATTGGAAATGGACCAAGAGCTACGTTTTTTAGGTGGTGTAGATAGAATTTGATTAATCATTTTTAATACCAGAGCAAATAAAGAGAGCCAATGGAGAAAGTAATATCAACTGATAATGGCCGTAGACTCAAAGCCAGACTGCATGCTAACACAAAGAACACACATGAATGCTTGGTTACAGACCTAAACAAGGTAACCTCGTCACATGAATGCTTGGTTACAGACCTAAACAAGGTAACCTCGTCACATGAATGCTTGGTTACAGACCTAAACAAGGTAACCTCGTCACATGAATGCTTGGTTACAGACCTAAACAAGGTAACCTCGTCACATGAATGCTTGTCATGATTAGCTGCATCAGGTTCTCAGAACACCATCCGACGGATGAGCCTGTCGTCTGACTGGAGCCCTGTGATGATGTCAGCAGCACAATGAGATGACTTCCTCGCCATAACTGCCTCCATCTGGTCCTGCAGTTGTTGTTGATGATAAGGATATACTCATCTAGATTTGTCATCTTGGTTCACTAACTCTCACTTTAAGGAGATAAATGACCTCAGATTTCTCTGTGGGGGTTCTTATTGTTGAGGTTCAGTGTGTGCGGGCAGTTCCTTTGCATACGGGTCTGCCACTGAATCTGGTGGAGCAAGAGGAAGGGCAGGGGTGAAAGGGGAAAACTCAGGAGCAAGGAGGAAGGTTAGTCCATATTTAAGAAGATGGCACTGATGAAGTCCATCTTAAGCGTGTTTTTGAGTTGTTAGGCAAAAGAGAGGTGGGTGCTGGTCCATCCTTCTACAGTCACATTTAAAAAAAAGTACATTGTCACTCATTTCTAAGGTTTTATGTATCAGGATATATGTATATGAGCACCTCTATAAAAGCAGGAGGAACGACATCAGCACCGATCTTAGAGAAGCAACTGCTGCTGCCAATCAACCTGGGAAGAGTCGGTACAAATTACAAATGCTTTGGAGTCCATCGTTCTACAGAGAGAAATATTATTCACAAGTGGGAAACATTCAGGACAGCTGTCAGTCTGCCCAGGAGTGGACGTCCCAGCAAGGTCACCCCAAGGTCAGAAACCCAAGAGCTACATCTCAGACTCTGCAGGCCTCAGTTAGCATGTTAAAGGTTAAAGGTCACCGCAAGGTCAGAAACCCAAGAGCTACATCTCAGACTCTGCAGGCCTCAGTTAGCATGTTAAAGGTTAAAGGTCACCCCAAGGTCAGAAACCCAAGAGCTACATCTCAGACTCTGCAGGCCTCAGTTAGCATGTTAAAGGTTATGACAGCACAGTTAGAAACAGACTGAACAAGTATGGCTTGTTTGGAAGGGCTGCAGGAGAAAGCCTCTTCTCTCTAAAAAGAACATGGCAGCACAGCTTAGGTTTGCAAAGCTGCATCTGAACAAACCACAAGACTTCTGGAACAATGTCCTTTGGACAGAGCAGACCAAAGTGGAGATTTTTGCTCAGAATGCACAGGAGGAAACCAAAGCGTTCCAAAACCTGAATTTGCCCTGAGGTCTCTTCCTAATTGGACATGCCCAAAGTACTACACCTGGAAGGTGTACAGGAGCTTCCAACACAGATGCTCCAACTAAATGGCTGTTTGATGCAGAGGAGCAACCCTCCCAAATGAGCTCTGCCCTGTTCTTTAAGGGCTTCAGAACACGAATAAATCACATAATTGACAGCTTGTCACTCTCCTCTCTGTGATACTCTACTTGAGGCAACAATTTATCTTTCAGTCGCCTCAAACTCAGCTGCAAACTGTCATACAGCAAGCTGGACGTAACTTCTTTCTAAGGCCAACAAGAACCCATCATCTGCAAAAAGCAAGGATTATCTGGTGCTTTTTTGTGTTTGTGTGTGTCTGTATTCATGTGCAATATCAAAGTAGGCCTGGCACGAAGTGAAACGTTGACCTCACCCCCCCCTTACATCAGTCTGCCTGACAAAGGTTCAATGCAAAACATGTGATGGTGAGAGTGACGCACACACACAAACTTATCACTGAAGTGAGGGAACTTGGCAGGAAAAAAGGTTGGTCTCGTTTTCATGTGCTGGTATCTGAAATCCTATCTCTGACATCACGGAGAAACGGCCTTCTCCTTTACGCTGAGTTCACAGCCCCACTGCGAGCATGTGGGATTCTGACATTCCTCCACAATCTTAAGATTCTGGACTTCAGTCACATTATCAGAGTGGACACAAAACTAACACTGCTGATCCCTTACACACACACACACACACACACACACACACACACACACACACACACACACACACTGACTCAAAGTGCTCTGACCCCTCAGGTCTCCCACTTTATGTTGCACCAAGCTTTTCCTGTGACCCTCGTGTCTTTTTTTCTGCTCACTGCACACTGATGGATAGTCCCGTATATCCATATATCACAGCCCTGCAATGTTTATGTAAGGCGCTGCTCTTGATTTTGTGTTGTTTCAACCTTCCAGGGAGGCGAAGCCTCTCCCCTCCGTGCTGCGGGTCACCATGAGTCATGAGAAGGAGCTGCTAGTGTTGTGCGACAATGCTCTGCATCTGATGTGACGTTCCTCAGCTGTACTTTCTGACTAAAACATGTATTATCCTCTATTTATGTGTGTATACAAAAAACAAAATTGCTTGTTTTCTTTGTGTCTGTCTATGTGAAAAACACATTTGAGTTTTCCCATGTTATCATGATGTAATTCTGCCCTAATTACTTAATTAAGCCACTTAATTAAGCCACTTAAGTAAAGGCTTACTTTTTTCAGCTTTAACTGCCTTCAACATGTGGAATCACTATTACTGAACTGGAGATGAGCTACCCAGTGTCCATGTGCTGTTTGTCTGAAAAAGATCGCATGCAAGTCCACAGAGACGATTAAACACCTTTTTCCACATATACTGTCGTCTGTTTTATTTATCACAGTTGTCGTGAAGCTCGCCTTTTTCTCCGGGTAAAAGACGAAAAGTGCTGTTTCACTTTCACTAAAAAACAATAAAACTAGGGCTGGGCAAGTTAACTCATTAATTATTTAACGTCAATGTTGCTCACAGGCTTTTATTCTGTAAAAGTCTGTTGCTCACAGGCTTTTATTCTGTAAAAGTCTGTTGCTCACAGGCTTTTATTCTGTAAAAGTCTGTTGCTCACAGGCTTTTATTTTGTAAAAGTCTGTTGCTCACAGGCTTTTATTTTGTAAAAGTCTGTTGCTCACAGGCTTTTATTCTGTAAAAGTCTGTTGCTCACAGGCTTTTATTCTGTAAAAGTCTGCTGCTGTCTGCTGTGGAACAGGAAAAGAAAGTAATTGGCGGATCCACCAAACATGGAGAAGGGTACGGAACTTTTACTCGGCCGTTTTCATGTTAAAGTTCTTCCAGACGGCGGAGTCGACAGAACCAAAGTCATCTGTAAACACTGCCAAGTTGAATTGTCTTCTCAGCGTAGTAGTTCCAGTCTAAAATATCACTTAAAGGCAAAACACACAACTGATAGCAGCAAGTCATTCAAGGAAACAGACAGTGGAGCGAGGCTTCTACATAAAAACTACAGAAAGATGCTGATGTTAAAAGTGTGTTTGCACAACAAATGTTATGGCACTTTCATTCATATGGCAGCACATTTAAAATAAAGCTAAATGCTAAAAGCTATACACTACTTTTGGATTCATTTTTGAATTCAGCATACAAATGCGATTAATCGTGATTAATCAGGGAAATCATGTGATTAATTAGATTAAAGGTTTTAATCGTTGCCCAAATAAAACATCCATTTTCTATACCCGCTTAATACATCGATCGGGTCGGGGGGGGGAGCCTATCCCAGCCGTCATCGGGCCAGAGGCGGGGTCCACCTGGACAGGTCGCCACACACACACTCACACTAACTCTTAGGGAGAACTTTAGAGACTCCAATTAACCTAACATGCATGTTTTTTGGACAGTGGGAGGAAGCGGGAGTACCCGGAGAGAACCCACGCAGACACGGGGAGAACATGCAGACTCCACACAGCCGGGAGTTGAACCTGGAACCCTCTCGCTGACCATCACCCCACCGTGCAGCCCCCAATAAAACATGTCCTGTAGATGTTTTCTGTCGATATTATCTTTCAAACAGGGTGGCCGTGGCCCAGTGGTTAGAGTGGGTCAGATTGGTGAAAGATTGGTGGAACTGACAGCTGGAGGGGTGTCAGTCCACCTCTTTGTCACGGCCGAGGTGTCCTTGAGCAAGGCACCGTACCCCGTGCTCCCCGGGCTGTGAATGGCTGCCCACCGCTCCAGGTTGGCATCTGTCTCTGAGTGTGTCAGCAGGTTCCAACCTGGACGGGTTAAAAGCCGACGAGAATTTTGTGTTTGCATGACAATAAATCTGATCTGATCTCAATCAAGTTATTGATTTCTGATCAAACACAGACACAATAATCTCAACATATGTGCAAAGCGAGCTTCCATTGCCAAGCCTCTTATGAACCAGTCAGACAGCTGCATGGGGAAGGTCACGCTGACTGAAACATATAATTATGGTGTTAGGCTTTACGAGGAGGTGAATAACTCCCAGATGCACGATGCACCTGGCAGCATCCCACAGAGCGGTGGAAGATGAAATATTTCCAGGATGACATGTTTCTAAGGATGTGCACATGGGTGGGCTCATGTGCTAAAATGAGACTGTGAACGGCACCAGCAGCCTCGCTGTGGATGAATTTCTCTCAAACCAGTGCACATCTCCATGTTTCAGGCTGTCCTGCAGCTTTCCAGCAGCTTTCCAGCCTCCCTCTGCCTCTCTGCTTCTGCCTCTCTGCCTCTGCCTCTCTGCCCCTCTGCCTCTCTGCTTCTGCCTCTCTGCTTCTGCCTCTCTGCTTCTGCCTCTCTGCCTCTCTGCCCCTCTGCCTCTCTGCCTCTCTGCCTCTCTGCCTCTCTGCTTCTGCCTCTCTGCCTCTCTGCCTCTCTGCTTCTGCCTCTCTGCTTCTGCCTCTCTGCCCCTCTGCCTCTCTGCTTCTGCCTCTCTGCCTCTCTGCCTCTCTGCTTCTGCCTCTCTGCCCCTCTGCCTCTCTGCTTCTGCCTCTCTGCCTCTCTGCCTCTCTGCTTCTGCCTCTCTGCTTCTGCCTCTCTGCCCCTCTGCCTCTCTGCTTCTGCCTCTCTGCTTCTGCCTCTCTGCCCCTCTGCCTCTCTGCTTCTGCGTCTCTGCCTCTCTGCCTCTCTGCTTCTGCCTCTCTGCTTCTGCCTCTCTGCCTCTCTGCCTCTCTGCCTCTCTGCTTCTGCCTCTCTGCCTCTGCCTCTGCCTCTCTGCCCCTCTGCCTCTCTGCTTCTGCCCCTCTGCCTCTCTGCCTCTCTGCCTCTCTGCCTCTCTGCTTCTGCCTCTCTGCTTCTGCCTCTCTGCTTCTGCCTCTCTGCCTCTCTGCTTCTGCCTCTCTGCTTCTGCCTCTCTGCCTCTCTGCCTCTCTGCTTCTGCCTCTCTGCCCCTCTGCCTCTGCCTCTCTGCCTCTCTGCTTCTGCCTCTCTGCTTCTGCCTCTCTGCCCCTCTGCCTCTGCCTCTCTGCTTCTGCCTCTCTGCCTCTCTGCCTCTCTGCCTCTCTGCCTCTCTGCTTCTGCCTCTCTGCCTCTCTGCCTCTCTGCCTCTCTGCCTCTCTGCTTCTGCCTCTCTGCCCCACTGCTTCTGCCTCTCTGCCCCTCTGCCTCTGCCTCTCTGCCTCTCTGCTTCTGCCTCTCTGCCTCTCTGCCTCTCTGCCTCTCTGCTTCTGCCTCTCTGCCCCACTGCTTCTGCCTCTCTGCCCCTCTGCCTCTGCCTCTCTGCCTCTCTGCCTCTCTGCCTCTCTGCTTTGCCTCCATTCTCCTCTTCATCTTTTGCTCTCAGCGTTCGTCGCCCAGAGGGGTTCGTTGGCAGTCTGGAGGGGGGTGAGCAGCCCCTCGGCTCAAAGACGCCCATATATAGACAGCAGACGTTAGGTAAACGCTAGGTAGACGTTAGGTAAACTGAAAACAGGCCCACTCAGTCAGCTGCTCTGTGTGCAACACACTGATACGCTTCAGGTTGTGTGGATGGATGGAGGTGGACAGCAGGTGGATGGGTGAGACCGGGCCAGCTTGCAGTGATGATGCCTGTCAGACTTCATATGAATCACACTATTTACACACATTACCACACTGATGCTGTATTCATGTGAAGAATAACACCTTCACTTTGTTGAAAGGATTGCTGGCAGTAGGGTCTGTATTTCTGTGCCCAGTCTGGGAGAGTGGTTATTTCTTCTTATTCCTGTGGGACAACGGGCCAAATTCAGACAACATGATGTCACGTCTACAGGTTTGCACTCTAACTACAGTACAATAGAACTGCATTTCAACACTAATAACACAGATAATCCACTGATTGTTTTTCAAACTTCATAGAACACTAACCAGAAGAGTGTAAAGAGTGAAGCAGGTGTGGACTCCTCTGGATGGTCAGCTCACTGCTGCTTTGTCCCACATGTGTCACCAGCAGCTGAATGCATGAAGCTGTCTGTTGAGTTACTGAGGTCCATTCATGCTCCATACCTGCTTGTGCAGGGGGAGAGGCTGGAGCCCAATGACAGCTGGAGCAGACAAGCTCTAAACTCACACAGTTGTAAATGTGGTCATTTGTAATCACTCATGAACCTAACATGGCTTTGGATCAAGCTTTTGTGTCATTACTAAAACAAATAACGAGGGTTTGCAATAGAAACATACAGCTCCGAATCAGAGGGAAGCTGGGCCGATAGGAAGAATCCAAGATAAAGAAATAAACACTAAAAAATAGAAATAAATGTATATCCCCTTACACTTTGGGCCTCCAAATCATGAAAAAAATGTAAAAAATTGGGAATAATATACTTGAAGGAAATGAAGGAAAGGGCATGAAGGAAACCAAGAGATGAAGTGCTTAAGCTGCACCAGAGTGCTGAATCAGGAAAAAACTACCTCAAAAACAAACCTTTGAATTAAGGGTTCTGAAAGCTTGGATATTTTCCGGTTTGTCACCGTTTTCCACCCTGTTTTTAATTGTTCTGAATCAATGTAGGACTTCTTTAACTTTGAGAACACGAACAATAGTCTGATGCTCTCTCAGAGCTGATCACAACTCAGCCGGACATATTCTAACATTTATTTAGGAGGATCTGGGACCCATCCATCACAGGACGAGCAAACTCAAATCTACAGTTTTACAGTCCATCTCCCCAGACTTTCATGCCACACACAAACACTGGGACGGCCCGATGCGGGGAAAACAACAGCAGAACTCATGGCTGCACCGAACATGTTGGATTAATGTAAGTGAGTGTGATTACATCATCACCGTGAGGGGCTGACTGTAGTGGAAAGGTGCCCTCAGGATGCATAAACAAGTCGGATTTCTCTCTGTGTAGAAACTAACATGCTGGTTCCTCTGACACCCTCCACTGTTGGAGGCTCAGTGGAACATGTGTTACTTCTCATTTCACACTCAGTCTCAGGTTTAAGGCTGAGGGAATGGCTTGAGATTTGACTTCTTAGGCAAAGGATCAATTCATCTTTTATGAGTATGCTACAGGGGACAAACTGTAGTTTATACAAGCACTGGGCTCCAAATGCAAGGAATTTGAACTATTTAAGTTACATTTATAAATATAAATAGAATATCAAATACAAAAGTAACATATGGCTTGGATTAGCAATTCAGGGGGATCATAAGTCTGTTCTGTGCTTATTCTATGCCTTGACGTCACACCTGTATTAATGAGCACGGGATTAAAGCATGCATATGGCTTATGTACTTTTCATTCTCCCGTCATTCTTCAATTATTATTACTTCAGCATTAGTTCACTGCATACCTATGTAGTTCCATCAAACCCAAACACAATGCGTACCAGGTCCGAAAATGGAGCAATGAAACGACCCTTTAAGACCAATTATGGGGTAGCACTGCCTCACTTTCTGTATGACACACAAGATGTTCTGAGCCAAATGTGTCTGAGTGAAACTGATTCAGACTGTTCAGGTGCGCTGCAGCTTACCTGTGAGAAACTAATGGATTAGTTTGATTGGGTTTGATTACGAGGTGATTCTCATCAGCTACTTCTGGCTTATAAACTCCACTTGGATAGCCTTGGTGTTCATGAGCTATCAGTTTTAGGACTAAAAAGGATTTATTCAGACCTGATACTCTTATGCTCCCCCACAAGGTCAGAAAAATGTTAACTGTCCACTTAAAAGCTGTGAAGCTCCATTTTTCTTCCAGAGCATGAGCCCAGCGGTCTCCACGGGAGGATTCGAGTGTTTCTCCCATCCTCAGTCTCAGTAAGTGTGGGGGTATCGTTAGCTCATTTACCCCATCTGTTTCCAGGCTCATTACCTCCAGAGAAAGAAAATGTTTCAGCGCTCCTGCCAGACTCAGACTTCTGCCCTCAGGAACCAGGACAGGACCAAGCAGTCCAAACATGGAGAAAAAGCCCCAACAATACCACCAGTGGAAATAAAAGCCCTGATTGCTTCCAGGTATCCTGAACCGTGTGTCTGTCCAGCAGCTGGGACAGCTGGACGACCAAAGAAAACAACCATTTGTGGATCAAAGTGCTCTGGTCCTGACAGTTTACTCTCATTGGTTTTGTGACCTTTGCCCCCCCACCCACCACCATTCGTGACCTTCTCCAGGGTCTTCTCTCCTCCTCCCCCCTTATCCATCCCACCTGATCTCATTAAAGGATGTACTGTCAGCTGTCCAGGTATTGTCTAACTTTGAGGACGGGATGATTGCCAGACTGCTTTCAGTGTCAATGTTTTCTTTTGAATTAAACACGACACTACTTAGAAATCTGAAACACACTTCTGGCTCATAGTTTTTATGTTAGTGATTTGTAAAGAAGGAGAAAAGCAGTTACACTCTGTTTAGTTTTTAATACATAACTCATAGACCCTCTCTCTGAGCCCCCATCCACGTATAATCTCTCTTCTTGGCTGAAGCAAATCAGAAAAATGCAGCCCGACAGTCACTGGAGGGTTAAAACAAACCATTTCTGTTTAATAAGTCGCTCCAGTGTGTTTTCTCTCCCCCTTTCCTTGTCCATCTTTCCCTGTGCACCTCCTAACCAATTACATAGTATCCTGTTTTGCATCCTTGCACCCCTCCCCACCTTTTTTTTGTGCTCTCACACATTTTCCCTCCTTCTTCCTAAAGGCCATGTTGAGCCCTGATAGGCTTGCTGGGGATAAAACCTGAGGGCTGTGGGAGAAGAGGGACACTTTGGAGCGAGATGGCGAGAGGGACGGTGGCCACATACCTGCATGGAGTGCTTCTCCTGGCTCTGTGGAAACCCTCACTTCAAGGAGGTAGGTCCTCCACACTGCATGTGTGCACAGCTCTGCAGCACCTGTGGCTCACCTGACACATGCTGGCAGACACTCAGACAAAAGTTCAGTATCTTTTCAGTTTAAATTTGAAGGTGAAATTCGTCTCTGGACAGGAATCTGTGGAGGATGATGGACTGAGGCTGCAGCAGACGAGCCTTCCTTGTTACCTTCCTTCAGCTAAAGAGCCAAGACTCTAAATAAATATTCATTAGACATCTTTGTAAATGGTGCTGCTTTAACTTCCACATGCTTATTCATCTTTATGAAACTCTAGATGTTTTTCAGGATGAACTTTGCCCACTCATGTCCGTAAAGCTGTAAAACTTGTTCTCTTTGACCGCCCAGGTGTAATTTTCACATCAACTCAGTTGAGGCGTGAGTTCTTTTGATCCGGTTCTGTTAAATTGTAATTAGAAGCATGTGCTTCAGACCTCACGCTTCCACATCTTTATTTTATAGACTTTTTGGGGTTTAAGCTTTAAAGCGGATTGATGTGATCCTTTCAACACTTCCCGTTTTTTTTAGAAAAGATCTGCTGGTTTAAGAATGGCTTCACCGTATAATGTAACCAGTGAATAGCTGTTTAATTCTTCCATTTGGTTTCACTTAAATGCCCCGGCAGAGTATTTGCTGTGGAGTACTTTTATTTCTCAGTCAGTTTAAATTAGAACAACAGCAAGAATTACAGACACTTAAGTTTGGGAGGCTTCACAATGCTATCAGCATGCCAAACCATCTGGCCCATTGGCACAACTTTCCCGCTTCACCAATAACAGCAGCAAGCCAAAGTGCAACAGGTTATGCATCTGAGCTGCTTTCTGGGCGAAGTTCTGTCTTTGTCCTAATTAGAAGGAAGACAAGAGTGGAGCAAGCAGGAAATGAGATTCATGAACAAAAATATCTGACTCTGCAGTTATAAATGTCAGGATTTTATTTCCGTCATCCATCAGGATCTTCAATATCTGAGTGGTCATAACACATCTGTTGGTGAATCCATTCAGGTGTTTTATCTAAACACGATGAACAGTCCACAGAGCCACACCAGCAGCTTGGTGATGCTTGTAATGAAAGCCAAACTCATGGATGCTGTGTAAGTCATGATCTTTACAAACACAACATCTTATGTGATGGTGGCACACAAGGTGACAAAAGCAGCTAAATTGAAAGCTCATTGAAATCTAACAAGTAAAAGACACATTTCCATCTGAACCTTAAGCAGAAAATTAGACATATTTTGTCATTTCAATAATATCAATGAGATAATAATGATGATGGAGGAAAAACACCCCACCAGTGAATGTATTTGTTGGTGTCCAGCAGTGGATCCAGCCTGCAGAGCGGAATGACTGAGCAGCTGAGTTATTTACTGTGTGCTGCTGATGGACATGGCATTACAGTGAGATCAGTAACTCACATTCTGCAACAATCCCCACAGACGGACTGTGGGTTCTTAACAAACTTTTCCTTTTATAGACCTTCACTCTGCGTGCTTCTATTTTTAGCAAGCATGATTTGTGGGGCGCAACATAGGTGCAGAAAAGTGTGAGAATTCTGAGCAGAGACGCATGCCTTTTGGGTGAATCAGTGTTTGTTATCGGCTGCTGAGGAGCTCTGAGCCCAACGCAGAGCTGATAAGCACAGACGCACTCTTGTTCCCTGTGCTCGTGTGGCATCTGGGCCGATGTGTTTAGTTTAATCCTTCTGATTTTGACACATTAGATGGGTTAGGTGCAGGCAGAGAGCCGAGGATCATACGTCATTACCTCTGAGTGATTCTGTCATCTGTTAGGAGCTCAAAAAGAAAAAAAAACAGTAAAACACCAAACTGTTGTGTGTATAGAGCTGATACAAATGTCTGTCATTCATAACAACTGAGGTTTTTTATTGGGTTTTCATCTACATAAAGTTTACTGAAATTGATTCTGCCCCCAATAGGTGATGTATAAAAATTAATTATTTGAATACACTTTCCTGAAGAATGGCTGCATTGTTCAAGCAATGCCTTGAATCACGTTAAAGTGCTTTGTTTTTGCACATTGTGAACTCTAAGCTGGTCTCTGTGTGTTTCAGGTGTATTTGTACCAGGTGCCGCCGGAGCTGGAGCTACCACAGGAGCCGGCGCAGGACCTGGATATGGACCGGGTGGGACTGGAACGGGATTTGGTCCTGGAGGAGCTGGGACCGGTTTTCAGCCTGGTGGTGGAGGCGGACCAGGAGGGACTGGTGCTGGTCTAGGACGCTTTGGACCAGGCGCTGGAGGGGGTAGATACCGACTGTGTTTTCTGATTAGTTTTACCGACCATAACTGAAGTCAGACAGACAGAGTATGAGGGCTGACATGTTAACTGCTCCAAAGAAGACCTTTGAGATGCTGCTGTGCTCAAATTATACTGAAGTGTCAGTTGTTGGAGGAGTTCCAGGTTACGAGGCAGGCAAAACAGACAGGATGCTTCGAAGATAACTCATTCGACATGTCAATTCCAACCACAAAAACAAATACAAACGTAATATGTTGCTGTTATTAGTTTTCTGTAATGATGTCTGGTTCGTCTTCATCTATAATAAATTGGGCCTGATGCAACAACTGTTCGTACGAACAGATTTGTTCTTAAATCTTGATTTATTTAAGAACAAAGAGAATTTAAGAGAATTTGCGCATTCACCAATTTTTTTCGTATTTTATGTTTTCTTTCAGGTACGAACAGAATTTACAGTGATCCAGAGCTGTCGTAGGAGATTCTTAAAATAGTCCACTGTTATTCCCATCAAGTTTGCTTGACTAATGGATGGTATATTCAATTACTTTGAAGCAAACATAAATAAATATACATTTACCCCATAATCATGCTGACATTATTCTGTTTGACTTAAATTATGCACTAATTGAAGGTTAATTTGACTCTGTATTTAACAAGGTCAATGGGAAGTGTAACCAGCGGCTGACTTGCTACTTTTGGATGCCTTAGTGCATCAGGCTCTTGGAAGAGAGCTTGTGTTCCGAGACCGTGTAGATATCCTGCGGAAACAGACAAATGGCTGACATCGCGATTTAGATTGCCAAGGACTGTGCTGCTGCAAATATGCAGCTTGCTAGAGCCACAACTCCAGAGAAAAACACGCTGATCAAACCCAATTCCACCACACGTCCAGGTCATCATAGTTTAGTAAAGAGGCTATAAAAGGCAGAATAGGATATTGTCTCGTGTTTTTCATCTGCCATGGAACCAGACACTGTTTAAGCCTAAATGCAAACGTTGTGTATTTGGTGTAAGAAATGACAGTGGCCTGTAGGTAGGCGTGGGCGTTGACAGAGAAAATAATCTCTCACCACCCTCCACTTCATTCTCAGTTCTCCTGGTTGCTTCTCTGTCCCTGACTCTCCTCTGTGAGAATTTCCTTGTGTCCATGACCACGATGACGTCAATCCATCAGTGTGTAGTGTAGCCTACTACCCTTCGATTGGCAAAATGTGTGGGCTACTATCCGCTGATAAATATGACGTGCGGGCCGCAGTATCTTGCCTTCCACACGGTCCATTCACTGGACATGCACAGACGCACCCAATGCCTGCAAATACAACCTCTTCACTCTTTGGTAGACCTATGCAGGCTAATGTAGGTAACATGGTTGAAATATGGAAAATCGTGCCTATGTTATTCTTCCTTGGCACATCAGTCTTAGCGTAGTCTGAAGGATGTATATGGGAATATTTACAGGGGCACGTGGCCCAGTAAAAAGTGTCTGGTGCCTGCCACCAGCCTTGGATTTTTGGCCACTGGAACCTTTCAGAGTGAGATTGGAGACAGATCGGGGGTGTCTGAGTCCTCTGTGAGTCGTGCGCTCCCCTTGGTCATCAAAGCTCTCATCAGTTTATCACCCATCACATTACCATACACCGCTGTCCAACAAGTACAGACTAAGAGGGACTTTCATGCCATGGCTGGACTGCCAATCATAATCGGAGCAATAGACTGCACACATATACGCATCAAAGCCCCCGTGAGCTGAAGCCCAGGTGGGTGTGTCTCAAACTGCTCTATAGCCCAGAGAAGGCATGCTGCGTTTTGCACAATATTGCCATGAATGAGGGTCTCCCACTACCTGAACCAGCCCAGGCAGACAACATGCCAGAAGACCCCCCCTCATGGACCACCCCGTGAACAACTGATTGCACGGCTTTAGTTGCAGTCATCGAGCGCCTGGCCATGGCGAGACGTTTTTTTTAAGCCATTTTCATATGAAACCATTTCTTCTTTATTTCGGTGACATTGCGAACTACAGGTGACACGGAATTAACAGCACTCGTAATAACTTTCCATTTCTTGGCTTTAGCAGGTCCCGTAATTCCACTGCTGACACTGCTGAAAATGACAGATTTTCCTTTTTGGATCTCTGAAAGCAGAACTTCAGTCTCAGAGCCCCTAAAGTTGTTCTTTTTGCACCTTGATGCCATTCTCATGACTCAACACTTCCTGGCACAGGAGTGAGGAAGCACAGCCTTATATGGTATCATTTTGGGCGTGGAGTATATAAATCTACTATCCTCGTGCACATGCACTTAAATACGCACGGTTGGCATTCATCATTTACGCAGGTCGTTTACACACTTTTTCCAAAGTTAAGAGCGTTTGTTGAATCTGACGTGGCGTGTTCGTACGAGACCTTTGTACGAAAAAAGTGAGAAATTTAGAATAAAAATACGAAAATGTTCGTGTATGAGGCCCAATGTGTGATTTGACTCTTACTTCATTCATACTCAGGAGGCTACGGCGGACAAGGACCTGGGGGTGTTGGACCAGGAGGAGTTGGACCAGGAGGAGTTGGACCAGGAGGAGTTGGACCTGGAGGAGTTGGACCTGGAGGAGTTGGACCTGGTGGTGTCAGACCAGGAGGAGTTGGTCCTGGAGCAGTTGGACCAGGAGGGGTTGGACCAGGAGGGGTTGGACCAGGAGGAGTTGGTCCTGGAGGAGTTGGACTTGGAGGAGCTGGACCAGGAGGGGTTGGACCAGGAGGAGTTGGACCTGGAGGAGTTGGACCAGGAGGGGTTGGTCCTGGAGCAGTTGGACTTGGAGGAGTTGGACCAGGAGGGGTTGGACCAGGAGGAGTTGGACCTGGAGGAGTTGGACCAGGAGGGGTTGGACCAGGAGGCTATGGAACCGGGCCTGGTGGAGCTGGTCCGGGTGGTTTTGGACAAACAGGCACTGGTTCAGGTGGCCAAGGCACAGGTATTTTTCTCATAGACAAAGTTATTCATTAAATTTAGACCTCCCTTTCCGTGATAAGATTAAGTTACTGGGACTGGTGTCTCTTGCGCTCAGGAGCTGGTATAAAACCAGAACCAGTCTATAAAACATGAACTGATCACACACACAAACCCAGAGTGTACAGTGGAATACAGTAATGTAAATTAAGTTTCAAAGTAACATGGGATTAACTAATTCCAGCTCCTACTACAGACTAAAGAGTATATTTAGACCAATAATGCACAAATGGATAATTACTCTTAAAGGCCCAGTCATTTATTTCATGGTAAAAGTCATGAACACAACCAGCATTTGAAGGCACTATTCCATTATTAAACTTAACTCCGATATCAACTTACATCATCTTACTCTCAGCGGAAACGCTCTGCTCAGGATCTTTTCTCATATGGTTCCGTGCTCTGCTCCAGCACTGTAAATATTGTTCCTCTGTCTGCTCAGAGCAGCAGGATAAGAGCCGCTTACACGTACCATTATTTCATTTCCTCATTACCTCAAGCTTATAGGCTATTGTTGTGGGGCCACCCATCCTTACAAACGATAAAATATGGCGATAAAAGCTAATGCATTAGGCATGGGACTCCCTTGATAAAGGACGGAAGTCATCACGTCAGGCAGAAAGACTGATTTGCTTTGGAATTTAAGGCTTCTCTGTTTTTCATCCCCAAAACATGCAAGTTGCCCGTGCAGGATGACGAATACCTGTGATAATATCCAAGCGATTCGTAGAGGTTAAGCCTTGGCTTTGGGAAACCTTTTGAAATCCACCCATTGTGTCAGTGGATAGAAAATGGGTCAATGTAAGCACAGGAAACAGATTTGTATGTCACATTTTCCAGCTTACAAAAAGTCTGGCAACCTCAACCAAACCCATTTTTTTAAATTCAAATGACACAATGATGTTCACCCATTGAATGCGCCAAATAGTAGAAGAAGTAGTAGAATGAATGATTTACTGTACTGCATTCACACAAACAACTAAAAGAAGCACTCTACTGCTTCTCTTCACAAGAATATGGAGGCCTTGGAGCAGGGGGACTTGGGACTGGTGGAGGTCAGGGAGCTGGAACAGGCTCAGGTCAGTGGTTTCATTTGTCAACATATGTTGAGCCTCTTGTGCAACCTCAATATACATGTACGTCCTGGTTTGCTGCTGGATCTCTGGGAACCCTATTAGCACGATTTGCCTGAGCAACAAATAATGCACAAAAAACTCCTTATGAAGCAGTCCAACAGATATATTCATAGTAAACACACAAGAATATGCCTGCAATGTGATTCTTTTTAAGTGGTCAATAACCTTACCTGATTTAGGTGGCTATGGAGGATATGGAGGTGGTTATGGACAAAAACCTCCTAAAACAGGTACTTAGTATCTATATATTGGTATCATACACCTTTAATCTGTAAAATATGGGTGACCTTTCCATCTTTTTTTTTTTTTACCTTAGGTGGTGTGGGAACATCACTTGGAGGAACAGGTTATGGGCCTGGTGGAACTGGGTTAAGACCTGGTGGAGCAGGGGTTGGGCCTGGTGGGGCAGGATATGGACCTGGTGGGGCAGGATATGGGCCTGGGGGTGCAGGGGTTGGGCCTGGTGGTGCTAGATATGGACCTGGGGGTGCAGGATATGGGCCTGGTGGTGCAGGGGTTGGGCCTGGTGGGGCAGGGGTTGGACCTGGTGGTGCAGGGGTTGGGCCCGGTGGTGCTGGATATGGACCTGGGGGTGCAGGATATGGGCCTGGTGGTGCAGGGGTTGGACCTGGTGGTGCTGGATATGGACCTGGGGGTGCAGGATATGGGCCTGGTGGGGCAGGGGTTGGGCCTGGTGGTACTGGATATGGGCCTGGTGGTGCAGGGGTCGGGCCTGGTAGTGCAGGGGTTGGACCTGGTGGTGCAGGGGTTGGGCCCGATGGTGCAGGTGTTTGGCCCGGTGGTGCAGGGGTTGGACCTGGTGGTGCAGGGGTTGGACCTGGTGGTGCAGGTGTTGGTCCAGGAGGAGCCGGAGTCGGTCCTGGTGGAGGTATTGTCCCAGGCAGTGTATATAAAACATACATTATGTACCTAACAAATATTTTACATTCTTTAAAAGCAGAAAAACATTAAAGTCTGAATAAAGTACACATAAATCTTGTTCAGAATTTGCAACATGAAAGAAAATTATTAACTGCTCATCCAAAAATGAATGATACAAATAAGTCACTAAGTAAATAAACTGAGGTCTCAGAATCATCTGAAAATGAAACACTGGGGGCATGTCTGCAGAACACTAACATTTAAACATCTCAGAGCAGCGTGAATGAAAAATGTGTGCAACCCTCAAACTCCCAGAATGCATTGCTGGGAGTGTAGTAACTTCAGTAAGTACATGCACATACAGTTTTGTAACAGCAGCAATATGAGATTGTTGTCTTGGTACTTCAATCTATCATGCATAAGTCAGATTCTTTGAGATCTGTGGTGACGGGACATTTCAACTTCACTCTTGTTCTTACATTTCTAAAAAATTTAAGAAGACAGCGCTCATGTTCTGCAAATTCTGGCACCCAGAAAAGATGCATTTCTGCGATTAAGGCAGAACCATTCCCTAGAAACTTGCTCGCCCAAAGCTAACACACTGCAGTAGGCATATTTCTAATGTTCCAACAGCTCTGCTGCCCTTACACACTCAATCCCACTGCCTGAAAATCAATGAAAATTTGTTTAACAGCCCAACTTCACGATACAGTAAAAATCAGTTATTGACCTTTTAATGTCTTAAGCAACCATTAACACATTTATGTTAACCAATAAGATTTTTTTCCCCATTTCATTTCCAGTCCTGCCACAGACTGGTACTACTGGTGGAGGACCTGGAGTTAAGAGTGGTGGTAAAGCTTCTAAACAAGTTCCAGGTGAAACACTTCTTAAGATCACAATACATTAATCACTGCAAATGAGTTAAGTTTATAGTCTTGACCCTAACCCAGACTAGGTTGTCACATTACTAAAATATATACTCGAGACCAATTTCAATACAGCGGAGGAAAAAAAGACAAATCAAGAGGCATAAAATGTTTTCATAAAGAGCTTCCGATTAACTTTTTTCATTTGGGGTTAAATCAACTATAATATAGTAGCTAAGAAAGAAAAAATGGACAGACACATCTTATTGTCATCATTACTCTGGGACTGTCTTGCCACAAGAGGCTCTGAATGCACATACACAGGTAGATGAAGAGGTGTGCAGTTTTATTTGTTCAGCTGCTGTAGGAATAGATTTCTGTCAGCGGATGGGGGAGAGATTCTGTGAGCAAACCTAAAAACCAATGCTGTTGACAATCCCACTCCAGACACAATCAGTGGGGTCGGATTATTGGCTAAATTACAATCAGACTGAGTTGCTCTTTATTTGAGCAAGGGCAATTCTCCTTGGATATATGGCGGTGAATGAATGGGATCAGAGGCACAAAGCGTGTCATACCCCGGTATGATAGGTGGCGCTGTACCCATTCCAACTGTTGCTAATAGAGCCCCTTCCTGTTGACCTCTTCACCACCAACAACAACAACAAACTCAGGCATTGGAGAAAGATGGAGAACGCAGAGCAAGATGAAGCTACGTCCCTCTACATTTGGTCTGTGATGAGCTGCTTGTTACTCGATGCCCAACGGAGCATTCTCCATCGCGTTGTTTGTTTCTTTCTGACGGCGACAACAACAGGAATATCGTCTCCTTTGACTTCCGGGTCACGACCCCGGGAAAACATCTGGAGCATGCGCAGAACGCAAAGTCTGATTCACCACGTGCTTCAGCGTCTACAAGCAGGTTTAGAGTGACTTTCAACCCAGTTATCTCGGGGTCTGAATCCGATCCGATCCAATTCTTAGTCAGATTAAGGTGTCTACATGCACTTAATAACTCAGTCTGATTGTAATTTAGCCAATAATCCGATCCTTTCAGTGCCATGTATCCCCACTGACTGATATTTTTGGGATGTACTAACTGTTAGTATGGTGTCACGCAGGCATTGGGGTGCCTGGACTCTATCAAGGTGGATTTGTCCCGGGTCAAGGTGTGTTGGAACAGAAGAATCATATGGCAAACTAACAAATAAAAATATGTATTTAGCAATACAATTGTACATCACAGTGATAGATGGTGCGCACATACAGAGAAAGTTGTGTCTTCCAATATATTCTGGTCAGGTTTTGGAGGTCGTGGGGTTCTGCCTGGAGTCGCTACAGGTTCTGGACTTGGAACTCCGACTGGTGTGTAAGCATGCCCTACATTGATCAATCCTGATACAAAACATTTTGGGAAGGCAACGCCAACTAAATTCAAAAAGTGCAGTCTTATCTGTCACAGGGTCAGGAGTACTGGGTCAAGGCGGGGCAGGACCAGGAGGGGCAGGAGGAGCAGGAGGAGCAGGAGGGGCAGGAGGAGCAGGAGGAGCAGGCAGTATGTGTCCAAACTAAGTCCAAAATCAAGTTCACAAGCAGATCTCTTGCTCATTACCTTTAAATCTGCTCATCTTAGATGGTCGTGGACAACAGTTACCAGGGGTTTTCCGAGGTTACCCTCTCATATCACCAAAATCAGGTACACCAGAACCAATAACGGCGAAAACTCTGCATATGCATGTTTCAGTACATGATTATAATGATACATGTAAGGAGAGAAGTCTTCCAAAATATAAGTATATTCAATGTTTCCAATCTAGGGGCGGGCAAATCAAAGAAACCAGGCAAAGCTGCAGCTAAATATGGTAGGACATTTTAGCAAAGGTGTCAAGCTCATTTTCATAATTTGGATTACTGTCATTTAAAAGGTAAATACTGAATGTTGACATTTTTATACACTGACCTCATGTGTTTTGTTTTGGTTCCTCCAGGGGGGGCTAGAGCTGGAGGAGGTGCACTTGGTCAAGGAGGCACTTTAGGGAGTGGAGCTGGAAGACTTCCTGGAGGAGGAGTAGGAATCACACCTGGAGTGGGAGGTGGAACAGGAGCTAGACCCGGCTTTGGAGGAGGTGTTGGAACAGGAGCTGGACCTGGCTTTGGAGAAGGTGTTGGAACAGGAGCTGGACCTGGCTTTGGAGGAGGTGTTGGAACAGGAGCTGGACCTGGCTTTGGAGGAGGTGTTGGAACAGGAGCTGGACCCGGCTTTGGAGGAGGTATTGGAACAGGAGCTGGACCCGGCTTTGGAGGAGGTATTGGAACAGGAGCTGGACCCGGCTTTGGAGGAGGTGTTGGAACAGGAGCTGGACCTGGAGTAGGCAGCAGCATACCTGGTTTAGGTAAATCTTGAGATGTCAAAGGACATTAAGAGAACCATTAAAGAACTTTACCCTATAATAATGTATTTACAATTTCTGGAATATTTTTTTATAAATATACCTTTCACTTTCAGTCTTATATTTTAGCAACTGTACCCTAATTAGTTTTGAGAATAAGACAGTAAAAGCTTGAGCTTGTGCATTAATTCACGTTTTATTGCATTACCAAAGGAATGGGCCTTATTTCTTTATATGTATTTCAGGGTATGACGCCAATGCCAAAGCGCGTAAATATGGTAAGACTAATCTGATAATTCAACACCTTTAAACCACTGTATTACTATAAAAGAATATCACAGTAAATAAAACGTGACGGTTCTGCTCTTAACAGGTATGTTAAGTGGGGCACTTGGAGGGCCAGGGTTGGGAACTGGAGCAGTAAGGCCAGGAGGTGCAGGTACTGGCTATGGACCAGGTGGAGTTGGACCAGGTGGAGTTGGACCAGGTGGAGTTGGACCAGGTGGAGTTGGACCAGGTGGAGTTGGACCAGGTGGCGCAGGCACTGGTTATGGACCAGGTGGCGCTGGAACTGGCTATGGACCGGGTGGAGTTGGACCAGGTGGAGTCGTACCAGGTGGCGCAGGCACTGGTTATGGACCTGGTGGCGCTGGAACTGGCTATGGACCGGGTGGAGTTGGACCAGGTGGAGTCGGACCAGGTGGTGCAGGCACTGGTTATGGACCTGGTGGTGCTGGTACTGGCTATGGACCAGGTGGCACAGGCACTGGTTATGGACCAGGTGGCGCTGGTACTGGCTATGGACCAGATGGAGTTGGACCAGGTGGCGCTGGTACTGGCTATGGACCAGGTGGAGTTGGACCAGGTGGAGTTGGACCAGGAGGCGCGGGCACCGGTTATGGACCTGGTGGTGCAGGAACTGGTGCAGCTGGGGGTCCCACAGGCGGAAGACTGGGAGGTGGAGTTGGCCTTGGAACAGGTGCAGGTCCTGGCTCAGGAGTTGGTTTTGGTCCAGGTGTTGGCACTGGATCAGGAGGAGCAGGAACCGGAGCTGGAGGTAATTAGTTTTGAGAATAAGACAGTAAAAGCTTGAGAATGTGCATTAATTCATGTTTTATTGCATTACCAAAGGAATGGGCCTTATTTCTTTATATGTATTTCAGGGTATGACCCCAGCGCCAAAGCTCGTAAATATGGTAAGACTAATCTGATAATTCAACACCTGTAAACCACTGTATTACTATAAAAGAATATCAGAGCAAATAAAACATGACGGTTCTGCTCTTAACAGGTATGTTAAGTGGGGCACTTGGAGGGTCAGGGTTGGGAACTGGAGCAGTAAGGCCAGGAGGTGCTGGTACTGGCTATGGACCAGGTGGTGCAGGCACTGGTTATGGACCAGGTGGTGCTGGTACTGGCTATGGACCAGGTGGCGCTGGTACTGGCTATGGACCAGGTGGAGTTGGACCGGGTGGAGTTGGACCGGGTGGAGTTGGACCAGGTGGCACAGGCACTGGCTATGGTCCAGGTGGTGCAGGAACTGGTGCAGCTGGGGGTCCCACAGGCGGAAGACTGGGAGGTGGAGTTGGTCTTGGAACAGGTGCAGGTCCTGGCTCAGGAGTTGGTTTTGGTCCAGGTGTTGGCACTGGATCAGGAGGAGCAGGAACCAGAGCTGGAGGTAATTAGTTTTGAGAATAAGACAGTAAAAGCTTGAGAATGTGCATTAATTCATGTTTTATTGCATTACCAAAGGAATGGGCCTTATTTCTTTATGTGTATTTCAGGGTATGACCCCAGCGCCAAAGCTCGTAAATATGGTAAGACTAATCTGATAATTCCACACCTGTGAGCCACTGTATTACTGAAAAAGAATATCACAGCAACTAAAACGTGACGGTTCTGCTCTTAACAGGTATGTTAAGTGGGGCACTTGGAGGGCCAGGGTTGGGAACTGGAGCAGTAAGGCCAGGAGGTGCAGGTACTGGCTATGGACCAGGTGGTGCTGGTACTGGCTATGGACCAGGTGGAGTTGGACCAGGTGGCGCAGGCACTGGTTATGGACCGGGTGGTGCTGGTACTGGCTATGGACCAGTTGGTGCTGGTACTGGCTATGGACCGGGTGGAGTTGGACCAGGTGGAGTTGGACCAGGTGGCGCAGGCACTGGCTATGGACCGGGTGGTGCTGGTACTGGCTATGGACCGGGTGGAGTTGGACCGGGTGGAGTTGGACTAGGTGGCGCAGGCACTGGCTATGGTCCAGGTGGTGCAGGAACTGGTGGCGCTGGTCCCACAGGCGGAAGACTGGGAGGTGGAGTTGGTCTTGGAACAGGTGCAGGTCCTGGCTCAGGAGTTGGTTTTGGTCCAGGTGTTGGCACTGGATCAGGAGGAGCAGGAACCGGAGCTGGAGGTAATTAGTTTTGAGAATAAGACAGTAAAAGCTTGAGAAGTAAAGTAAAGTAAAGTAATTTTTATTTATAGAGGACGTTTAAAACAGTTTCCACTGACCAAAGTGCTGTACATATGATATGGCTAAAAAATAGAAAAATAAAAGCAAATCAGAACAAGCAAAATATAAAAGCAAACACAAAGAGAGTAAGAAAGACAAATACAGAAATACAATTGACAAATAGACAGCACTAACAAATGAATAGCAACAGAACAGAAGACACTTGAATATAAAGAGAGGAGAGAGATGGAAAGCTAGGAAGCAGGGAAGGCCAGGGAGTATAGGTGGGTCTTGAGCCTTGATTTAAAGGTGGTCACAGAGGGAGACAGTCTAACATCTGGGGGAAGACAATTCCACAGATGTGGGGCTGCTACTGCAAAAGCTCTATCGCCTTTTTGCTTGAAGCGGGTGCGGGCCACAGAGACAAGACCCTTGTCGGCAGATCTAAGGGACCTAGATGCTGAGAGGGGATGGAGGAGGTCTGAGATATATGAGGGAGCCAACCCATGCAGTGCCTTATATACAATCAGCAGGACTTTAAAGTGGATCCTAAAGCTAATGGGGAGCCAGTGTAAGGAGGCCAGTACAGGGGTGATGTGTTGATATTTTTTGGTGCCAGTTAGCAGCCTTGCAGCTGCATTCTGTACCAATTGCAGACGAGAAAGTTGGGACTGGGGGAGACCAAGATAGAGGGAGTTGCAATAATCTAACCGGGATGTAACAAATGCATGAATTACTGTTTCTAAGTCCTTGGGAGACAGGGAGGGTTTGAGATGGGAATTAATTCTCAGCTGATGGAAGCTACTCTTGATAACAGAGCTAATCTGCCTTTTAAAACAGAGCTCTGAGTCAATGGTGACACCTAGATTTTTGGCATGTGGCTTGACAAAAGGGGAGAGGAGGGCTAATTGTCCTTCGATCAGGGGCCTAGCTTTAGGAGGGCCAAAAATGATGACCTCTGTCTTACCATCATTTAGCTGAAGGAAATTACTACTCATCCAGCGCTTAATATCCTGGAGACAATCCAGAAGAGGCTGAATGGAGTTATCAGATTTTAGGGGCAGGTATAGCTGGGTGTCATCGGCATAAAAGTGAAAAGAGATGTCATAACGCCGGATGATGTCGCCAAGGGGGAGCATGTATAAACAAAACAGCAAAGGGCCCAAAATGGAGCCTTGCGGGACCCCATAAGAAACAGGAGCTGAGGAGGAAGAGGAGCAACCAAGGGATACAGAGAAGGTTCTGTGTCTGAGGTAGGAGCTGAACCAGAGTAATGCTGTCCCCTTTATGCCTACCCAGTCCTCAAGACGGGATAGGAGGGTGTTGTGGTCCACAGTATCAAACGCTGCACTGAGGTCCAAAAGAACCAGGATCGCATTTTGACCTGAATCTAAAGTGAGAAGCAGATCATTGGTGACTTTTAGCAGAGCCGATTCAGTACTGTGGAGTGTTCTAAAACCTGACTGGAAGGGCTCAAGGATGTTATGCTCAGTCAGGAAGGGAAGCAACTGGGCCAGCACTACTTTCTCCAGTACCTTGGAAAGGAAAGGAAGTTTAGAGATGGGACGGTAATTATTTAAAGAATTTGCATCCAGGTTGGGCTTTTTAAGCAGGGGTTGGACCACTGCATGCTTAAAGCAGGCAGGGACAGCGCCAGATGTCAAACAGGAGTTGACAACTAACTGTATGGAAGGGCCCAGCACATCAAAAGCATCTTTAAAAATAGAAGAGGGGACAACATCACCAGGGGAAGATGTGGGTTTCATACAGAGGACTATGTCCTTGAGATCTGCCAGCGATACATCAGCAAAGTGACTAAAAGTAAATAAAGGGCCTGAAGACACCTTAACTGCGGGGGAAGGCAGAGGAGGGGGAGAGAACAGTGCTCTGATGATTTCAATTTTATCAATGAAAAATGTCTTAAATTTCTCACAAGCATCAGCATTTGTGAAGGGAGCCGGTGATAGTGGAGGGTTGGTGATTTGATTAATAGTGTGAAACAGGATTTTGGGTCTGTTAGCATGTTGATTGATAATATCAGAGAAGTATTTAGCTCTGGCTGCTTTGGCAGCTGCCTGGAAGGATGCTAAAGTAGATTTAAAAATGTCATGGGAGATTGTAAGACGGTCTTTTAGCCATTTCCTTTCAGCTCTCCGGCAGGCCTGCCTGAGTGAGTGGGAGGCATCATCTAACCTAAATTTTGGGCGCTTATGACAAAGAGGAGCTACCATATCCAGAATGGCTAGGCAGGAGGAGTGGAAGAGAGCAACAATATCATCTGGGCTGGATGAGACAGAAGAGGCTGAGGACATGGTAGTAGCAATGGACTCTTTGACAAAAAGTCAGAGAACTGAGCTATTGACTGAGAATTTATACAGCGAGAGTAGCGGCCAGTAGCTTTAGCCGCCTGCACAGGGTTAGAGATGACAAAGTTAAATAAAACAGGTAGATGGTCAGAGAAGGACATTTCCTCAACCATAATATTGTCTACAGAAAAACCATAAGATAAAACAAGATCAAGGGTATGACCTAATATGTGGGTGGCTTGATCAATATGTTGACTGAGACCAAATGCATTCATAGCATCACAGAACTCTTTTACCATTGGCTTATCTGGGCAGCATACATGAATATTAAAATCACCCAGTACTAGTAACCGGTCATGCAATGACACAAAATGAGAGAGGAAACCTGAAAATTCAGCATTAATTCATGTTTTATTGCATTACCAAAGGAATGGGCCTTATTTCTTTATATGTATTTCAGGGTATGACCCCAGTGCCAAAGCTCGTAAATATGGTAAGACTAATCTGATAATTCCACACCTGTGAGCCACTGTATTACTGAAAAAGAATATCACAGCAAATAAAACGTGACGGTTCTGCTCTTAACAGGTATGTTAAGTGGGGCACTTGGAGGGCCAGGGTTGGGAACTGGAGCAGTAAGGCCAGGAGGTGCAGGTACTGGCTATGGACCAGGTGGAGTTGGACCAGGTGGAGTCGGACCGGGTGGCGCAGGCACTGGTTATGGACCAGGTGGTGCTGGTACTGGCTATGGACCAGGTGGAGTTGGACCAGGTGGCGCAGGCACTGGTTATGGACCAGGTGGTGCTGGTACTGGCTATGGACCAGTTGGTGCTGGTACTGGCTATGGACCGGGTGGAGTTGGACCGGGTGGAGTTGGACCGGGTGGCGCAGGCACTGGTTATGGACCAGGTGGTGCAGGAACTGGTGCAGCTGGGGGTCCCACAGGCGGAAGACTGGGAGGTGGAGTTGGCCTTGGAACAGGTGCAGGTCCTGGCTCAGGAGTGGGTTTAGGTCCAGGAGAAGCTAGCACAGGACCAGGTGGAGCAGGAACCGGAGCTGGAGGTAATTCATTTTGAGAATAAGCATACAACGGTCATTTTAATATATCATCGACAGTAATAGCTTGAGAATGTGCATTAATTCACGTTTTATTGCATTACCAAAGGAATGGGCCTTATTTCTTTATGTGTATTTCAGGGTATGACCCCAGCGCCAAAGCTCGTAAATATGGTAAGACTAATCTGATAATTCCACACCTGTGAGCCACTGTATTACTGTAAAATAATATCAGAGCAAATAAAACGTGACGGTTCTGCTCTTAACAGGTATGTTAAGTGGGGCACTTGGAGGGTCAGGGTTGGGAACTGGAGCAGTAAGGCCAGGAGGAGCAGGTACTGGCTATGGACCAGGTGGAGTTGGACCAGGTTATGGACCAAGTGGTGCAGGCACTAGTTATGGACCAGGTGGAGTTGGACAAGGTGGTGCCGGTACTGGCTATGGACCAGGTGGTGCAGGCACTGGTTATGGCCCAGGTGGTGCCGGTACTGGCTATGGACCAGGTGGAGTTGGACCAGGTGGAGTTGGACCAGGAGGTGCCGGTACTGGCTATGGACCAGGTGGTGCAGGCACTGGTTATGGCCCAGGTGGTGCTGGTACTGTCTATGGACCAGGTGGAGTTGGACCAGGTGGTGCTGGTACTGGCTATGGACCTGGAGGTAAAACAAAAGACAAAAATACATTTGAATAAAGAACAATCTAACTTCCAACAGATCCTTTGTCACTTTTAAAAATTGTGATGTATTTGCAGGTTATGCGGGTGCCAAAGCACGGAAATATGGTAAGATGCAACTTTCACTAAATCTGAATTTTCATTAAATCTATATCAACAGACAAAAATGTAGTCAATTTGAGCTTACCGCCTGTCCAGGGTGTTCCCTGCCTCTCACCCAACGACAGGTGGGATAGGCTCCAGCCCCCCGCGACCCTAAAAATTGGATTAAGCGGGAATATAAAATTAATGAATTAATTAATTAATCTGAGTTTACAGAGCTATGCCCATCAAATCCCTGTCCAGCTATAATGAATTATTTCATTGAATGTTGTTCACTGGTACAGTCCTGTGTGGGTAGTTCATTTTGTTTCACCAGTTCTTGATGTATGTAGGTGTTCCTGGGGGAGCAGGAGGTACCCTTGGTGCTGGAAGACTTGGGGGTGGAGCTGGGCCTGGTTCTGGACTCGGGGCAGGTGGGAGGACACCTGGTTCTGGTGTTGGAACAGGAGGTGGACCAGCTGGCTTTGGACCAGGCAGTTCTGGAGGTACAGACAGAAAATCTTTTTTCCTCAGAAACTATACATAAAAGGAAACAGAAGAAGAGATTGAAGACGGAAAAAGGATTGCTATACTTAGTATGGACGTGTACACAAACTACTCACTAACAGCAAAGACTGAGGACTAATTTGCTACATTCCACTTCTGCCAACTGCTTTTCCTTTTAGTAGATGTGTTTGATAAATGTCTTCATTGTTTATGTTAAAAGTTAAGTTAGTTGAGTTTTAAGAACTTATGAATTGAGCGTGTCGAAGCACTCTGTAATGTGTGTATCTTATAATTCTCTGGTGTTTCTTTCACAGGATATCCTGGGGGAGCCAAGTCTCTCAAATATGGTGCGAATTCCACATTATTTTAGAATAAAACCTGATTAATGTATATATGAAATGTATGTTAGAGTGGGCACTGTCTCTAAAATCAATAACAGATGATGTTCCAGGTAAAACAATTCTCGGTCCATGTTTTTTCAGTGACAGAGTGAGACTGAATATATTTAAAACCTTTGACAGAGATAAACTTCTCACACACTTGCTCCTCCATAGGGCTTCCTGGTGGTGGTGGAGCCCCTGGATCTGGTCTGGATGGAAGATTAGGAGGCCCAGCAGCAGGTGGCTATGGACCAGGGAGTGGAGTAGTCTTAGGGACTGGCAGAGGATACGGGCCTGGAGGATACGGACCAGGAGCTGGATCAGTGGCTGGAACTGGTTCCGGACCAGGGACTAGATATGGAACAGGTTCAGGGGAAATTCTATTTGTCAAGATACATTTTCTAAGCTTCAGCTAAGCAAAATGTTTGACATTCATAAGAGCAATTCAAAGTATGTCTTTTCTCATCTAATGTTACAGGTGGCTATGGACCAGGAGGCTCCGGGACTGGCACTCGAGGTCCAGGTTGTGTTTTCAAAAGTCTATTTCTATCAATTTGATTCCGTGACATTAAAAATCTTAAACTTATCTAAATATAAATTGATCCTTTATTCAGCTCCAGCAACAAGATTTCTTGCTTGAAATTCAAAGAGGGAAATGTGACACTCTTAATCTTTGTTTTCGTCACCTAACTGTCATATTCTCCTACATCTTATTGTGATCCTCAGGTTACGGTACAGCTGGATCTAAGGCTGCTAAATACAGTACTGTGAAGTGTCACGTGACTGGGCCAAACAGAAAATAATGTTTACCATAGTATGGTAGTTTGTATGGGAAAATAGAGCTGCTTTTTAACATCATAAAAAATGTGTTCTATAAAACGTAGGGCAACCTGGTGCAGTTGTACCTGGGGCGGGAGCAGGGACCGCCTCTGGTGTTTCAGTGAATGGCACCAGCACCAGCACCGGCACCGGCAGCAGAGCAGGGACAACAACTGGACCCAGTGGTAAGCCTCGGCTTTGTTGATGGAGGATACCCACTGCAGCTGCTGTGCATTTACAATTATTAATCATATGATGGATGTGTGGTAACCTACCTCTGTTGGATCAGGAGGAGGACTTGGAGTCACAGGTGGCACACCAACACCAGCATCAACAGGTAAAGTATCCGCACAGTGTGACAGTAAACACGCAAACAAACCCAAACAGGGCCCATATCTCATCAATACGGTTACTCATGGGTTTGAAGCCCAAAAGCTGTACCACCTGCTGTTAATTCATTACATAACATAAATATTTGCTCCTCATTCCAGGTGATGGTGGTGCTGGCAGTGTGATAGAGGGGTCTGGAATTCCTGGAGGAGAAGGTAGGCAAACTTTTCTGGATTCTTGAAAACTTTTTCTCACCTCCAAAATGTCCACAGACTTAACTGAGTGACTAAGTAATTGTTATAAACCTTCTAACGACCTGACGAGATGGCACTTAGGCTCTGTGCCCTTGACCTTAGAAAAAAATAAATAAATAAAAATTTAGATTTATTTGAAAATATCGTGCTACATTTCACGTTAAAAAGTGTCCAAATGTGGCCCGTCAATGTTTGAACAGGAGGCCCTGGTGCAGCTGGCAGACCAGTGGGAGGTGAAGGAGGTGGTGTGAATGGAACAGGAATCCCCATCAGAGGAGCACAACCAGGTACTTTCATCATTCACACGGCCTCACAGTAACAAAATACAACTGCAGTGTACGCTAACTTATCCATATACAGTATTAGTGACACATGTTAAAAGCAGCTAGCTCATGTGTTTTGTCTTCCCTCTTTTTCTTTTTGACCTCCTTTACAAAACAGAACTCAATGGGACCACATTTCCAGGTGAGAGACTCAAAAAGCTGCCTCTCTTTGCTTCCTGTCAGATGGACATAATGTAGATTTCACTTGTATTTGTTGCATTTCACCCGGGTGGCGTTTGTCAGACAGCGCCACCCTGTGGGATCTATAAAGCTCGTCACTTTTTCACTTACTCCTCCCTATTTTTTAAGGTGTAGAAGAAGATTGCTGGAATCCATAGATATATTCCGCCATTTTGGATTATTACGAAAAGCTTTTTTTTCTCCCCTACAAAAATTTTCCTACAGTTTTTTTACTAAAATTCAGTGACAGAAATGTGTGTGTTCATTCATTCATTCATTCATTCATTCAGTGAATACCACACATGAAAAGGACTTTTGCAAATCACGAGACCGATGCACATTTGAATAGCTGTGAAAGTCACCCATGAAACACCTTGGTACAACACACAAGCATTTACGCTGTGTGTTACAAAGCATCCACGTTTAAACACATTCAGCTCACACCTCACTGGTGCCATTTTAGGGCGTAAATAACAATGGAAAAAACAAAAAACCTACATTTTTCCAATGAGTACGGTATTTTTACAAAGTCATAATATCCCCACTGCAGTTTGATGACATTAAGAGGAATCTGAACTAAGTTCTTACAAAACATTTATTGAAATGTCAGCAAGGGATCAAAAAAATGTTCTTCTGTATGTCCTGGAAAAAAACCAAACCGACCCTTTTGTTCTGATATCCTGCAGGTTCCACAGGAGCTACCCCGGGTAAGTTAGCATCGAGCATAATGAACACGTAAAGTACAGCCTTATTTCTAACAATAAGAGAAGCTGAAATATCATGGGCATCATTTGAAGAGACACGCTGTCAGAGTTTCTCTTCCTCTTCCCTTCACAGATCTTTCATCAGAGGTTAAAACATAGCAGAGTGATGCTAGTTACTGACTGAAGTACAAATATAAATCATATACATTTCTGTCTTTACAGCTGGTGGTGAGGCTGCACAACCAAGTGGTACGTGAACCTCCATCAATCATTAAAGTAAAGTAGAGATGTTTGCCCAGATTCCTCTTAACAATATTTTTGCTCTTGTTTCAAACAGCTGGGACAGGAGTTGGTAAGTCAAGCTTTGAGACTCACTTTAAAAAACCAACATTAGCAGCGGCTGCCCTGTAGTTTCTATTGAAATTACTAATATACTGTCACTCTGGCGTCTCTGAAAACAGGTGGAACGAGAGCTCCCCCTGGAGGTGAGATTCACCGCTGCACACTCACAGTGCTCACTCATTCACGGCTTATACTCTACACTGCTTTGTTTCAGATTCAGCAAACAAACCCAAGAACTAACTTTCCTCGTTTCACTTTCATCATGTTTGCAGGTTCTGGTGGTGCGCTGCCTGGAGCCAAACCTCTCAAACCTCCTGGTAAGTGAACTAAAGCTTGTGTTCAGGTTTTAGGAAAATGAACAACAGGTAGGGTGATCATTTGGTCTTCTGTCTGAAAGGTGTCCCAAGAGGTGATACACCAGGTGAAGGAGAAGGAGGACCTGATGGAGAGAGAGGTGGCACAGCTGGAAGACCAGGAGGAGTCGGAGGGAGTCCTACCACCGCAGGGGCAGCAGGTGGTGTAGGCGGAGTGGGTAGGGGAGACAGTCCTGCCACTGGAACTGGAGTTGGCTCAGGGGGTGCAGCTGCTGGAGTAGGAGGAACACCCAAACCACCCAAAGGTGCCGTGTGGATGTACATTCATAATTAGCAGCATAGCATCTACCACACAAGTCCAGAGAATAGACAAACAAAAAGTGATAAAGGATTGAAAATCTTCAGCCACTGAGATAAAATACATCATCTGAAAAAAGTCCTTTAATGTAGGATCTGAAGGGACTGCGTCAGGAGGTGCAGGCCGTGGACCTGGTGGAGCTGGTGGGGTGGCAGGAGGAGCTGGAAGTGGACCTGGGTCAGCTGGAGGAGGTCCTGGAGGAGCGGGCTCGATACCTGGAGCTGGTGGCCCCGGCGGAGTTGGAACAGGAGTCCCAAAACCTGGAAAAAGTGAGCCGCAGTCACGCTTTGATCATCAAAATGAATTTGAAACGATTCTATACGCCTACAAGCTTTTATAATTTCTACATCTCACACACTATCTGTCACAGGTTATGGAGCAGGTGGAGCTGTCGGAGCTGGAGTTTTACCAGGTGGAGGTATGCAAAGTAAGACTCTTAAGTTCCAGCAGGCGGACGGCTTAAACCTTCTAACAGAATATTTCTTGTTTCCAACTCAGGCACACGCTATCCCACTGGAAGACAAGGAGCAGGAAAAGCAGGAAAAGGTTGGATATAATAACTGATCAAATCATTTATAGAAATATAATTTCATTTTCAGATAAATAAAGTAGTTTTTCATTTAATTTTATAAACTCTTAACAGTCTATTTAGGCTTCAGCAGTAAAAGCAGATTTATAAAACACTGTTTTTAATCCATTCATCAGTATATGGGACTCTTGGCACAGGAGGCCAGGCAAGGATTGGGCCTGGAGGTTATGGAACTGGGCCTGGAGGTTATGGAACTGGGCCTGGAGGTTATGGCACTGGTCCTGGAGGTTATGGCACTGGTCCTGGAGGTTATGGAGGCAGAGGCATTGGTGGTCCTGCAGGTACTGGGACTCTTGGAGTTGGAACTGGTTCTAGATATGGCACTGGTCCAGGAACTGGAGCTGGAAAACCATCAAAAAGTATGAAAAAGCTGAACAAATACATATTAAACTTCATAAAGATCACTGAAAATTAACAGTATTTCTTTTAGGTTATGGAGCAGGACCTGGTGGCATTGGGGTTGGGCCTGGTGGCCATGGAACTGGACCAGGGGGAGCTGGTACTGGTCCAGGTGGGTTTGTGCCCGGTGGTGCTGGTGCTGGCAGTTACGGACCCGGAGGTACGGGCCAAGGTGGGTTTGGGCCCGGCACAGCAGGCACAGGACCAGGTGGTGTCGGAACTAGACCAGGTGGATTTGGACCTGGTGGATTAGGGGGTGTCTATACTGCTGGAGGTCAAGGACGGGGGACAGGAAAACCACCAAAATCAGGTCTAATAATAATGCCTCTTATCACTTTATCAATAACATTTAATAAATTCTGTGACATATTCAAGCTATGAACTTCTTCTGATAGGCTATGGATCATCACTGGGAGGAGCTGGCTATGGACAAGGTAGGACGCCCCTTTACACAAAATGTGAAGAAAGATATTCATCTTTAAAGGTAGAACTATTGGAACTAGCTTGTTGCTAAAAAACTGAGATGGGTGTGAAAGTTTTGAAAAGAACACGTCAAACAACAAGCAAACAACCCTTAAGTTGTGTAGGCAGTACAAAACATCTGGACAGGGCCCTGTTAAAGGTCCCTATGGCTGTTTTTCAGGTGCAGGAGCTGGACCAGGTGGAGCCGGTACTGGACCTGGCAGATATGGACCAGGTGGTGCTGGCACAGGAACAGGTGGCTTCGGACCGGGTGGTGCTGGTACTGGACCTGGCAGATATGGACCAGGTGGTGCTGGCGCAGGAACAGGTGGCTTCGGACCGGGTGGTGCTGGTACTGGACCTGGCAGATATGGACCAGGTGGTGCTGGCACAGGAACTGGCGGCTTTGGACCGGGTGGTGCTGGTACAGGAACTGGCTTTGGACCGGGCGGTACTGGCACAGGAACTGGCTTTGGACCGGGCGGTACTGGCACAGGAACTGGCTTTGGACCGGGCGGTGCTGGTACAGGAACTGGATTTGGACCGGGCGGTGCTGGCACAGGAACTGGCTTTGGACCGGGCAGTACTGGCACAGGAACTGGCTTTGGACCGGGCGGTGCTGTCACAGGAACTGGCTTTGGACCGGGCGGTGCTGGTACAGGAACTGGCTTTGGACCGGGCGGTGCTGGCACAGGAACTGGCTTTGGACCGGGCGGTACTGGTACAGGTACAGGAACTGGATTTGGACCGGGTGGCCAAGGATTAGGAAAAAGGAAACCCTCTAAATCTGGTGCGTTGGGGATCTTAAGAGCAGAACTGTAAATCAGGTCTGAATTTTAGTTTTAAATAATTATTATTTGCAGAACAATGACCAAACACATTTTCCTTCTTTTTTTCAGGTTATGGGGGAGCTGGTTATGGAGCAGGTGAGGTTTGTTTGTTTGAATTTGAATCTGCAAATAGGCCGGGGAGGCTTGGGGCTTGGCCCAGGCAAACCAGTGTGGAGTAGAGCAGGTCCCAAGGAGAAGAGAAAGCTAGTTGTTGAGCAGGTTCGTAGACAGGAGGAAATGTTAAGGCGTGCAAAGGCAGTGGCTCAGGTAAGGAAGGACGGTGGTTGAATTGGGAAGGTGTAGAGAAGAAAAAGCTTAGTTGGAAAGAACTGTGGAGTATGGATGAAAGGAGTATTAGATTTTTGACAGGGGCAACATATGATGTATTGGCAACTCCCCAGAACCTAAAACTCCAGGTAAATGGAGACCCGTTATGTTCATTATATTAAGGTACTGCAACTCTCAGGCATATTTTGTCAGGTTGTAAGATTAGTCTGTCACAAGGCCGGTATACATGGCGACATGACCAAGTATTAAGAAGTTTAGCTGCAGGTATTGAAGATAAACGAAGGCAGGTAAACTTAGGAGGGTCTAAGGTGAAGAGTTGCAATTCAGTTTGTTCAAGAGGGGGAGAAAGTTAATAAGACAATAAGGAGGCACGGCAGCTTGGAGGATGCTTGTGATTGGGAGATGCAGGTAGATTTAGGAGATAAGCTTGTTGTTCCCCTGGAAATAGCCTCTACAAATCTAAGGCCTGATATAGTCTTGTGGTCTAGGAGTAGAATGAGAGTCTATTTCATATTTTCCTTAGGAGGAATTAGTAGCAGAAGCCTATGAAAGGAAAAAGCTTAGGTATGTGGAGTTGGGGGCAGAAGCAGAGCAGCGAGGATGGAAGGTTAGAATCTGTCCAGTGGAAGTAGGATGTAGAGGATTTGTTTCAAAGTCTGTTGTCTCATTGTTGAGGGAGCTGGGTGTAAGTGGACAGAGTGTGTGGAAAATAGTGCAGGAAGTGTCAGACGAGGCAGTAAAGTCCAGTCAGTGGATTTGGATTAGAAGAAGCAATAGCAGCTGGGGCCCAGCAGGGGCAGCACTTAGGGTAAACAGACTTTTGAAAAAGCAAAGAAGAAGTTCAAGATATGTAAGTGGAGGGTGTGGCCCATGTGAGCCTTTTGAAACCAAACGGCCATTTTAAGTGAGTTGGCCTGTGTGGCTTTTTATTTTCTGGCATTTTTAGTGATTGTAGGACTGTTTAGGTGAGTTTGTCTGCTGAATCTGCTAGTGTGTCTTGTCCTGCCTCCACCTCTGGCACCCTCTATACTTTCATTACCCCCTACCCTAACCAGGGTTTGCATCCCCACTCCGCTGTGACTGGTGTGCAGTTGGTGAGAGACTGGGGTAGCTTGTGGTTGTGAAACATTTTTTTTGTTGTGATGTGAGGAGCAGTGTTGGCTGGCATTAGGGGGGTGACTCTGGGACGCCAGTGATCATTGGCTGTGTTCGAAACCGCCTACTACATACTACATACTTGCAAACGGCATACTCATCGATCAGACAGTATGCAGAGCGTTTACACACAGTGCACTTCACTCCTGCCCGAGCCGAAATCAGCCAGCCTGAAAAGCTGATTTTGCTTAAGCTATAAACTCTGTAAATATATAACTTTAGCAACATTTGAAACATTTTCAGGCGAGAAAATAGTCATTTAGACCCCCAAGGTGTTGAAAATCTGACAAAATACCGGCTATTTACAATTTTGTTCCCACGAATTCGGCGCTAAAGCTAGCCGCAGTGAGCAACGCACTTCCGGTTATGCCGTTTTGACTGCTCTCGTCCCGTTAACGGAATTTGACTGTTCAAATGGCGATGGGCGACGTCACGTTACGTTGCATCTTGGGTAGTTTGAGTGTGACAAGTAACCTCATGATGAATATTCAACATTTCGGTGAATCTAGTATGCATCTAGTGTACATCCGGGAACTTAAAAAAGTATGACTAGTAGGAATAGTAGGAGAAGTAGGCGGTTTCGAACACAGCCATGGTCTAGCCTCCTGGAGGTGTCGTGGGCCCAACTAGACGAAACACAGATGAAAGGAGGTTCCTACCTGATAACCCCAATGACACGTTGCTCACTGCTCAGAGATCTATATTATAGGAATTATATGGAATTATTCACTGACTCTGGTCCATTTTTTCTTTAGCACAAGTTTCTTGTGTTTACCTTAAATGGAATAAAGCTGTTTTATATATTTAAATCTTTTGGCCAGCAGGAGGCTTGGGAGGAGGAGCTGGTCCTGGTGGAGCTGGAGCTAGGCCTGGAGGCTTTGGCCCAGGAGGAGCTGGACCTGGAAGCTTTGGCCCAGGAGGAGCTGGACCTGGTGGAGCTGGAGCTGGACCTGGAAGCTTTGGCCCAGGAGGAGCTGGTCCTGGAGGCTTTGGCCCAGGAGGAGCTGGACCTGGAGGCTTTGGCCCAGGAGGAGCTGGACCTGGAGGCTTTGGTCCTGGTACTGGAAGTGTCTCAGGAGGTTTTAGACCTGGCATGGCTGGCAGATATGGACCTGGTGGCCAAAAGCCTCCTAAATCTGGTTATGGTTCATCTCTGGGTCGGACTGGCTATGGACCAGGTGAAATTCTCTTACATTATCAGAAAGGTTTTGATCATTTTGTTGCTGGCTTTTAATCCTTCCACCTTCAAGGTAGAACTGCTTTCTTTACAGACCATCAGTAGGTCAGGGTGATGGCAGGAAGATCCTGACCGACAAATATAACTCGGGCTTTGCCACACATGAATCCCTGCTGACAGTGTCATTTTCACACATGCACCACTGTAAGACCTGTTCCCACAAGTGAAAATACATATATATACATACACATCATCAACAGTATTAATGAAAGAGTGCTTCAGACAATTTCCTGCTCTAATCACACATGATCGGATTATCCCTCATACTCTGTAACAGGGAGCTGGCAGCGTAAGCTCAACTCTGCACAAATGTTCCGTCTGGACTCAGATATTTTGTGTTCCTGCGTACAGGTTAACAGCAACAAAATATTTCATGGCTGCAGTGCATGTGTGAAAACAGCTGAAGTAAATCTGTTTGGCAGCATGCCTGTGAGTTCTGCACTAGATGTACTCTGACCACAGCTCTATGCTGAAATCAGACACCCTCAAAAGCAGTTCCTCATGCCAGAATTGATCATTATCGTCGTGAAGTGTTCAAAACAAATACTGCATTACTATGCAGATACATAAAAACCTTAAGACTAGTTAAGAATTCAAAGTATTGATCAATCTAGTATATATTAAACATGTCTGTGCCCACCAGGAGGTGGAGGAGGAGGTCTTCCTGCTACAGGAACAGGAGGTGTCACTGCAGGAAGGCCAGGTGAGTTTAAAGAAAAAAGCCATAACTATAAACGTATAACGGATCACAATGTTTAAATAAAGCGTGGGGACACTTCACATTAAAGCAAACTCCGCCATCACCCAGTTATTCAGATTATTATTCCCTTCCTTTATTTATAGAAAAGGACGTACAATACAAGCTTCCCCTCATTTTCTTGGTCTCTAATCTGTAAAAGGTTGTAAAATGGTGTATGACAATGAGAATCTGCTCTGCTATGCTTTATTGATGTCTTCTGAGCACTTGAACAGTTTCTTATCAGAACTCACTTGTTTGTTGAGGTGGTACAGCAGGAGGTCCTGGAGGAACAGGCCAAGGCATAGGAGGGGGAGCAGGTGGCCTGCCAGGTGAGCTCAAACAGGGCACAAAATAACAGTCACTTATATGATGATACCTGCATTTTTATATGCTGGGGTTTGTAAATAACTACACTCACACCCTGCCTGTCTGCAAGTTCAGACAGAAATCAATAAAAGTGTGTCCCAGACTGTAATGCATGCATTGTTCCAGCAGGGGGTGCTGGCCCTGGCTATGGTGGCGTGGCTGGAGGAAGCTATCCAGGTAGGACTGACTTTGTCCACATCACATGCATGTTTACAGACACACGAGAGGAAACCTGAAAGCACTCTCATTCAGTCCAAAAGTGTTGCTGTGCGTTGTAAGACTTGTCTTTCCTGTCACTGTCCTCTAGGATATGCAGGGACTGGACAAAAATGTAAGATCACTCACTTTGTACTTTGAGATTAAGCATATTCCGACATGTTTGAGTGTGCCGACACAAAAACGGACCCGTAATGATGAAGGAAAGCACCTGGTCTGTTCCGGCTTATTTTAGATCAACTAAAAATGACCACAAAAAGATTGGTCTCAGTTTTTTATCATGCTCGTTTTATATGACTGTTTATTTTCACGTCCTCCAGCCAAAGCACAGAAGGCCGCCAAATATGCAGCCATGCAGGCTTTACTTGGAGCTGGAGGCTACAGAGGTAAGAAAATCCCACAGACTGCATTACTTAACAGCAAGCCATGCTATCATTTAGACCATTTGAGAACGTCCTCCATCTTAGCATCGAGCTCTTCTCACTTAGAAAGTAAAAAAATACAAAAACACAGCAGTTTGGCAGGTTCTCTGAATCATCAATTGCAAACATTTTCTGCAGAACTGACATGTTAACACCTCACCACATGGCCATAAAGCCACAAATACAGGAGCTTTGTGGCTGGGCAGATATTCTAACTAAAGATGGAGGAAGACGAAACAGCCGGTGACTTCTCTTTGCAGAATGGGAGCATGCTGCCGTGTTACAGACATCGTTAACAGCGTGCACGGTTCCATGGAAGTGGTGTGTCATGTCAAGGATCATTTTCTCTATTCTGGTTTGTAGGTGGCGGCTGTCAGGGTAAATTCTGTGGCCGGAGGAGGAAGTGAGCAGGAAAGGAAGTGACCTCATTGAAGCAACAGTGGTGCTACAGCCTGATCACGGACTATAAATGTCTTGCCTGCCTTCCAGAGCCAAGGCCTCAACACATTTCACACGTCACATGTCCAGGCTCTCTTTTATCATGAGAGCTGGTTCTCAGCCTGTTGGGAACCTCGGTTCTTTTTGTTATCCACACAGATGCTGAGGGGTCACACAGTGACGAGTTGTTATGAACATTTGTTTTAAAAAGAATCCTTTCCCCTGCTGAATCTCCTTGTAACTCTGTGTGAATCCTGGGGACAGAAGGAGTCAGCTTTTTCCTTTTCTTATCAGTTTGTCTTTATTGTTGCTGCATGAAATATGAGAGGAAGCGCCCGATGCCAAGGACTCCCTCAGGGCAGCTCCTTCAGACCCGCCTGCACGCTGACATGCTGTTTAGACCAAACTTTGGGACCCGTTACACTGAGTTTACCTTTGGTTTTAATTTGTCCCAGCAATAGATTCACCATTGATGGCTTTTACGTCACACCTCACACTTGGATAATCTTCAGGGCACAAAAACGACAGACAGCTGGTATTTTTAGGAACAATGAACCAAAAGAAGAACATGGAGGTTTTTTTGGGTGTGGTGTTTTGACTGGTCCTTATCTGATCAGCTGAAATGCAGCCTGCGTTCTGACCTCTGTCTCTGCATCCACTCACATTTAAGACTGGTTTATAGCTAAACAACACAAAAGAGTTGGAACATTTGGGTTCCTCTGCTGTTATGAGGATGCATTTGTTCTGAGAGAATGACGTGGCTTTGCTTTAGCTTTCACATTTGCTGTTGATAAAAGCCTTTATACTAAATGTGGGATAATATGACATGATGGTGCAGTCCAATGACATCTGAAGAGTACTGATTGCTGTGTTTTTCTTCTTTTGGTGTGCCTCCGTAAACACTGTTGGAAACATTGCTCACGTTTACTAGACTTTTTAAATTATGCTGAGAAATGTATTTAGTCTTACTTCACTACTTTGTGATGAACAGAAGTGCTTTGTTTTCTACATTGTCCTAAATGTGTGGCAGTCTGTGATGTCATGAGGATTTAAAAAAGCCTGTAGCTGAATCTCATGTCTATTTGAGCTTACATTTCTGTATGTGTTGTGTAGCTCAACGTGTTTTTATGATGTGGCCTATGAAGAAAATGATGCACTTTTTGTACTTTTTCTCTGAAATAAAGAGATGACCGACAGTGTTCTGTTTCAGCTTATTGTTTTACAGCTGCCAGAATAATCTACCACACTTGACATCAATGTGAAACAACAAGGGCTTTTGGCTAAAGGAAGGGGAAGTATGCAGAAGTTTGAATGAACATATCTGTCTGTAGGGGCCTTTTAAAACCACAGGTGTGGATAGGAAACGCAAAGCTGCGATCTGGGCATTCAGAGCCCGTCTGTTTTCACGGTGACTCATTTCAAGCAAAACATATTTACCTACTGCTGAATAAAACCTGCCGCAGAGGGCTGCAGGTTCATGTTTGGGCACAGAGATCGGACGACACCAGTTGGTGAGAAAGAATCCGAACTTAATGCAAAGCCTCGGTTTAGTTCAATGTGAAAGAGCGTGTGACTGCTCTGAAAAGGGATAAATAAAATATTATTTCATTTCATAAAATTAACAGAAGCAATGACAGTGTGACGGTGGTTGGACAACTAAGAAGGCTGAATTAATTGTTGTTCAAAGAATTAGGCTGCAAACATTTTGATGGAGCGTTCCAGTGTAGTGCAGCATGATGGAGGAAAGGAGTGGGTGACGAATGACCAGTTCAGAGGTGGAGACTTCTTGAGCCAGTATATCATTATATGCTTGATGTTTGCCGCATGGAGGCAGTAACCTTTGGAAAAAAAAAATCACCGGATTTTAAATAAACAATTGTTCAAATGCGTTCAAATTGACAATATGAGTTTGAAATGCTCTGGACTCTCACTGTTGGTTGCGACAGCTACAATCAAGTTAAATCCATCCAGTGTTACACCTGCAGTATTACAGCTGCAGTATTACACCTGCAGTATTACACCTGCAGTGTTACACCTGCAGTGTTACACCTGCAGTGTTACACCTGCAGTGTTACATCTGCAGTGTTACACCTGCAGTGTTACATCTGCAGTGTTACACCTGCAGTGTTACACCTGCAGTGTTACACCTGCAATGTTACACCTGCAGTGTTACAACTGCAGTGTTACACCTGCAGTGTTACACCTGCAGTGTTACACCTGCAGTGTTACACCTGCAGTGTTACATCTGCAGTGTTACACCTGCAGTGTTACATCTGCAGTGTTACACCTGCAGTATTACAACTGCAGTGTTACACCTGAAGTGTTACACCTGCAGTGTTACACCTGCAGTGTTACACTTGCAGTGCTACACCTGCAGTGTTACACATGCAGTATTACACTTGCAGTGTTACACCTGCAGTAATACACCTGAAGTGTTACACCTGCAGTGTTACACCTGCAGTAATACACCTGAAGTGTTACACCTGCAGTGCTACACCTGCAGTGTTACACCTGCAGTGTTACACCTGCAGTGCTACACCTGCAGTGTTACACCTGCAGTGTTACACCTGCAGTAATACACCTGAAGTGTTACACCTGCAGTATTACACCTGGGGGTATTCCTAGAAGCTGGCTTAGCGGTAAGCCTGGCTTATTTCGCTACTTCTGGCTAAATTTAGCGAGAGTTCCGTTCCATAAAGGTGGTTTATTTGAACGCCCGCTGAGTAACCATGGTAACTTATGCTGCTGAACTAGCCTGGTCTCGGGCAGGCTAAAGTTAAGCTTAGCTTAGCTGCAACTCAAAAAATGTCCGAACGGCTGAAACGGACTCCGGAAAGAAATGTTCACCAAGAATTCTGTGTTCCCGCAACTCATGTGTTGTCTAAAAAACGAAGCAAAAACTGTGGTTATCATATCACCACTTTCACTGTCTGGAAAAATCAATCAGTCGGTGCCAGTGCAACTAAAGAAACGCAACTATACACACGCATTGAACATGAAATTAAATGAGAGAGAACATGGTATTCATTAAAACTAATCAATACCTAACAAACATCCGATCCACACCCACGTAGGACCAGACTCAGAAACATGGGGCACAGGTAATAATGTTAATGATACAAATTATTTGTACAGTCAAGGACTGTACAAATAAGATATTAGATAAAACGCAGGAATTAAAACATCTTACCATATTAAAAATATGACCTCTGTCCTTTCAGGCTGCTGCTCCACATTTACAGTAGCCGATAATGTAAAACAACCTACTGGCTGAAGGATTTGCATTAAGTTCATCATCTCCCTCAGGCTTCCCTAATGTTATCGGTGCACTACACTGTACCCATGTACGCATCCAAGGCAAGGCAATTTTATTTGTAGAGCACAATTCGTACACAAGGCAATTCAAAGTGCTTTACAGCTACACAAGAAGGCAATAAAATCATTCCAAAAAACAAAAAAATTATTAATTAATTAATTTAAAAGTGAAGAGTGCAGATAAAATACTTTCAGGTGTCATATGCTCATCTAAATAGAACTGTTTTCAGTCTAAATTTAAATATTGTGACATTGTCCAGGCCCCTGCTGGACCCGTGGAGGCTGACTATGTAAACCGAACATTTTTCCATATCCTAAATGTACAGGTACACTTGGGGATAATTGTCCATAGACTCTGAACTGGATTTCTCATTTTGAAAAACACCACATCAACCCCTTTGAGTAATGCTGAGCAATGTTACATTTATGCCCTGTGAAAGCTCATCATTGACTCCTATCCTCCGAGCATACAGATGATCTGTGATGGAGGTCATTTCATTTCCAACATTGAGGCTAAATGGCCGGGATCAGTTCATGATTCTAGGATGTTCCGAGCATCCTCACTGGCACAGAGGTTTGCACAAGGCGCAAGAATTTTACTTACCCGAAGGAGTGTACTTTGAAGTAAGGTGTAGCATAGGCAGAATTTTGGTAATGTAATGAGAGGTCAGGTGTAGAGGTCATCTTAAGGAATTTAAAGTGCTCGTCATACTTTATTATAAATAGCCATATAAGGCACATATTGCATCAAATTGCCTAAAGTCTTAACACATGTATATCCATCCAACATTTCTCTTATTCTGCAGGAGAGTTCAATGGTGTCCTGCTTGGGGACAGAGGCTATGCATGCTGGCCGTACCTCCTCACGCCATATCCTGATCCAGGAACAAGGGCATGCACATGCACATGCACATGCTAAAACAAGGGCACGGATAGAAATGACCTTTGGCCAAATTAAATACAGGTTCATTGCTTAAAGTTCTCAGGCACCATGGCTGACTTCTGACAGAGCCATCTTAAATTAATAGTATACTTCATATTTTATACATTTTGTCTTGTGGACAACTTTTCAGGCTCAAGTCTTTTCTTCGTTGAGTTCTAGTGCCTGAAAGGACTCAGTTTCTCCTGACACAGTGAGGGACCTATATACAGGGACACATATTTCCTTTGATCCTTATTGTTGTGTGAGTTAGAACTTCTTTTCATAATTTAGCATTGACACAGTAGCAGTTTAAGTCAGAGCAAGTGTAAGAAGGCTAAATGGACAGAGATGATTTATAACTTTCCACACGTCAGGTCATGGCACCCCACTGTGAATATAAATGGAAAAAACACATTTCTAACACGTTGCATGAACCGCACAATAATGACAAGTTTGAGTTCAAGTTGTGTTGAATTGTTTAATTATTATTACATGTTTCTCAAGCTGTGGAGAGAAAACAGAATTAAATACAGTTCACAACACGAAATTCTCCTTTATCTGAATTTATACTAACATCCCTCTCCAGTTTCATAATCTCTAGCTTGATCTTTTTTATTTTCAGTTTCTTCCATATCTAGTTCGGTGCTCTCTTTATTGGACAAACACATTTCTTCAAAGGCTACTTACCACTCTGAAATATGTTCCTGTACTTTACCTTCACCTGCTGCCAGGTACGCTTTTGGCTGTTAAGATTGTTCCTGTTGAGATGTAACAGAGAAGAATTAATATGTGGGTCACACACTCACGATAATATAGTCACTACAGTATGATGATGCGTGTCGATTATTGGGTTATTAATAAACTGAGCAGGGCCAGTATATTTGTGCTGTACATCTCATACAGAGACAATTCAGCATGCTTTATGTAAACACATTATAACACAAAGAGGAGAGTATAAATACATGAGGAAAGTAAAATGAATGTCAATGGTATGAAACTTTCATAACTTACGCATTTAGTCTTTTTGCAGTTGTTAGCCATGCCGTTTCTTCGCTTTATTGATCGCAGCTGTATTACCATTTCTGGTGATGACCCTTAAAATCCTCATACAGCTCCATAAGCATTATTTGTTCAGCTGACGAAAAAATAACAGCTCTTGTCTTGCTCTTTTCACACAGATCTCCGTTTTTGCAGGTGTATTACTCGTCAGGGCTTCTTACGTTCCTCGTGAACTCGCACTAAGCTAGGCTATGTAAGCCTCGCTTGGATTAGCCTCACCGAGATGCAGCTAAAATAATTTCGGGGAACGACTTGAGGCTTAAATGGGAGATGGCGCTAGTTCAAGCGACGCTTTCCGGCTATAGCCTGGCTTTCTTTAGCTACTTTCTAGGAATACCCCCCTGAAGTGTTACACCTGCAGTAATACACCTGAAGTGTTACACCTGCAGTGTTACACCTGCAGTGATACACCTGCAGTATTACTCCTGCAGTGATACACCTGCAGTGATACACCTGCAGTGTTACACCTGCAGTGTTACAACTGCAGTGTTACACCTGCAGTGTTACAACTGCAGTGTTACAACTGCAGTGTTACACCTGCAGTGTTACAACTGCAGTGTTACACCTGCAGTATTACACCTGCAGTGTTACAACTGCAGTGTTACACCTGCAGTATTACACCTGCAGTGTTACACCTGCAGTGCTACACCTGCAGTGTTACACCTGCAGTGCTACACCTGCAGTAATACACCTGAAGTGTTACACCTGCAGTGTTACACCTGCAGTGTTACACCTGCAGTGATACACCTGCAGTATTACTCCTGCAGTGATACACCTGGAGTGATACACCTGCAGTGTTACACGTGCAGTATTACACCTGCGGTGTTACACGTGCAGTATTACACCTGCAGTGTTACACCTGCAGTATTACACCTGCAGTGTTATACCTGCAGTGTTACAACTGCAGTGTTACACCTGCAGTATTACACCTGAAGTGTTACACCTGCAGTGTTACACCTGCAGTGTTACACCTGCAGTATTACACCTGCAGTATTACACCTGCAGTGTTACACCTGCAGTGATACACCTGCATTGATACACCTGCAGTGATACACCTGCAGTGTTACACCTGTAGTGTTACACCTGCATTGCTACACCTGCAGTGTTACACCTGCAGTGTTACAACTGCAGTGTTACACCTGCAGTGTTACACCTGCAGTGTTACACCTGCAGTGTTACACCTGCAGTATTACACCTGCAGTGCTACACCTGCAGTGATAAACCTGCAGTGTTACACCTGCAGTGTTACACCTGCAGTAATACACCTGCAGTATTACACCTGCAGTGTTACACGTGCAGTATTACACCTGCAGTGTTACACCTGCAGTGTTACACCTGCAGTGTTACACCTGCAGTTTTACACCTGCAGTATTACAGCTGCAGTATTACTCCTGCAGTATTACACCTGCAGTGTTACACCTGCAGTGTTACACCTGCAGTATTAATTCAATTCAATTCATTTTTATTTATATAGCGCCAAATACAACAAATGTCATCTCAAGGCACTTAGATAGTAAGTCCAATTCAAGCCAATTGGAATTCAATTAATTAATAATAATCATAATTCATAAAATAATCCAATTCGTTCATATAGAGCCAATTCAAAAACAATTTCCTAGCTAAGAAAACCAACAGATTGCACTGAAAACTTTTTGTTTTTCGGTCCAATCTCCCGGCCTGAGCGTGCCAGAGGCGACTGTGGAGAGAAACGACTCCCTTTTAACAGGAAGAAACCTCTGGCAGAACCAGACTCAGGAAGGGTGGCCATCCGCCTCGACCAGCTGGGGTTTGAGAAGACAGAAAGGGGGGGGGGGGGGGGGGGGCACCGCGACGGCGGCACTGTAACACCATTCAAAGGATATCTGTTGGAACAGGGAAACACGAGTTAATGACCACAATAATATCACATATACATAAAGAGAGTAAAGTGAGGAAAGGTGTGTCAGATGAGGCCCCCCAGCAGTCTAGGCCTATAGCAGCTTAACTATGGGATGTTTCAGGATCACCTGAGCCATCCCTAACTATAAGCTTTATCAAAAAGGAAAGTTTTAAGCCTGGACTTAAAAGTGGAAAGGGTGTCTGCTTCCCGGACATTTGCTGGCAGCTTATTCCACAATAGAGGGGCCTGATAACTGAAGGCTCTGCCTCCCATTCTACTTTTAGAAACTCTGGGAACCTCAAGTAAACCTGCAGTTTGGGAACGAAGTGCTCTGTTAGGAAAATATCTTACAATGAGATCTTTAAGATATGATGGAGCTCGGTCATTAAGAGCTTTATATGTAAGGAGAAGAATCTTAAATTCTATTCTGAATTTAACAGGGAGCCAATGAAGAGAAGCTAAAACTGGAGAAATATGATCTCTCCTGTTAGTTCTCGTCAAAACTCTGGCTGCAGCATTTTGGATCAACTGAAGGCTTTTCAGAGAATATGTGGGACAGCCCAATAATAAAGAATTACAGTAGTCCAATCTTGAAGTAACAAATGCATGAATTAGTTTTTCTGCATCACTCTGAGACAAGATGTTCCTGATTTTAACAATATTACGAAGGTGAAAGAAGGCAGTCCTAGAAACCTGTTTTATATGCGAGTCAAATGATAAGTTCTGGTCAAAAATAACTCCAAGGTTCCTCACTGTAGAACTAGAAGCCAAGGAAATACCATCTAGAGTAACTATATAGCTAGACAATTTCTCCCTGAAACGCTCAGGTCCAAAGATAACGACTTCAGTTTTGTCTGAATTTAGAAGCAGACAGTTCTGAGTCATCCAGGTCTTTATGTCTTTAAGACATGCTTGTAGTCTGACCAACCTATTGGGTTCATCTGGTTTTATAGATAAGTACAGCTGAGTATCATCAGCATAGCAATGGAAATCTATGCCATGCTGTCTAATAATGTTACCTAATGGAAGCATGTATAAAGTGAAAAGAATCGGTCCAAGCACAGAACCCTGGGGAACTCCATGACTTACTCTGGTGTGTGAGGAAGATTCTTCATTTACAAGAACAAACTGAAATCTATCAGATAAATATGATTTAAACCAGCCTAATGCAGTTCCTTTAATCCCAATAACATGTTCAAGTCTGTGTAATAAGATACTGTGATCGACCGTATCAAATGCAGCACTGAGATCCAACAGGACAAGCACAGACACAAGTCCGCTATCAGAGGCTAAGAGGAGATCATTGGTAACTTTCAGCAGTGCAGTTTCTGTGCTATGATGCACTCTGAATCCTGACTGAAACTCTTCAAACAGATTATTTCTGTGTAAATGATCACAAAGCTGAGCTGCAACTATTTTTTCAAGAACTTTAGACATAAAAGGGAGATTGGATATAGGTCTATAATGAGCCAACACTTCTGAATCAAGAGTAGGTTTTTTAAGTAAAGGTTAATTACAGCAACCTTAAAAGTCTGAGGTACATATCCTGTCAACAAAGACAGATTGATCAAATCCAATATGGAAGTGTCAATTAATGGGAAAACCTCCTTGAACAGTCTGGTTGGGATTGGGTCTAAAACACAAGTTGATGGTTTAGAAGAGACTATTGCTGTTGTTAGTTCAGAGAGATCAACTGGGCAGAAGCCGTCTAAATACAAATCAGGTTCTAAAGATACTTCTAAAGCTGCTGTACTTGATGATACATCACTGATAATAGTGGGAAGGACTCCATCAATCTTCTCTCAATTAAAGTATTAAAAGTATTACACCTGCAGTGTTACACGTGCAGTGTTACACCTGCAGTGTTACACGTGCAGTGTTACACCTGCAGTGTTACACCTGCAGTGTTACACCTGCAGTGTTACACGTGCAGTGTTACACCTGCAGTGTTACACCTGCAGTGTTACACCTGCAGTGTTACACCTGCAGTAGATGTTTTTTTTAAACAACACTCCACATGTTACAGTTTACAGTGTAGGAGCAACCAGTCCCTCTATCAGTCAAGTCTTTGAAACACAAACATGACAAATTACCCAACGATGGAAACTGAAACCACATGAGACCCGTAAAGGAAACTGACACAAAGGTGCAACACTGAAACAACAAGTCGGGAACATCTTTTGTAGGAAAGGGTCTCTGGTGACATGTCCTGGCCCAACACTTCGGACGCTTGATGTTGATTCTTCCTTTAATTTGTCATTGGTACGTAAGTTTTATCACACGGCCTTCTGAAGGGCCCGTCCACACACATGCACCAACACCTGCTTCTGTCCGTCAGTTTGCAGTGAAGGCTGCCCGCACCGCGTCATCAGAAACTGTGCAGCATATGTGCTATACCTCTGCTATTATTTATAGTCTGTAGCCTCCACCAACTGTATCAGTAACTGGAATCAAACAAAAAAGAGAGAAAGAAACAACAACTGTGCTGATTATGTTCATGACTTTGCTCTCACGTGGACGTGTGGACGACGAGAACTGTACACCCAACAGTATCAATGGGTTTGTTCTTCTAAGTCTGAGTAGTTCCCCATTCTTTCACTATATTCTCCCTCTTTGTGTGATGAATGGAGTCCTTTACTGTGGGATCTGGACAGTGCAGTAATTGGAGCATTCATGAAGAGATTATGCCTGTGCTAATGGGAAGAGGGCTGATTTCAGAACACACAGACTCACAAGCTCCCACACACCACTTCTGAGAAAAACACACAACAACCAGCTCACAACCTCGACCCGAGTTCGGCTCCAACACATTTGGAGAGCCTTGCTGAGGAGTGTAACTGTATCTCACAGAAGTCTGCATACTGGAAGCAAGAGAAGGGGAGGGCGGAGCAGAGCGTCTATACTGGGATTGGTCTCATTTCCAGGAGCCAGCGGGAGGCAACCAGCCGGCCGGTGTCAGCGGATCAGAGCTTTTTTCTCATGCAGCTCCTCTGCACACTGAAGAGAGGATACTGGTGCACAGGAAGCATTCACACGCATGGAGAGAGAGACAACGCCTGCTACCGGTTACAGCAGAGGGCGTGCATCAACCAACCAGTTCCTCGCCTAACCGGGTGGATTGTAGCCCTGTGTGCTGTGAACCAGGCAACGGGCCCGGCAGAATGTCACGACGGGACCAGAGGTTCCGGAGAGGAATGAAGGGACGGTAAGAGCGTTAACTCGTGAGATGGGTGAGAGTGAGAGAAAGAAGAGAAGCAATGAAAGAGTGAGAGGAAAAGAAGAGAAATGAACCGAAGCGCAACTTCTCCATGTACACTTCCTCAAACTGCAGACACACAGAGAAACACAGAGAAACACAGAGAAACACAGAGAAACACAGAGAAACACAGAGAAACACAGAGAGAAACAGAGAAACACAGAGAGAAACAGAGAAACACAGAGAAACACAGAGAAACACAGAGAGAAACAGAGAAACACAGAGAAACACAGAGAAACACAGAGAGAAACAGAGAAACACAGAGAAACACAGAGAAACACAGAGAGAAACAGAGAAACACAGAGAAACACAGAGAAACACAGAGAGAAACAGAGCGCAGGCTTCAACATGGACCGCACACACACACATCAGGTCTGAATGAAACTAAAACAGTGAGAGGAGTCGAAAGGTGTTCAAAGAACAATCACTTCAATCTACTCCCTCTGCTCTATATTAACATGTAACCAGTGTTCTCATCTTATCAGCACGCAGCATCACTGAGAAGATCTGCATGAAACAGCAACTCAGAACCGAATGTTTCCTTGTTGAACAGTTTCTGAAGGAAGTCCGTCAGGTCAACAGAGAGAGGAAGCAAAGCAGGACAGTACGTCATTAGATTCTCACCATCTGGCATAAGGTCCTGACAGCGTTACAGGCTGGACGTACAGCAGGTGACCCTCACAGGCTTTATGGGTGGCTAAGAATAAGACTCGATATGTAGCCAGCTGAAGGGAACGGGAGAGGAGAGGAGGAATTCTCTGGATCCACGTCCTGGCTGAATCCAGAGTTTTCTCACAGCCAGATGTTCAAGCGGGATTGCAGATGTGAGGCTGGAAGGTTCCACATCCGAGGCCAGCAGCACAGTAACAAAGACAAGAGGACAAAAATAAACCGGCAGCTGTGTGAGGGCTTTATTACTTCATTATTTCCTGAGAGAAAAGGAGTCAGACGGTGTTTCTTATCGTTAGAAGGAAATGTGTGAGCATTTTCCTGAAGGAGCAGCAACTACAGCAGCTCTCTGGAATAAAAACACTAAAGGGGAACACCGTGTAGATGTCACATTAGACGACGCTTCAGCATTTCTGCCACCTCATGCTGTTTGAAAAGATGACACAATTGTCTACTTCTTTTATAAGAAAGAAAAGTTTGACATCAACCCAAACGTCTGATGAAAGTGAGGAAGTCTGCGTCCGTCCCCCTTTCTTCTCAGTACAAGACAACCTTTCATTCCCCATTTTGAGAACAATGTGGCATTTACAGTTAAGGTTGGGAGAGAGGAAACATGGATCAGTACTCGGTTCAGGAAGTCACCTCCCACTCCGGTCGCAGTGCCGGCGAGATAAGGGAGGAGGCGTTTTATCATTCTGCTGTAACCAGGATGCCACTGAAAGTTTCACTTTTTAAAAGTCTGAAACTGAATGTGTGCAAGGAAAAAACAATGTCTCTGTGACTAAAGTCAGAATGTTTCTACTTTGCTGAGTTTTTTTGTGCAATCTGGAGTGTTCCTGATGTGCAGCCTCACCAGAGACCTTACATAAAAGGCTCCTTCTGCAGGGGCCAATAATCATGTGGCTCCTGGCTGAATGTTCACCTTGAGATGGACTGGCAGCCTTTCAGGAGAGCACTCTTCCTTTCATTCAAAGTCAGCTGGGACAGCCTCCAGCCCAACGATAGAGAATCAATTTACAAATATGCTCTCTGTCACTGTTGCACAAGCAACATCTATGCATCATCATAAAGAGGCCGAGGACAGCTAAACTGAGCATGACTTAGGGTCACACTGACCTGGAACTGCGTTCCTGTCAGTGACAATCTAACGGTTCAGCTTTCCTTCCAGGACTCGTGTTTTCCACGCTGATAAAGCTGACCTCACTGTCTGACAGTCTAATCTCATCTGAACCCTTCTCCTGCTTCCTCCTTCTCATTGTGGCCCCGCTCTGCTCTCCATCTTCACCGCTTTCCTCTTATCTGTAGGTGTTGTGAATGCGAGTGTATCCTGTCTCACTGGTACTATGAAAGAGAGGGGCAGCTCTACTGTAAGAAGCACTACTGGTCCCGCTTTGGAGAGCACTGCCACGGCTGCGAGGACACCATCGCCACAGGACTCGTCATGGTAATGTGATAAAGTGAAAACGTCCGCTTTTTTCTCTTTAGGTTAGTTTAAGTTCTTTTGATTTAATAACAGCTCTGATTTTTAAAATTATTTCAGCACAAGATTAAAAAATGAGGCTAGAAAACACACAGCTTTACGGTCCTTTAACAGCTGAAAAGTGGATCCCCCGCTGGTCCCCTGCTTTGAAGAGAGTCTGGAATGGAATTGTATAACTACATTATAATTCATTTATCCGATTGAATTAACAAATACAAATGTCAACAGGTCCAAAATTGTCTCTAAAATTAAAATAATCAAATTTCATAGTTTTAGGTTTTTGTTTTATTTCCTCTGGGCTATACTGAGTAAAGATTGATATTCATAGAAAATGTCTCCAACCGTCTTTCTATAAAAGTGTTAGTCGCGGCCCTTACTTTGGAATATTTGTACAATAATATAATAATAGGCTCTAAAGTGTACAATTGTCGGATTACCATTACCACCATTGTCAGCTCAATATTATCAGTGTAACTTTATTGGATAAATGGAATAATCCACACCTGAACCGGCACTTCACCAGCTGCAGACATCCTCGTGCACGCACCTCAGAGCCCCACTTCCTGACCACTTTTACCCTCCAGACATTATATTGTAATGCTGAATAACATTTCATGAATATTACTCACAACACAGAAATGAAACATTTGAAAATCGTAGCCACATTTCTTTGGTCCTGCTCACTGCTTTGACTCAAAACTCCCAACCTTACGCTGGATGATAAGAAGAATCACAGTGAAGGATCTCAGCATGCATTCAAAGCCTTCCTGTCTCTCTTTTTTCTTTTTGCTTCTCAAACTGGAGGATATCCTCTGAAAACATCCTTTGGGCAGGAATGAACCAGAAAGAGCTTTTACGTTTCAGACGTGCTCGGCCTGACCCAACCAGACGTCCTCTTGTGCTGCTGCTGCTCCGGCCTCAGCGCTGTGACTGACAACAACACCTTTTTATGTGTAACCAGGTTGCAGGAGAGCAAAAGTACCACCCTGAGTGCTTCACGTGCATCAGCTGTGACATGGTGATAGGAGACGGGGACACCTACACGCTCATGGAACGCTCAAAGCTGTACTGGTAAATACATCCTGAAGGACGGAATAATGAGTGCTTACAACAACGACAGTGACGTGTTTCCTTCTCTTCTCAGTGGCCACTGTTTCTGCCAGGGCGTGGTACCAGCTGTGAGGTCCACATCTCCCCTCACAAAGTGTCCCCACATGGTGGCGCTGGTGTCCCTCCCTCCCCATGCGGCGGGCCGACGGGGCCTTACCGTCACCGTCGACTTCAGCCAGGACACGAGCCCGCTGGTCACTGTGACAGAGTGAGTTTAAAAGATCTGTGGCGCTGAGCGGCTGTGACCTGGTCCGGTGACCTCATGGTCCGGTGACCTCATGGTCCGGTGACGTCACAGCTGGCAGATGGTGGGCAGTCTCCCTCCTTTCCTCTACCCGTCCAACCATGTCAATCTGCTTCAGGTTGGACTCGGCTGTCCTCTGCCCTGACCTGCTGTCTTCTGTCCACGCTGGGGATCGAGTACTGGAGGTCAACGGCGTCCCTGTCCGCAACATTTCTCCAGATGAGGTATCATGAGTACAACACATGTGGCTGCCTCATGAGTGAGACCAAAGAAAGCCTCAGCGTGGTCGACAGCTCAAACTTCTGTCTGCAGATCGACCGTGTGATCCAGGACACCCGCAGGCCGCTGCAGCTGACCATCGAACACAGCCCGCAGTCTCCTCACGGCCCCCTTCAGGCAGACGCTCCTCCGGATAGCATCAGCCGTCCTGACTCCCGAGTCCGAGACAAACTATCCCCGCAGCTGCCCAGTCTGGAGGAAGAACCGAGTCCACGGGAGGAGCAGAGGATGAGCCTCTCACCACCTCAGCACCAAGGAACCACAGGGATGCGAGCCAGACACATTCTGTAAGAGCTTATATCTCAGCTTACTTTCAGTCACTTCTCCCCTTTGCTGACTAAGTTTTGTCCTGATTCTCAGGCGCAGCTTCAGTATAGACAAGTACCCGCTGTCCCCTGGAGCACTTTCACTGCTGTCCCAAAGAAGGGACATGGTTCGTTCAGAGTCTCTTCGTGTAGACCCCGGAGAGCGAACACACCGCATCTTCAGACCCTCAGACCTCATCCACGGAGAAGTGCTCGGCAAGGGCTGCTTCGGACAAGCTGTCAAGGTGACGCACCAGGAGACGGGCGAGGTGATGGTGATGAAGGAGCTGATACGCTTCGATGAAGAGACGCAGAGGACATTCTTAAAGGAGGTGAGTGGGGAGGAAGAGCTCACCTAAAAGGCTCAGATATGGATTTAGGAGGGTGCTGCAGAGCTTTTACGTAACACAGCAGTTTGAGCTGGGACACTCGACTATCTCAGGAAAAATATTAGCTCACAACACAACATGACTGGGCATAAAGAGAGCTGCTCCCATCCCAACCCTGACCCAACTGCTTTTTATTGCTCTCATTAAGAATCAAGAAAACGTCTCGCTTTCAGCATCTGAGATGTTTTCTTTGTTCCAAAGTGAATGACACATCATATGTGGATGAAACTAACACGACGTGTCCTCCTCAGGTGAAGGTGATGCGATGCCTCGACCATCCCAATGTTCTCAAGTTCATTGGACTGTTCTATAAAGACAAACGAATACATTTCGTCTCCGAATACATCCAGGGTGGAACTCTACGTGAGACTATCATAAAAATGGTGAGTTGGGATCAGTTTTTATTGTTTACTGTGTTCCCTTTAGGAGTGTTGGTCACGATTTTCTTGTTTTAGGACAAGGATTTTCCTTGGAGCACAAGAGTCGGTTACGCCAAAGACATTGCAGCTGGAATGGTGAGTCTTGGTCAACAAGCTAAAGGGATACGAATACCATCCCAAAATGATGTTTAATGCACACAACATCTGTCCTTCAAAGGCATATCTACACTCCATGAATGTTATCCACCGAGATCTGAACTCATACAACTGCCTGGTCAGAGAGGTGAGCGTTCACTTCCATGCCTACATGTAGTAGACAGTTCCCTCATTAAACGGCCCTAAGATGTCTGCATCTCGCCCTCCTGCAGGACCAGTCGGTGGTGGTGGCAGACTTTGGACTGGCCAGGCTGGTGATGGAGGAGAGGAACCAGAGCAGAACATCTTCTCTGGAGCGGCCGCCAAAGGGGACGCTGTCAGAGCTGCGCAGACCCGACCGCAGGAAACGGTACACCGTGGTGGGAAACCCGTACTGGATGGCCCCGGAGATGATCCATGGTGCGCTTATGGGGACTTTATGACCTTCAGGAGCCTCTGATTAAACATAACATTTCTCCATTAGTGAATAAATGTTTCACTTTTTCTAACATTTCCTCTCTCACTCTCAGGTAAAACCTATGATGAGCGCGTTGACATATTCTCCTTTGGGATAATGATATGTGAGGTACGACCACCCGTCTAGACAGAAATGTTTAGAAACTTTTGTAAGAACTCGATCTATAATAAACCAAAATTTGTGGGGCTGACTGAAGAATGTGATGAATTCCTGTGTAAAAACGGGTGTTTTTTTCATTCATCCCACATCAGTTTTAAAGCTAAGCACTGTATGCATCTATCCTCAGATCATCGGTAGAGTGAGCGCTGATCCTGACTACCTTCCTCGAACAAATGACTTTGGCCTAAATGTGGCAGGTTTCCTGCAGCAGTACCACCCTGCACAGTGCCCCCCGGCCTTCCTGCCGCTGATCGTCCTCTGCTGTGACATGGATGCTGATAAACGGTATGATGGAGGACAAATCCAACAACTTCACTCCACACTGATGGAGTGCAAAATATCAGCTTTGCGTAATTATTGCTCAATTTTCCCAAGTTTTATGTTGTTGAAATCATGTTTAACTTATTGATCAGTTACCAGAGCAACCAATAGCCGAGCCCCATGTATCAAATAGGCACCTCATTAAAGAAATGTTTCCATAGTTTGGAGTAAGAGGGTGGGACTCAAATCTATGCCATTGGCATTAACGTCACAGTGCTGTGGTGATATAATGCTGTTCTTTTAGTTTTACCACTGCAGACACAAAGTACTGAGCTTATTTTTCGTGTAGGACAACAGAACGCATTAACCACACTGCTGTGGTGCAAAACAGACAGCTTTTAACTCCTACTGTTTCCATTCTTTCTCTTTCAGTCCCTCATTCTCAAAGCTGCAGGAGTGGCTGGACAACCTGCTGATGCACCTGGACATCAGTCTGCCTTTGCTCTCCGAGTTAGAGCAGGTCTGCAGAGACTTTTGGAAGAATCACAACCACCAAAACCAGGGCAGCGCTCTCGTTTCTCACGAACAAAGTTGTTCACAGCAGGAAGGATGGAGTGCCAGCCCGACACCGTGTTCAGACAAGCAAAATAACCCCACAGAGCCAGACCACGTCCCTCAGAGCCAGAGGAGCACGCCTGAAAGTCATTTGGACACAAATGACGATGGCGACCACAATGGGAGAAATGGATCAAAAGACCCAAACCAGTCGCGTCACAGGTCTGCAGGCGCAGAGTCGGGAAAGAGTGAGCGTGAACCTTACGAGGACAGTAACATCCCAGGTCAGCCCAAAGCCCAGCAGGAGCCCTCACAACTGCTGCAGGTCCAGGACTCGCCACTAGGTCGGTCAAACGGGCCCAGAAGGACATGCAGAGTGCTGTGGGACAGATCTACAGAGGACGACTCTTTCCTGTGAGCGCTCATCTAAAGGGACACATCTGCTGTACTGAGCCCCGAGCTGTGGAATAAACATGTTTTATGAAGACATTCGTGCCCTGTCCAACCATTTGGAGACAACTTATTTATGATGCCGTATGTGCGTGATTACGCACTGAAGATCTGCACAAAATGAATCACTGCACATTCACAAAGGCTGCTTAAAGGCTGCTTAAAGTCTGTTTTGCATCGCCTTTGGCCTCATATTGCTCCATGCACCAGAACTTTGGTGGCTGCAGCTAGAGCTCAACTGATTACGGATTAAGCTGATACTTTGGGAATTTCTTGTTTTATTCGGGCCGCACACACAGTCCAGTATTCATTTCTTTCCACGTAAGCAGCTACTGAAACATATTTCGAAACAAAAGAAATAATCTAAATCCCCCAAATTATGTAAATTTTCTCTGGTGAAAAACATCCAATATGTAACAGTGACACTGTTTATGAATGAACCTCGAAGACATCTTTGAATTCCCCTAACCACAATTTCTCTTCACTTGTTGGCCCAAAAAATGTTGTTTTCCTGGCAGATTTATCAATTGGGCTCTAGTTTCAGCTTTGTTCAGAAGCTGTGAAATACACGTCACTTTATACTCAGCTATATTTATCAGAATGCCTTATTTTCTTATTTTCTCTCCAGACAAATGTCAGACCCCATGCAGCACACTGTGCTGTGAAGCTACAACTAATAAACTGTAGATAATACAATAAAAGATATGGATACATTCATACGACTGAGTTTAAATCACTATTTAGCAATAGAAAATGTATTACAGAAATATGACAAATTAGACACCTGAAGCCTTTGTAGGGGATCCAGTGGCTCTGTTATGAGGTGGGGGTGTCTTGTCAGAAGACTTGCCGTGCAACGAGGGTCACTACAATTAAAAACATAACTACTGGAAACGGTCACATTTTAAAAACATAAAAACTGGAAACGGTCACATTTTAATAACATAACCACTGGAAACGGTTACATTTTAAAAACATAACCACTGGAAACTGTCACATTTTAATAACATACCCACTGGAAACGGTCACATTTTAAAAACATAACCACTGGAAACGGTTACATTTTAAAAACATAACCACTGGAAATGGTCACATTTTAAAAACGGTCAAATTTTAATAACATAACTACTGGAAACGGTCACATTTTAAAAACAATCACTGGAAATGGTTACATTTTAAAAACATAACCACTGGAAACGGTCACATTTAAAAACGGTCAAATTTTAAAAACATAACCACTGGAAACGGTCACATTTTAAAAACATAACCACTGGAAACGGTCACATTTTAAAAACATAACCACTGGAAATGGTTACATTTTAAAAACGGTCACATTTTAATAACATAACCACTGGAAACGGTCACATTTTAAAAACATAACCACTGGAAATGGTTACATTTTAAAAACGGTCACATTTTAAAAACATAACCACTGGAAACGGTCACATTTTAAAAACATAACCACTGGAAATGGTCACATTTTAAAAACGGTCAAATTTTAATAACATAACTACTGGAAACGGTCACATTTTAAAAACAATCACTGGAAATGGTTACATTTTAAAAACATAACCACTGGAAACGGTCACATTTTAAAAACATAACCACTGGAAACGGTCACATTTTAAAAACATAACCACTGGAAACGGTTACATTTTAAAAACGGTCACATTTTAAAAACATAACCACTGGAAACGATCACATTTTAAAAACATAACCACTGGAAACGGTCACATTTTAATAACATAACCACTGGAAACGGTCACATTTTAAAAACATAACCACTGGAAATGGTCACATTTTAAAAACGGTCAAATTTTAAAAACATAACCACTGGAAACGGTCAAATTTTAATAACATAACCACTGGAAACGGTCACATTTTAAAAACATAACCACTGAAAATGGTCACATTTTAAAAACGGTCAAATTTTAATAACATAACCACTGGAAACGATCACATTTTAAAAACATAACCACTGGAAACGGTCACATTTTAAAAACATAACCACTTGAAACGGTTACATTTTAAAAACATAACGACTGAAAACGGTTACATTTTAAAAACATAACCACTGGAAATGGTCACATTTTAAAAACGGTCACATTTTAAAAACATAACCACTGGAAACGGTTACATTTTAAAAACATAACCACTGGAAACGGTCATATTTTAAAAACATAACCACAGGAAATGGTCACATTTTAAAAACGGTCAAATTTTAAAAATATACCCACTGGAAACGGTCACATTTTAATAACATAACCACTGGAAACAGTCACATTTTAAAAACGGTCAAATTTTAATAACATAACTACTGGAAACGGTCACATTTTAAAAACAATCACTGGAAATGGTTACATTTTAAAAACATAACCACTGGAAACGGTCACATTTTAAAAACATAACCACTGGAAACGGTCACATTTTAAAAACATAACCACTGGAAACGGTTATATTTTAAAAACGGTCACATTTTAAAAACATAACCACTGGAAACGATCACATTTTAAAAACATAACCACTGGAAACGGTCACATTTTAATAACATAACCACTGGAAACGGTCACATTTTAAAAACATAACCACTGGAAATGGTCACATTTTAAAAACGGTCAAATTTTAAAAACATAACCACTGGAAACGGTCAAATTTTAAAAACATAACCACTGGAAACGATCAAATTTTAAAAACATAACCATTGGAAACGGTCACATTTTAAAAACATAACCACTGGAAATGGTCACATTTTAAAAACGGTCAAATTTTAATAACATAACCACTGAAAACGATCACATTTTAAAAACATAACCACTGGAAACGGTCACATTTTAAAAACATAACCACTTGAAACGGTTACATTTTAAAAACATAACCACTGAAAACGGTTACATTTTAAAAACATAACCACTGGAAATGGTCACATTTTAAAAACGGTCACATTTTAAAAACATAACCACTGGAAACGGTTACATTTTAAAAACATAACCACTGGAAATGGTCATATTTTAAAAACATAACCACAGGAAATGGTCACATTTTAAAAACGGTCAAATTTTAAAAATATACCCACTGGAAACGGTCACATTTTAATAACATAACCACTGGAAACGGTCACATTTTAAAAACATAACCACTGGAAACGGTCACATTTTAAAAACGGTCAAATTTTAAAAACATAACCACTGGAAACGGTCAAATTTTGACATAACCACTGTAAACGGTCACATTTTAAAAACTTAACCACTGGAAACGATCACATTATAAAAACATAACTACTGGAAACGGTTACATTTTAAAAACGGTCACATTTTAAAAACAACCACTGGAAACGGTCACATTTTAAAAACATAACCACTGGAAACGGTTACATTTTAAAAACATAACCACTGGAAACGGTCATATTTTAAAAACATAACCACAGGAAATGGTCACATTTTAAAAACGGTCAAATTTTAAAAACATAACCACTGGAAACGGTCACATTTTAAAAACTTAACCACTGGAAACGATCACATTATAAAAACATAACTACTGGAAACGGTTACATTTTAAAAACAATCACTTGAAATGGTCACATTTTAAAAACGGTCACATTTTAAAAACATAACCACTGGAAACGGTTACATTTTAAAAACATAACCACTGGAAACGGTCATATTTTAAAAACATAACCACAGGAAATGGTCACATTTTAAAAACGGTCAAATTTTAAAAACATAACCACTGGAAACGGTCCAATTTTAATAAGATAACCACTGGAAACGGTCACATTTTAAAAACTTAACCACTGGAAACGATCACATTATAAAAACATAACTACTGGAAACGGTTACATTTTAAAAACGGTCACATTTTAAAAACAACCACTGGAAACGGTCACATTTTAAAAACATAACCACTGGAAACGGTCACATTTTAAAAACTTAAGCACTGGAAACGATCACATTATAAAAACATAACTACTGGAAACGGTTACATTTTAAAAACGGTCACATTTTAAAAACAACCACTGGAAACGGTCACATTTTAAAAACATAACCACTGGAAATGGTCACATTTTAAAAACGGTCAAATTTTAAAAACATAACCACTGGAAACGGTCACATTTTAATAACATAACCACTGGAAACGGTCACATTTTAAAAACATAACCACTGGAAACGGTCACATTTTAAAAACATAACCACTGGAAACGGTCACATTTTAAAAACATAACCACTGGAAACGGTCACATTTTAATAACATAACCACTGGAAACGGTCACATTTTAAAAACATAACCACTGGAAATGGTCACATTTTAAAAACGGTCAAATTTTAAAAACATAACCACTGGAAACGGTCAAATTTTAATAACATAACCACTGGAAACGGTCACATTTTAAAAACATAACCACTGGAAATGGTCACATTTTAAAAACGGTCAAATTTTAAAAACATAACCACTGGAAACGGTCAAATTTTAAAAACATAACCACTGGAAACTATCACATTTTAAAAACATAACCACTGGAAACGGTCACATTTTAAAAACATAACCATTGGAAACGGTCACATTTTAAAAACATAACCACTGGAAATGGTCACATTTTAAAAACGGTCAAATTTAAAAACATAACCACTGGAAACGATCACATTTTAAAAACATAACCATTGGAAACGGTCACATTTTAAAAACATAACCACTGGAAATGGTCACATTTTAAAAACGGTCAAATTTAAAAAACATAACCACTGGAAACGGTCACATTTTAATAACATAACCACTGGAAACGGTCACATTTTAAAAACATAACCACTGGAAACGGTCACATTTTAATAACATAACCACTGGAAACGGTCACATTTTAAAAACATAACCACTGGAAATGGTCACATTTTAAAAACGGTCAAATTTTAAAAACATAACCACTGGAAACGGTCAAATTTTAATAACATAACCACTGGAAACGGTCACATTTTAAAAACATAACCACTGGAAATGGTCACATTTTAAAAACGGTCAAATTTTAAAAACATAACCACTGGAAACGGTCAAATTTTAAAAACATAACCACTGGAAACTATCACATTTTAAAAACATAACCACTGGAAACGGTCACATTTTAAAAACATAACCACTGGAAATGGTCACATTTTAAAAACGGTCAAATTTTAAAAACATAACCACTGGAAACGATCACATTTTAAAAACATAACCATTGGAAACGGTCACATTTTAAAAACATAACCACTGGAAACGGTCACATTTTAAAAACATAACCACTGGAAACGGTTACATTTTAAAAACGGTCACATTTTAAAAACATAACCACTGGAAACGGTCACATTTTAAAAACATAACCACTGAAAACGGTTACATTTTAAAAACATAACCACTGGAAATGGTCACATTTTAAAAACGGTCACATTTTAAAAACATAACCACTGGAAACGGTTACATTTTAAAAACATAACCACTGGAAACAGTTACAATTTAAAAACATAACCACTGGAAACGGTCACATTTTAAAAACATAACCACTGGAAACGGTCGAAATTTAAAAACATAACCACTGGAAACGGTCACATTTTAAAAACATAACCACTGGAAACGGTCAAATTTTAAAAACATAACCACTGGAAACGGTCACATTTTAAAAACATAACCACTGGAAACGGTCAAATTTTAAAAACATAACCACTGGAAACGGTCACATTTTAAAAATGGTCACATTTTAAAAACATTCTCCCTTTTCATTGAAAACATAATAAAGTAGCCTATGAATCAAACATGTACGGAAGCCATAAATGGCCTTAGATACATACATTTTATTCCATCCGTTTTCCCATGATAACAAGATAATTAATTTGAGATCTCGAGAAAACGATCATTGTTTTTCTCGAGATCTGGGGAGAAAAAGTGGCCTCGAGAACCATCGGTAAATTAACTCATTATCTCGAGAAAACCATCAGAAAAAAGTTTACACTACGAGCTGGCAGATATTTACCATACCCGGTACATTACTTCAGTTAGCATTGCTTTTAGTTTATTAAAAGCTTTTTGGTTTACTGAACGTATTTTTTAAATGAAAAACCGGAATAAGAAGTTGATGACCTTTAAAAAAATGAAAATATGGGCTGAGATAAGGTCGGTATGGAAGTTTTTCTGTGCCATCAAAGTTTGAATACGAATTTCTAATATCGAATTTATACAGCATCAAAATCAGACTCTGAATTTGAAAAACCAACAGTGGAAAAAGAACCAGACTTAACATCTGGGTAAACAGGGAGAAGCAATCGATCCCTGTCGCAATTCATCAGATCAGCTCAATAGATATTGAGTAATATCTATTACTCAATTTTACTAACACAAATGGCAAATAAAGTAAACTCACTCACCGAAGCACCATCACCCGCGTTGGTGGACATGGCTGATCTGTCCAATGTAGCGTAACTTGATTGGCTGCCGCTGGATGAATTGAGACAGGGATCGATTGCTTCTCCCTGTTTACCCGGATGTTAAAGCTATGGCAGGTAATCCTAGAGAGCTAGCAAGAGAGCTAGCAAGATTCGAAAGTGTCCCCTCCTCTAAGCTCCACCCCCCCCTCCCCATTCCGTCAGTGCGTCATCCAAAGCCGGTAGAACCGCATGCGCACATGGAGCAGGGAGCCGGCAGAGGGGGGCGTAGGCAGAAAGCAGAGGCATCTGATTGGTTTTTGTAGGCGCTCCAATCCGAGATCAGCGGGACGCTGATCTCGGATTGGTCAGCTTTTTCTCAGTCCTGCAGCTGCCACAGAGGTCTGATTATTTTCGTCCCTTTTTCTAAATACATCTTGTATAGATTTCTCTCAGGACAGACGGACCATTTCACCCAGTATTACAAAATGTGTTTCTGAACAGGATTACCAACCATGCCTTTAAGTCTGGTTCTTTTTCCACTGAATTTTTTCAAGTTGATTTTTTTTCCACTGTTGGTTTTTCAAATTCAGAGTCTGATTTTAATGCTGTATAAATTCGATATTAGAAATTCGTATTCAAACTCTGATGGCACAGAAAAACTTCCATAGGTCGGGGTGTGCTGCGCCGGTGGTTAAATCATTTGGCAGGTATTCAGCATCGCTTTTAGTTTTCCAGGCACAGGAACAGGCTGAGTTCCACCTTACTTTGCAGACAGTCATGGAAGTTTAGGCTTTCTTCTTTCATAAGTTTCCTCATAAAGTTTTTCTGAAAATGTTCAAGAATCATTTCGCTCTTCTATAAACCCCTCGGGGCCTCTGGTCGGAGATGGGCATGCATGGATGCGCCCGCGTGCGCGCACACGGAGTGCGTCACGCGCAGCAGCCCTGAGCTGGGGACAGCTTGTAAACCGGCAGCAATATGGAGCACATGTCATCTCCGGTCAGGTACCGCAGCAGCCAGAAAGGTAGGAGCCCGACACCTGCACCCACCGCCGGGTTCTCTCTGCGGCTCTCTGAGGCTTTCAGAAACACCAGCCAGCTGCTTTACTGCAGCCTCAGTGTTCCTGCTGGCATATTCCGAAAGGTTCTTGTATTGAAGAGCTCAAGTCGAGCTATTTAATTGAATTATTATTCTTGTGTACAGTATTTTTATTCTTCCCGGTGTTGCTTGTTTTCCTCTGCTTGTCACATGTTTACTCAGATTCTGCCTCCTTTATTTTGCTCCAGCATCAGGTGTCTGTTCCATGTACCAGAAATGTGTCTGTTTGTTCATTCATTTTGCAAACTTGACTTTTTTTCCTCATGTTTACATATGCTGCCGTCTCTCCTCTCCCCCCAAAAAGCTTCAGCTTTCTCAGAAAAGCAGGTAGGAAAAGTTTGTAAAATAACCCTGAAGTGTAGTGTTTGTCACAGCTTGTGTTTCTGTGTTTAGGAGTTAAATCTCCAACCCCCCACCTAGAAGTAGAGCATTAGAAGCTGGGCTAAGCCTGCTGCAAGGTTCTCTGGGTAATGAGAGCTGACAGGATGGCAGATGAACCCTGATCAGACCAGCAGCAGTGTAGGCTACGCCATGGCAACGGTACGTTCTGCTGGTTCTCCTCGCTGCTGGTGTCGTATGGTGAAAGGAAAGTTCTCACTTTGGGTGTTGGGAGGCCAAACAGAAACACTGACTGAGCTCTGACTGATTTGGAATCATCGGAAATCCTTCCAGACTTAAAGATGTTCTTTAAGTAAAGAAGAGAAAAAAACACCAATTTAGGCTCGAGTCCATAGTCCCACTGAGTTGCAGCTTCAGAATGTCTGTCCTGGGGACAGATGGACGAGGGGCTTTGAGATATTCTAATGGGATCGCGGGTCAGATTTAATCAGCTGAGAAACGGGGCAGTCAAACGCTGCAGCTTAGGGCAGGAAGAATGGTTTGTCTTCGGTCTGCAGCGTCCTCACAGGGACCCTTTAGGGACCCTTTAGGGACCCTACAGCAGCCTCATGAAGACCCTCAGAGCTGTAGAACTTCTGGAATAAAAACGGTTCATCTTCATTGGTCGAAGTTTGAAAAAGCAAACAGGGTTTTCTTATCGCTGCGGTCTTGAAGTGTTTTAGTTTCCCACGCAGGTCAAAGGCTCCTCTGTAGCTGTCAGCAGTATTTATTATTATTATCATTATTATTATTATTATTCACCTCTGCTGTGTTCTGTGGCAGCCCTCCAGTCTGTCCATCGAGGAGCAGGACCTCCAGTTTCCTTACGCCATGAGGGATCTGCCTCCCGTCCCCAATGCTGCCGAGCGCCTCAGGACGCCAGAGGGAACTCCCACAGCAACCAACGGGAGGCTGCTCAGCTGTCCCGGGACCCCCCCTTTGCCCCGTCCCACCCCGCGCCCTCCTGTTGGCTCTCCAACGGTCCCTCCCAGACCAAGTCACGCAGCCCTGGAGCCCCAGTTCCAGCCCCTGTTCCAGCCCCTGAGGAGTCAGGTGGTCTCTCAGGTGTCTCTGGACTCTCCGCTCAGCCCCGCTTCTCGACCACGGAGTCCCTGGGGATGCTTCGACCCCTACGACTCTCCAGAGGTGCGTGACTAAACCTGTGTAATGTCTGCTTTAAAGGTTTTTCCATGAGGCTAACCCTAAACCGTGGCCTGGTGTTCCGTTTGTGCTTTGCAGGACCAGGATAAGGAGTATGTGGGTTTTGCCACGTTGCCCAACCAGGTTCACAGAAAGACCGTGAAGAAGGGTTTCACCTTTACCCTCATGGTGGCAGGTGGGTGCTAAACCTTTGATATGTAATGGCTATTACTTCTGTAGCGTTATTGGGCATTTATATATGCATCAAATATAAGGATTTATAAGACGTTCTCACTGTCTCAAATAAACCTTAAACCTGGAATTAAGGGCACCACCTTCCATTATTTTAACTTGCTTTAAGTTACAGTCAGGGAGGAAAACTGTTAAAATCTTACGATCCTGGTATGTTAAATTAATAATCAATTTAATAATCAATTAATAATCAGTCTCATATCTCGCTACTTTCGTGAAAGTTCTCGTTTGGTTGGACAGACATTACGTAAAGAAAGCATACGACACAATCTGTGATTATAACATATATATAGATATATGAACTGTTTATTACAATGATATGATCTTAGACATGAACCTTTAAAACAAACAGGAGATGCCTTGAATATGGGTGATTATATAAAACACTTAGTGAATGGAAAATAAAATATGGGGAATGGAGAGATACTGGATGTATTCAAATAGTTTAGGTTGGCTGACTATTTGAAGCTAAAGACTGACATTTCGGATTAATTTATCATTCTGTGAAAGCCTCGAGACATCCATCAAACCCACTTTAAGGTGAAAACGGGTCGGTCTTACTGTGCTGAAGTTCTGCTTAGTCAGCTCGGAACACGGCAGCGGCCACGCGGGGTCCGAGGGGATTTCTCTTCCGCTCTCTGGGCCTTCCTGGTTGTGGTGGACTTTAGCGGACTTCTCAGTTGCTTCTTTTCACCGGGAAACGGGAACGATGGTGCCGAGGGCTTTACTGTGGGATGATCAAATCCTCCGAGTGTCAGAGTTGGTCCGTTGCTTCTCTGATGAAGTGAACTTAAGTTCACAGAAGATTAATAAAAGGTTGCTTGAGTTGGCTTTCTGGGTAGGAAAACTTCATTCTGTTCTTATCTTTGTTCGGGTCTTTCTTTCTCGTCTCCGGGGTCTCACTGGGTTCTGGAGGGCTTCCTTCCGGTCGTCCTCTGCATCGCTCATCCTCACGTCCTTCCGCTCTCTCCTGAGATTATGGGAAAACTCCCAAACTCTGGTGAGCTCTTCTGTTCTTCTTAAGTCATCTCCAAATCTCTCTGAGCAACTGTGTTCTCTGTTCTGTTCTGAAACTCTGGGTTGAAACTCTTCTGGAACAAGAGAGTGTGTTTTTCGCGGGCTCTGGGTTTTGATTCTCGGAGGCGGGGCATGACGTAAGCTTACACTATTCTTTCAGCCAATGATATGCCTGAACTGTGGTGAATGTCTGCCTGGGTGTCTGTGTAAGACGATCTTAGTCATCATTTTATGTGGGGATTTCTGGATGAGACAAAGAAATTCTATTTCTCCATTACTCCGTCTCATAGAACATTTGTCTCGGTGATTCTGAAAACACTACATCTTGTTAAGATATGCAGATTAAAGATATAACATAGACTTGCAATATAAAGACATCAAAATAACACACAACGTAATTGATGATTATGACTTTCAAAATTCAGATGAATATCTATGAAATCGTGACATATGAATAGTGAACCACACAATGTTAATTTTCTGTGTTAACAATGGGGACACCAAACAAATACCAAATAGATACCGAAGGGACATCGTTAAAAGTTAATTGTTGCATATATCTTGTCCATTTTACTGAGTCCTCTGGGATTTAAATGTTCAACTAATCAACACTGCAGACCACTAGGGGGCAATGTGGTTCCATCAGGCAGGTTGGGCATTTTCCACCAAGATCAGTTCTTTGTCAATATTTAAGCCAGAATCGTACAAATTGTCTCTATATGCGTCTTGTGATCAAGCTGGAAACCTGAAAGAAATTGTATACGGTTATCAAACACATTTAATATAGTTTTAAGGTTCGACTAAAAGTGAGTCTTAGTGAAGTCTTCTCAGTTCGTGTGTAGCCATCTGGTCGGTTCTCTTGTGGGAAAGGGTGTTAAAATGTCAACTTCGATTTGTGGTGAAGATAAGATAGTAAGTCTCCCACCTCTCCAACAGAAAGATTCTTTGTTCATTCGAGTTTATCCCAATTTATGGCGAGCGTCTGTTGCGAGTTCGACTCCCCAAAAACTTTCAAAAGGGTAGAAGGTTGTCGTAAATTAGGCAGTTTCTGTCTCTCTTTCCTTTGTGGAAAGAAAATGAAGATCTGGTTTTTATCCACATACGTAAACATCCCCCATAGGAATGTTGGTTTTGTCAAAGTTTGAAAAACTCTTAATCCACACGGCACTGTGACTGCTACACTTCAGAGGAACCAGGTGACAGACTGATGCTGATGCAACACAACCCCAGAAAGGCTGCTTTAGGGTCACTTCTGCTCCGTCAACCAGCTAAAGCTGACGGATAAGTGCAGCTGCTGTTTCATGAAGCACAAACTCTGATTTTTGGCGAATCTTTTGGAGCTACGTTTGTTGGAAACAGTTTCTAACTTCCTCCTTTTACTCCGAAGGGGAATCCGGCCTTGGGAAATCCACCCTGATCAACAGTCTGTTCCTCACGGAGCTCTACAAAGACCGGAAGGTTCCTAACGCTGAAGGTGAGCCGCTCTGTCTGGTTCTCTGTCAGCGGCTGCAGGAGTTTGAACATGTTTGATGTTTGAACATGCTGTCGTCCGCAGAGCGCATCTGTCAGACGGTCAATATCCTCAAGCACACCGTCGGCATCGAGGAGAAGGGAGTCAAACTGAGGCTCAGCATCATTGACACGCCGGGGTTCGGAGACGCTGTCAACAACACAGAGAGGTGAGCAGCAGATTCCAGATGTAACATTAACATCCACTGTAAGGGCCTGCAGCAGCCCGACACATTCCAGATGTGGTGAACAGCCACTGTAAGGGTCTGCAGCAGCCCGACACATTCCAGATGTGATGAACATCCACTGTAAGGGTCTGCAGCACCCCGACACATTCCAGATGTGGTGAACATCCACTGTAAGGGTCTGCAGCAGCCCGACACATTCCAGATGTGGTGAACATCCACTGTAAGGGTGTGCTGCAGCCCGACACATTCCAGATGTGGTGAACATCCACTGTAAGGGTCTGCAGCAGCCCGACACATTCCAGATGTGGTGAACATCCACTGTAAGGGTCTGCAGCAGCCCGACACATTCCAGATGTGATGAACATCCACTGTAAGGGTCTGCAGCAGCCCGACACATTCCAGATGTGGTGAACATCCACTGTAAGGGTCTGCAGCAGCCCGACACATTCCAGATGTGGTGAACATCCACTGTAAGGGTCTGCAGCAGCCCGACACATTCCAGATGTGGTGAACAGCCACTGTAAGGGTGTGCAGCAGCCCGACACATTCCAGATGTGGTGAACATCCACTGTAAGGGTCTGCAGCAGCCCGACACATTCCAGATGTGGTGAACAGCCACTGTAAGGGTCTGCAGCAGCCCGACACATTCCAGATGTGATGAACATCCACTGTAAGGGTCTGCAGCACCCCGACACATTCCAGATGTGGTGAACATCCACTGTAAGGGTCTGCAGCAGCCCGACACATTCCAGATGTGGTGAACATCCACTGTAAGGGTCTGCAGCAGCCCGACACATTCCAGATGTGATGAACATCCACTGTAAGGGTGTGCAGCAGCCCGACACATTCCAGATGTGGTGAACATCCACTGTAAGGGTCTGCAGCAGCCCGACACATTCCAGATGTGGTGAACAGCCACTGTAAGGGTCTGCAGCAGCCCGACACATTCCAGATGTGGTGAACATCCACTGTAAGGGTCTGCAGCACCCCGACACATTCCAGATGTGGTGAACATCCACTGTAAGGGTCTGCAGCAGCCCGACACATTCCAGATGTGGTGAACATCCACTGTAAGGGTCTGCAGCAGCCCGACACATTCCAGATGTGGTGAACATCCACTGTAAGGGTGTGCAGCAGCCCGACACATTCCAGATGTGGTGAACATCCACTGTAAGGGTGTGCAGCAGCCCGACACATTCCAGATCTGGTGAACATCCACTGTAAGGGTGTGCAGCAGCCCGACACATTCCAGATGTGATGAACATCCACTGTAAGGGCCTTCAGCAGCCCGACACATTCCAGATGTGGTGAACATCCACTGTAAGGGTGTGCAGCAGCCCGACACATTCCAGATGTGATGAACATCCACTGTAAGGGCCTGCAGCAGCCCGACACATTCCAGATGTGGTGAACATCCACTGTAAGGGTGTGCAGCAGCCCGACACATTCCAGATGTGGTGAACATCCACTGTAAGGGTGTGCAGCAGCCCGACACATTCCAGATGTGGTGAACATCCACTGTAAGGGCCTCCAGCAGCCCGACACATTCCAAATGTGGTGAACATCCACTGTAAGGGTGTGCAGCAGCCCGACACATTCCAGATGTGGTGAACATCCACTGTAAGGGTGTGCAGCAGCCCGACACATTCCAGATCTGGTGAACATCCACTGTAAGGGTGTGCAGCAGCCCGACACATTCCAGATGTGATGAACATCCACTGTAAGGGCCTTCAGCAGCCCGACACATTCCAGATGTGGTGAACATCCACTGTAAGGGTGTGCAGCAGCCCGACACATTCCAGATGTGATGAACATCCACTGTAAGGGCCTGCAGCAGCCCGACACATTCCAGATGTGGTGAACATCCACTGTAAGGGTGTGCAGCAGCCCGACACATTCCAGATGTGGTGAACATCCACTGTAAGGGTGTGCAGCAGCCCGACACATTCCAGATGTGGTGAACATCCACTGTAAGGGCCTCCAGCAGCCCGACACATTCCAAATGTGGTGAACATCCACTGTAAGGGTCTGCAGCAGCCCGACACATTCCAGATGTGGTGAACATCCACTGTAAGGGTGTGCAGCAGCCCGACACATTCCAGATGTGATGAACATCCACTGTAAGGGTCTGCAGCAGCCCGACACATTCCAGATGTGGTGAACGTCCACTGTAAGGGCCTCCAGCAGCCCGACACATTCCAGATGTGGTGAACATCCACTGTAAGGGTGTGCAGCAGCCCGACACATTCCAGATGTGATGAACATCCATTGTAAGAGTGTTTAGCAGCCCAACACATTCCAGATGTGGTGAACATCCACTGTAAGAGTGTTTAGCAGCCCGACACATTCCAGATGTGGTGAACATCCACTGTAAGGGTGTGCAGCAGGCCGACACATTCCAGATGTGATGAACATCCACTGTAAGAGTGTGCAGCAGCCCGACACATTCCAGATGTGATGAACATCCACTGTAAGGGTCTGCAGCAGCCCGACACATTCCAGATGTGGTGAACATCCACTGTAAGGGTGTGCAGCAGCCCGACACATTCCAGATGTGATGAACATCCACTGTAAGGGCCTTCAGCAGCCCGACACATTCCAGATGTGGTGAACATCCACTGTAAGGGTGTGCAGCAGCCCGACACATTCCAGATGTGATGAACATCCACTGTAAGGGCCTGCAGCAGCCCGACACATTCCAGATGTGGTGAACATCCACTGTAAGGGTGTGCAGCAGCCCGACACATTCCAGATGTGGTGAACATCCACTGTAAGGGCCTCCAGCAGCCCGACACATTCCAAATGTGGTGAACATCCACTGTAAGGGTCTGCAGCAGCCCGACACATTCCAGATGTGGTGAACATCCACTGTAAGGGTCTGCAGCAGCCCGACACATTCCAGATGTGATGAACATCCACTGTAAGGGTCTGCAGCAGCCCGACACATTCCAGATGTGGTGAACGTCCACTGTAAGGGCCTCCAGCAGCCCGACACATTCCAGATGTGGTGAACATCCACTGTAAGGGTCTGCAGCAGCCCGACACATTCCAGATGTGGTGAACATCCACTGTAAGGGTGTGCAGCAGCCCGACACATTCCAGATGTGATGAACATCCACTGTAAGAGTGTGCAGCAGCCCGACACATTCCAGATGTGATGAACATCCACTGTAAGGGTCTGCAGCAGCCCGACACATTCCAGATGTGGTGAACATCCACTGTAAGGGTCTGCAGCAGCCCGACACATTCCAGATGTGGTGAACATCCACTGTAAGAGTGTTTAGCAGCCCGACACATTCCAGATGTGGTGAACATCCACTGTAAGGGTGTGCAGCAGCCCGACACATTCCAGATGTGGTGAACATCCACTGTAAGGGTCTGCAGCAGCCCGACACATTCCAGATGTGATGAACATCCACTGTAAGGGTGTGCAGCAGCCCGACACATTCCAGATGTGATGAACATCCACTGTAAGGGTGTGCAGCAGCCCGACACATTCCAGATGTGGTGAATATCCACTGTAAGGGTCTGCAGCAGCCCGACACATTCCAGATCTGGTGAACAGCCACTGTAAGGGTCTGCAGCAGCCCGACACATTCCAGATGTGGTGAACATCCACTGTAAGGGCCTGCAGCAGCCCGACACATTCCAGATGTGGTGAACAGCCACTGTAAGGGTGTGCAGCAGCCCGACACATTCCAGATGTGGTGAACATCCACTGTAAGAGTGTGCAGCAGCCTGACACATTCCAGATGTGGTGAACATCCACTGTAAGGGTGTGCAGCAGCCCGACACATTCCAGATGTGATGAACATCGACTGTAAGGGCCTTGAGCAGCCCGACACATTCCAGATGTGATGAACATCCACTGTAAGGGTCTGCAGCAGCCCGACACATTCCAGATGTGGTGAACGTCCACTGTAAGGGCCTCCAGCAGCCCGACACATTCCAGATGTGGTGAACATCCACTGTAAGGGTGTGCAGCAGCCCGACACATTCCAGATGTGATGAACATCCATTGTAAGAGTGTTTAGCAGCCCAACACATTCCAGATGTGGTGAACATCCACTGTAAGAGTGTTTAGCAGCCCGACACATTCCAGATGTGGTGAACATCCACTGTAAGGGTGTGCAGCAGCCCGACACATTCCAGATGTGATGAACATCCACTGTAAGAGTGTGCAGCAGCCCGACACATTCCAGATGTGATGAACATCCACTGTAAGGGTCTGCAGCAGCCCGACATATTCCAGATGTGGTGAACATCCACTGTAAGAGTGTTTAGCAGCCCGACACATTCCAGATGTGGTGAACATCCACTGTAAGGGTGTGCAGCAGCCCGACACATTCCAGATCTGGTGAACATCCACTGTAAGGGTGTGCAGCAGCCCGACACATTCCAGATGTGATGAACATCCACTGTAAGGGCCTTCAGCAGCCCGACACATTCCAGATGTGGTGAACATCCACTGTAAGGGTTTGCAGCAGCCCGACACATTCCAGATGTGATGAACATCCACTGTAAGGGCCTGCAGCAGCCCGACACATTCCAGATGTGGTGAACATCCACTGTAAGGGTGTGCAGCAGCCCGACACATTCCAGATGTGGTGAACATCCACTGTAAGGGCCTCCAGCAGCCCGACACATTCCAAATGTGGTGAACATCCACTGTAAGGGTCTGCAGCAGCCCGACACATTCCAGATGTGGTGAACATCCACTGTAAGGGTGTGCAGCAGCCCGACACATTCCAGATGTGATGAACATCCACTGTAAGGGTCTGCAGCAGCCCGACACATTCCAGATGTGGTGAACGTCCACTGTAAGGGCCTCCAGCAGCCCGACACATTCCAGATGTGGTGAACATCCACTGTAAGGGTCTGCAGCAGCCCGACACATTCCAGATGTGGTGAACATCCACTGTAAGGGTGTGCAGCAGCCCGACACATTCCAGATGTGATGAACATCCACTGTAAGAGTGTGCAGCAGCCCGACACATTCCAGATGTGATGAACATCCACTGTAAGGGTCTGCAGCAGCCCGACACATTCCAGATGTGGTGAACATCCACTGTAAGGGTGTGCAGCAGCCCGACACATTCCAGATGTGGTGAACATCCACTGTAAGAGTGTTTAGCAGCCCGACACATTCCAGATGTGGTGAACATCCACTGTAAGGGTGTGCAGCAGCCCGACACATTCCAGATGTGGTGAACATCCACTGTAAGGGTCTGCAGCAGCCCGACACGTTCCAGATGTGATGAACATCCACTGTAAGGGTGTGCAGCAGCCCGACACATTCCAGATGTGATGAACATCCACTGTAAGGGTGTGCAGCAGCCCGACACATTCCAGATGTGGTGAACATCCACTGTAAGGGTCTGCAGCAGCCCGACACATTCCAGATCTGGTGAACAGCCACTGTAAGGGTCTGCAGCAGCCCGACACATTCCAGATGTGGTGAACATCCACTGTAAGGGCCTGCAGCAGCCCGACACATTCCAGATGTGGTGAACAGCCACTGTAAGGGTGTGCAGCAGCCCGAAACATTCCAGATGTGGTGAACATCCACTGTAAGAGTGTGCAGCAGCCTGACACATTCCAGATGTGGTGAACATCCACTGTAAGGGTGTGCAGCAGCCCGACACATTCCAGATGTGATGAACATCGACTGTAAGGGCCTTGAGCAGCCCGACACATTCCAGATGTGGTGAACATCCACTGTAAGGGTGTGCAGCAGCCCGACACATTCCAGATGTGATGAACATCCACTGTAAGGGCCTGCAGCAGCCCGACACATTCCAGATGTGGTGAACATCCACTGTAAGGGTGTGCAGCAGCCCGACACATTCCAGATGTGGTGAACATCCACTGTAAGGGCCTCCAGCAGCCCGACACATTCCAGATGTGGTGAACATCCATTGTAAGGGTGTGCAGCAGCCCGACACATTCCAGATGTGGTGAACATCCACTGTAAGGGTCTGCAGCAGCCCGACACATTCCAGATGTGGTGAACATCCACTGTAAGGGTGTGCAGCAGCCCGACACATTCCAGATGTGGTGAACGTCCACTGTAAGGGCCTCCAGCAGCCCGACACATTCCAGATGTGGTGAACATCCACTGTAAGGGTGTGCAGCAGCCCGACACATTCCAGATGTGATGAACATCCATTGTAAGAGTGTTTAGCAGCCCAACACATTCCAGATGTGGTGAACATCCACTGTAAGGGTGTGCAGCAGCCCGACACATTCCAGATGTGATGAACATCCACTGTAAGGGTCTGCAGCAGCCCGACATATTCCAGATGTGGTGAACATCCACTGTAAGAGTGTTTAGCAGCCCAACACATTCCAGATGTGGTGAACATCCACTGTAAGGGTGTGCAGCAGCCCGACACATTCCAGATCTGGTGAACATCCACTGTAAGGGTGTGCAGCAGCCCGACACATTCCAGATGTGATGAACATCCACTGTAAGGGCCTTCAGCAGCCCGACACATTCCAGATGTGGTGAACATCCACTGTAAGGGTGTGCAGCAGCCCGACACATTCCAGATGTGATGAACATCCACTGTAAGGGCCTGCAGCAGCCCGACACATTCCAGATGTGGTGAACATCCACTGTAAGGGTGTGCAGCAGCCCGACACATTCCAGATGTGGTGAACATCCACTGTAAGGGCCTCCAGCAGCCCGACACATTCCAAATGTGGTGAACATCCACTGTAAGGGTCTGCAGCAGCCCGACACATTCCAGATGTGGTGAACATCCACTGTAAGGGTGTGCAGCAGCCCGACACATTCCAGATGTGATGAACATCCACTGTAAGGGTCTGCAGCAGCCCGACACATTCCAGATGTGGTGAACGTCCACTGTAAGGGCCTCCAGCAGCCCGACACATTCCAGATGTGGTGAACATCCACTGTAAGGGTCTGCAGCAGCCCGACACATTCCAGATGTGGTGAACATCCACTGTAAGGGTGTGCAGCAGCCCGACACATTCCAGATGTGATGAACATCCACTGTAAGAGTGTGCAGCAGCCCGACACATTCCAGATGTGATGAACATCCACTGTAAGGGTCTGCAGCAGCCCGACACATTCCAGATGTGGTGAACATCCACTGTAAGGGTGTGCAGCAGCCCGACACATTCCAGATGTGGTGAACATCCACTGTAAGAGTGTTTAGCAGCCCGACACATTCCAGATGTGGTGAACATCCACTGTAAGGGTGTGCAGCAGCCCGACACATTCCAGATGTGGTGAACATCCACTGTAAGGGTCTGCAGCAGCCCGACACATTCCAGATGTGATGAACATCCACTGTAAGGGTGTGCAGCAGCCCGACACATTCCAGATGTGATGAACATCCACTGTAAGGGTGTGCAGCAGCCCGACACATTCCAGATGTGGTGAACATCCACTGTAAGGGTCTGCAGCAGCCCGACACATTCCAGATCTGGTGAACAGCCACTGTAAGGGTCTGCAGCAGCCCGACACATTCCAGATGTGGTGAACATCCACTGTAAGGGCCTGCAGCAGCCCGACACATTCCAGATGTGGTGAACAGCCACTGTAAGGGTGTGCAGCAGCCCGACACATTCCAGATGTGGTGAACATCCACTGTAAGGGTGTGCAGCAGCCCGACACATTCCAGATGTGATGAACATCGACTGTAAGGGCCTTGAGCAGCCCGACACATTCCAGATGTGGTGAACATCCACTGTAAGGGTGTGCAGCAGCCCGACACATTCCAGATGTGATGAACATCCACTGTAAGGGCCTGCAGCAGCCCGACACATTCCAGATGTGGTGAACATCCACTGTAAGGGTGTGCAGCAGCCCGACACATTCCAGATGTGGTGAACATCCACTGTAAGGGCCTCCAGCAGCCCGACACATTCCAGATGTGGTGAACATCCATTGTAAGGGTGTGCAGCAGCCCGACACATTCCAGATGTGGTGAACATCCACTGTAAGGGTCTGCAGCAGCCCGACACATTCCAGATGTGGTGAACATCCACTGTAAGGGTGTGCAGCAGCCCGACACATTCCAGATGTGGTGAACATCCACTGTAAGGGCCTCCAGCAGCCCGACACATTCCAAATGTGGTGAACATCCACTGTAAGGGTCTGCAGCAGCCCGACACATTCCAGATGTGGTGAACATCCACTGTAAGGGTGTGCAGCAGCCCGACACATTCCAGATGTGATGAACATCCACTGTAAGGGTCTGCAGCAGCCCGACACATTCCAGATGTGGTGAACGTCCACTGTAAGGGCCTCCAGCAGCCCGACACATTCCAGATGTGGTGAACATCCACTGTAAGGGTCTGCAGCAGCCCGACACATTCCAGATGTGGTGAACATCCACTGTAAGGGTGTGCAGCAGCCCGACACATTCCAGATGTGATGAACATCCACTGTAAGAGTGTGCAGCAGCCCGACACATTCCAGATGTGATGATCATCCACTGTAAGGGTCTGCAGCAGCCCGACACATTCCAGATGTGGTGAACATCCACTGTAAGGGTGTGCAGCAGCCCGACACATTCCAGATGTGGTGAACATCCACTGTAAGAGTGTTTAGCAGCCCGACACATTCCAGATGTGGTGAACATCCACTGTAAGGGTGTGCAGCAGCCCGACACATTCCAGATGTGGTGAACATCCACTGTAAGGGTCTGCAGCAGCCCGACACATTCCAGATGTGATGAACATCCACTGTAAGGGTGTGCAGCAGCCCGACACATTCCAGATGTGATGAACATCCACTGTAAGGGTGTGCAGCAGCCCGACACATTCCAGATGTGGTGAACATCCACTGTAAGGGTCTGCAGCAGCCCGACACATTCCAGATGTGGTGAACAGCCACTGTAAGGGTCTGCAGCAGCCCGACACATTCCAGATGTGGTGAACATCCACTGTAAGGGCCTGCAGCAGCCCGACACATTCCAGATGTGGTGAACAGCCACTGTAAGGGTCTCCAGCAGCCCGACACATTCCAGATGTGGTGAACATCCACTGTAAGGGCCTCCAGCAGCCCGACACATTCCAGATGTGGTGAACATCCACTGTAAGGGCCTCCAGCAGCCCGACACATTCCAGATGTGGTGAACATCCACTGTAAGGGTCTGCAGCAGCCCGACACATTCCAGATGTGGTGAACATCCACTGTAAGGGTGTGCAGCAGCCCGACACATTCCAGATGTGGTGAACATCCACTGTAAGAGTGTGCAGCAGCCTGACACATTCCAGATGTGGTGAACATCCACTGTAAGGGTGTGCAGCAGCCCGACACATTCCAGATGTGATGAACATCGACTGTAAGGGCCTTGAGCAGCCCGACACATTCCAGATGTGGTGAACATCCACTGTAAGGGTGTGCAGCAGCCCGACACATTCCAGATGTGATGAACATCCACTGTAAGGGCCTGCAGCAGCCCGACACATTCCAGATGTGATGAACATCCACTGTAAGGGTGTGAAGCAGCCCGACACATTCCAGATGTGGTGAACATCCACTGTAAGAGTGTGCAGCAGCCCGACACATTCCAGATGTGGTGAACAGCCACTGTAAGGGTCTGCAGCAGCCCGACACATTCCAGATGTGGTGAACATCCACTGTAAGGGTCTGCAGCAGCCCGACACATTCCAGATGTGGTGAACATCCACTGTAAGGGTTTGCAGCAGCCTGACACATTCCAGATGTGGTGAACATCCACTGTAAGGGTCTGCAGCAGCCCGACACATTCCAGATGTGATGAACATCCACTGTAAGGGCCTTGAGCAGCCCGACACATTCCAGATGTGGTGAACATCCACTGTAAGGGTGTGCAGCAGCCCGACACATTCCAGATGTGATGAACATCCACTGTAAGGGTCTGCAGCACCCCGACACATTCCAGATGTGGTGAACATCCACTGTAAGGGTGTGCAGCAGCCCGACACATTCCAGATGTGGTGAACATCCACTGTAAGGGTGTGCAGCAGCCCGACACATTCCAGATGTGGTGAACATCCACTGTAAGGGCCTCCAGCAGCCCGACACATTCCAGATGTGGTGAACATCCATTGTAAGGGTGTGCAGCAGCCCGACACATTCCAGATGTGGTGAACATCCACTGTAAAGGTCTGCAGCAGCCCGACACATTCCAGATGTGGTGAACATCCACTGTAAGGGCCTCCAGCAGCCCAACACATTCCAGATGTGATGAACATCCCCTGTAAGGGCCTCCAGCAGCCCGACACAATTCCAGATGTGATGAACATCCACTGTAAGGGTCTGCAGCAGCCCGACACATTCCAGATGTGATGAACATCCACTGTAAGGGGGTGCAGCAGCCCGACACATTCCAGATGTGGTGAACATCCACTTTAAGGGTCTGCAGCAGCCCGACACATTCCAGATGTGATGAACATCCACTGTAAGGGTCTGCAGCAGCCCGACACATTCCAGATGTGGTGAACATCCACTGTAAGGGCCTCCAGCAGCCCGACACATTCCAGATGTGGTGAACATCCACTGTAAGGGTGTGCAGCAGCCCGACACATTCCAGATGTGGTGAACATCCACTGTAAGGGTGTGCAGCAGCCCGACACATTCCAGATGTGGTGAACATCCACTGTAAGAGTGTGCAGCAGCCCGACACATTCCAGATGTGGTGAACATCCACTGTAAGGGTGTGCAGCATTCCGACACATTCCAGATGTGGTGAACATCCACTGTAAGGGCCTCCAGCAGCCCGACACATTCCAGATGTGGTGAACATCCACTGTAAGGGTCTGCAGCAGCCCGACACATTCCAGATGTGGTGAACATCCACTGTAAGGGTGTGCAGCAGCCCGACACATTCCAGATGTGATGAACATCCACTGTAAGGGTCTGCAGCAGCCCGACACATTCCAGATGTGGTGAACATCCACTGTAAGGGCCTCCAGCAGCCCGACACATTCCAGATGTGGTGAACATCCACTGTAAGGGTCTGCAGCAGCCCGACACATTCCAGATGTGGTGAACATCCACTGTAAGGGTGTGCAGCAGCCCGACACATTCCAGATGTGATGAACATCCACTGTAAGGGTCTGCAGCAGCCCGACACATTCCAGATGTGGTGAACATCCACTGTAAGGGTCTGCAGCACCCCGACACATTCCAGATGTGGTGAACATCCACTGTAAGGGCCTCCAGCAGCCCGACACATTCCAGATGTGATGAACATCCACTGTAAGGGCCTGCAGCAGCCCAACACATTCCAGATGTGATGAACATCCCCTGTAAGGGTCTGCAGCAGCCCGACACATTCCAGATGTGATGAACATCCACTGTAAGGGCCTTGAGCAGCCCGACACATTCCAGATGTGGTGAACATCCACTGTAAGGGTGTGCAGCAGCCCGACACATTCCAGATGTGATGAACATCCACTGTAAGGGTCTGCAGCACCCCGACACATTCCAGATGTGGTGAACATCCACTGTAAGGGTGTGCAGCAGCCCGACACATTCCAGATGTGGTGAACATCCACTGTAAGGGCCTCCAGCAGCCCGACACATTCCAGATGTGGTGAACATCCATTGTAAGGGTGTGCAGCAGCCCGACACATTCCAGATGTGGTGAACATCCACTGTAAGGGTGTGCAGCAGCCCGACACATTCCAGATGTGGTGAACATCCACTGTAAGGGCCTCCAGCAGCCCGACACATTCCAGATGTGGTGAACATCCATTGTAAGGGTGTGCAGCAGCCCGACACATTCCAGATGTGGTGAACATCCACTGTAAGGGTCTGCAGCAGCCCGACACATTCCAGATGTGGTGAACATCCACTGTAAGCGTGTGCAGCAGCCCGACACATTCCAGATGTGGTGAACATCCACTGTAAGGGCCTCAAGCAGCCCGAAACATTCCAGATGTGGTGAACATCCACTGTAAGGGTGTGCAGCAGCCCGACACATTCCAGATGTGGTGAACATCCACTGTAAGGGTGTGCAGCAGCCCGACACATTCCAGATGTGGTGAACATCCACTGTAAGGGCCTCCAGCAGCCCGACACATTCCAGATGTGATGAACATCCACTGTAAGGGTGTGCAGCAGCCCGACACATTCCAGATGTGATGAACATCCACTGTAAGGGTGTGAAGCAGCCCGACACATTCCAGATGTGGTGAACATCCACTGTAAGGGTCTGCAGCAGCCCGACACATTCCAGATGTGATGAACAGCCACTGTAAGGGTCTGCAGCAGCCCGACACATTCCAGATGTGGTGAACATCCACTGTAAGGGTCTGCAGCAGCCCGACACATTCCAGATGTGGTGAACATCCACTGTAAGGGTTTGCAGCAGCCTGACACATTCCAGATGTGGTGAACATCCACTGTAAGGGTCTGCAGCAGCCCGACACATTCCAGATGTGATGAACATCCACTGTAAGGGCCTTGAGCAGCCCGACACATTCCAGATGTGGTGAACATCCACTGTAAGGGTGTGCAGCAAGCCCGACACATTCCAGATGTGATGAACATCCACTGTAAGGGTCTGCAGCACCCCGACACATTCCAGATGTGGTGAACATCCACTGTAAGGGTGTGCAGCAGCCCGACACATTCCAGATGTGGTGAACATCCACTGTAAGGGTGTGCAGCAGCCCGACACATTCCAGATGTGGTGAACATCCACTGTAAGGGCCTCCAGCAGCCCGACACATTCCAGATGTGGTGAACATCCATTGTAAGGGTGTGCAGCAGCCCGACACATTCCAGATGTGGTGAACATCCACTGTAAGAGTGTGCAGCAGCCCGACACATTCCAGATGTGGTGAACATCCACTGTAAGGGTGTGCATCAGCCCGACACATTCCAGATGTGATGAACATCCACTGTAAGAGTGTGCAGCAGCCCGACACATTCCACATGTGGTGAACATCCACTGTAAGGGTGTGCAGCAGCCCGACACATTCCAGATGTGATGAACATCCACTGTAAGGGTCTGCAGCAGCCCGACACATTCCAGATGTGGTGAACATCCACTGTAAGGGTGTGCAGCAGCCCGACACATTCCAGATGTGGTGAACATCCACTGTAAGGGTGTGCAGCAGCCCGACACATTCCAGATGTGATGAACATCCACTGTAAGGGCCTGCAGCAGCCCGACACATTCCAGATGTGGTGAACATCCACTGTAAGGGTGTGCAGCATTCCGACACATTCCAGATGTGGTGAACATCCACTGTAAGGGCCTCCAGCAGCCCGACACATTCCAGATGTGGTGAACATCCACTGTAAGGGTGTGCAGCAGCCCGACACATTCCAGATGTGATGAACATCCACTGTAAGGGTCTGCAGCAGCCCGACACATTCCAGATGTGGTGAACATCCACTGTAAGGGTCTGCAGCACCCCGACACATTCCAGATGTGGTGAACATCACATGTAAGGGCCTCCAGCAGCCCGACACATTCCAGATGTGATGAACATCCACTGTAAGGGCCTGCAGCAGCCCAACACATTCCAGATGTGATGAACATCCCCTGTAAGGGTCTGCAGCAGCCCGACACATTCCAGATGTGATGAACATCCACTGTAAGGGCCTTGAGCAGCCCGACACATTCCAGATGTGGTGAACATCCACTGTAAGGGTGTGCAGCAGCCCGACACATTCCAGATGTGGTGAACATCCACTGTAAGAGTGTGCAGCAGCCTGACACATTCCAGATGTGGTGAACATCCACTGTAAGGGTGTGCAGCAGCCCGACACATTCCAGATGTGATGAACATCCACTGTAAGAGTGTGCAGCAGCCCGACACATTCCACATGTGGTGAACATCCACTGTAAGGGTGTGCAGCAGCCCGACACATTCCAGATGTGATGAACATCCACTGTAAGGGTCTGCAGCAGCCCGACACATTCCAGATGTGGTGAACATCCACTGTAAGGGTGTGCAGCAGCCCGACACATTCCAGATGTGGTGAACATCCACTGTAAGGGTGTGCAGCAGCCCGACACATTCCAGATGTGATGAACATCCACTGTAAGGGCCTGCAGCAGCCCGACACATTCCAGATGTGGTGAACATCCACTGTAAGGGTGTGCAGCATTCCGACACATTCCAGATGTGGTGAACATCCACTGTAAGGGCCTCCAGCAGCCCGACACATTCCAGATGTGGTGAACATCCACTGTAAGGGTCTGCAGCAGCCCGACACATTCCAGATGTGGTGAACATCCACTGTAAGGGTGTGCAGCAGCCCGACACATTCCAGATGTGATGAACATCCACTGTAAGGGTCTGCAGCAGCCCGACACATTCCAGATGTGGTGAACATCCACTGTAAGGGTCTGCAGCACCCCGACACATTCCAGATGTGGTGAACATCCACTGTAAGGGCCTCCAGCAGCCCGACACATTCCAGATGTGATGAACATCCACTGTAAGGGCCTGCAGCAGCCCAACACATTCCAGATGTGATGAACATCCCCTGTAAGGGTCTGCAGCAGCCCGACACATTCCAGATGTGATGAACATCCACTGTAAGGGGGTGCAGCAGCCTGACACATTCCAGATGTGATAAACATCCACTGTAAGTGTCTGCAGCAGCCCGACACATTCCAGATGTGGTGAACATCCACTGTAAGGGTCTGCAGCACCCCGACACATTCCAGATGTGGTGAACATCCACTGTAAGGGCCTCCAGCAGCCCGACACATTCCAGATGTGGTGAACATCCACTGTAAGGGCCTCCAGCAGCCTGACACATTTCAGATGTGGTGAACATCCACTGTAAGGGTGTGCAGCAGCCCGACACATTCCAGATGTGGTGAACATCCACTGTAAGGGTCTGCAGCAGCCCAACACATTCCAGATGTGATGAACATCCACTGTAAGGGTCTGCAGCAGCCCGACACATTCCAGATGTGATGAACATCCACTGTAGGGGTCTGCAGCAGCCCGACACATTCCAGATGTGATGAACATCCACTTTAGGGGTCTGCAGCAGGCCGACACATTCCAGATGTGGTAAATATCCACTGTAAGGATTTGCAGCAGCCCGACACATTCCAGGTGTGGTGAACATCCACTGTAAGGGTGTGCAGCATTCCGACACATTCCAGATGTGGTGAACATCCACTGTAAGGGCCTCCAGCAGCCCGACACATTCCAGATGTGGTGAACATCCACTGTAAGGGTGTGCAGCAGCCCGACACATTCCAGATGTGATGAACATCCACTGTAAGGGTCTGCAGCAGCCCGACACATTCCAGATGTGGTGAACATCCACTGTAAGGGTCTGCAGCACCCCGACACATTCCAGATGTGGTGAACATCACATGTAAGGGCCTCCAGCAGCCCGACACATTCCAGATGTGATGAACATCCACTGTAAGGGCCTGCAGCAGCCCAACACATTCCAGATGTGATGAACATCCCCTGTAAGGGTCTGCAGCAGCCCGACACATTCCAGATGTGATGAACATCCACTGTAAGGGCCTTGAGCAGCCCGACACATTCCAGATGTGGTGAACATCCACTGTAAGGGTGTGCAGCAGCCCGACACATTCCAGATGTGGTGAACATCCACTGTAAGAGTGTGCAGCAGCCTGACACATTCCAGATGTGGTGAACATCCACTGTAAGGGTGTGCAGCAGCCCGACACATTCCAGATGTGATGAACATCCACTGTAAGAGTGTGCAGCAGCCCGACACATTCCACATGTGGTGAACATCCACTGTAAGGGTGTGCAGCAGCCCGACACATTCCAGATGTGATGAACATCCACTGTAAGGGTCTGCAGCAGCCCGACACATTCCAGATGTGGTGAACATCCACTGTAAGGGTGTGCAGCAGCCCGACACATTCCAGATGTGGTGAACATCCACTGTAAGGGTGTGCAGCAGCCCGACACATTCCAGATGTGATGAACATCCACTGTAAGGGCCTGCAGCAGCCCGACACATTCCAGATGTGGTGAACATCCACTGTAAGGGTGTGCAGCATTCCGACACATTCCAGATGTGGTGAACATCCACTGTAAGGGCCTCCAGCAGCCCGACACATTCCAGATGTGGTGAACATCCACTGTAAGGGTCTGCAGCAGCCCGACACATTCCAGATGTGGTGAACATCCACTGTAAGGGTGTGCAGCAGCCCGACACATTCCAGATGTGATGAACATCCACTGTAAGGGTCTGCAGCAGCCCGACACATTCCAGATGTGGTGAACATCCACTGTAAGGGTCTGCAGCACCCCGACACATTCCAGATGTGGTGAACATCCACTGTAAGGGCCTCCAGCAGCCCGACACATTCCAGATGTGATGAACATCCACTGTAAGGGCCTGCAGCAGCCCAACACATTCCAGATGTGATGAACATCCCCTGTAAGGGTCTGCAGCAGCCCGACACATTCCAGATGTGATGAACATCCACTGTAAGGGGGTGCAGCAGCCTGACACATTCCAGATGTGATAAACATCCACTGTAAGTGTCTGCAGCAGCCCGACACATTCCAGATGTGGTGAACATCCACTGTAAGGGTCTGCAGCACCCCGACACATTCCAGATGTGGTGAACATCCACTGTAAGGGCCTCCAGCAGCCCGACACATTCCAGATGTGGTGAACATCCACTGTAAGGGCCTCCAGCAGCCTGACACATTTCAGATGTGGTGAACATCCACTGTAAGGGTGTGCAGCAGCCCGACACATTCCAGATGTGGTGAACATCCACTGTAAGGGTCTGCAGCAGCCCAACACATTCCAGATGTGATGAACATCCACTGTAAGGGTCTGCAGCAGCCCGACACATTCCAGATGTGATGAACATCCACTGTAGGGGTCTGCAGCAGCCCGACACATTCCAGATGTGATGAACATCCACTTTAGGGGTCTGCAGCAGGCCGACACATTCCAGATGTGGTAAATATCCACTGTAAGGATTTGCAGCAGCCCGACACATTCCAGGTGTGGTGAACATCCACTGTAAGGGCCTCCAGCAGCTAACCTTAGCTAACCTTAGCTAATCTAACTCTAACCCCAGCTGGAAGCACATAGAGGACTACATCGACCAGCAGTTCGAGCAGTACTTCAGGGATGAGAGCGGCTTGAACAGGAAGAATATCCAGGACAACAGAGTCCACTGCCTGCTGTACTTCATCTCTCCGTTCGGCCATGGGTACGCTGACGCTGCTCCTGAAGATAACAGTGCTGCCTCAGCTGTAGCTGTAGCTTTAGATTTAGCTTTAGCTTTAGCTTTAGCTGTAGCTGTAGCTGTAGCTGAGGCAGATGTTTTGAGCTCATGTCTGAATGTTTGTGCTCTCTGTCGCCAGTCTTCGACCTCTGGATGTGACGTGTATGAAGGCCTTGCATGAAAAAGTCAACATAATTCCTCTTCTGGCCAAAGCCGACAGCCTGACCCAAGCAGAGGTCTGCAGAAAGAAGATGAAGGTAGAGGAGCACTTCCATGTTGAAGTGGGGGGGTTCATCCATCCCTCCTAACTGCGTCATGTAAACCACCTTTTGTGTTTTTCTGCCTCTCCACCTCTAACCTTCCTGTTTGGCTGTGTGCACACTGTGCACGTGTTCCAGATCAGAGAGGAAATCCAGCAGTTTGGGATAAGCATCTACCAGTTCCCAGAGTGTGATTCTGACGAGGACGAAGAGTTCCAGACTCAGGAGCAGTTTCTCAAGGTTGGGCATTGAATCATCATCACTGGTCATGGTGTAAATGTGGCCCCAGCGCTGACAGCTCAGTGTTTTACACCCCCCTGCAGGACAGCATACCGTTTGCTGTAATTGGGAGTAACATACAGGTGGAGAGTAAAGGACGCAAGTTCAGGGGCCGCTCCTATCCCTGGGGCGTGGTGGACGGTAACGCACGGCACATCACTTCCATTTGATTCCACCTGGTTTCAGTTGGTGTTTCACCCTTTCTGTGATATGAAACTCAGTAAATATTCAGTGTGTTCATGCTATGCTGTTATTGGCTGCTGTTCATGCTCTGCTCTGATTGGACAGTGGAGAACCCGGTCCACTCGGACTTCCTGCTGCTGAGGAACATGCTGGTGAGGACGCACATGCAGGATCTGAAGGACGTGACGCGAGAGACGCACTACGAGAACTACAGGGCCGAGTGCATCCAGAGCATGGTGCAGGAGAAGAACCGCAGGTGGGCGGAGCCAGCAGGCACAGACACAACCTGACTGGTTGGTTGGTTCTCGCTGTAAAAAGTGGCGAACAGGAAGAAATCCCTCCAGCAGGGGTGGAGCAGTGATTTTAAATGTGGGGGTGTTACAGGGGGGGCACATGAGTGCCACATCAAGCCCAGAGACCCGACGCTGAAGTTGGCATCCGATTCGCAAATTAAATGGATGGGCATAAAGGGCAATTTCACTGCATTTTTTGCATTTTGATCGCCCTAAACTAGGTCCTGTATGGAAACTACAATAGTTAGACTGCTCAAATCTGGATGGAATTATTCTAAAGAGGCTGTAGATTCAGTAAAACCTTGTTTTGGATTTGTGAAACCTTTTTCTGATTTGTAAAAATGCAGAACAGGGCCATTTTACTGCTTTTTTTTTTTTTCATTTTGATCACCCTAAACTAGGTCCTGAATGGAAACTACAATAGTTACACTGCTCAAATGTGGATAGAATTATTCTAAAGAGGGTACAGAGTCTTTAAAACACATTTTATGATTTGTTAACACTTTATTTGGTCATTGAAAATTCAAAAAGGTGAAATCATCTTACTGTAAAAGTGGGGGTGTCGAAACACCCCCATCCCCCACGGTTGTGACGCCCATGCCCTCCAGCAATGTTTTTCTTCTTCTGGTGGCTGGAGGCACTCAAACAGCTCATGTCCTTCCCTGTGTGTGTGTGTGTGTGTGTGTGTGTGTGAATATGGGCTTTAGTTTGCATGAAAGGTATCGAGAGGGGAGCGTGGCAGACTTTCCTCTTCCTCTGGTAGACGCAGACACTGAGAAGGAGAGGCGGATCTTGGAGAAGGATGAGGAGGTGTGTATCTTCCCCTCCCACTCACTCATTCATTCATTCACTCGCTCACTCGGTTACTGAGGTGATCGATGCCTTTCTGTGTGTCCTCGTCTGCAGCTGAGGAAGATGCAGGAAGTTCTGGAGAGGATTCAGGAGCAGATGCAGCACAGCCAGAGAGGCAGCTGCTGATTCTCCCATGATGCCCCACAGCAGGGCGGACCACCAGAAACCAGTAGAAGCCCCCCAGTGTGGAGTCTCACTTCGGTTCATGCTCAAACTTTAAGTAGTCGCTGTTTCCATGTTGTTCAGGAGGACTGCAGCAGGTGGCGCTGTTTCACAGGGGACGGAGTTAATGTTTAGTTGTTAGTGCACCCAGAGACAGAAAGTCTTTGACTGGAAGTGTGTAAATATTAGTCCCAGAGCTGCTTATTAGTGATAATAAGACCAGACTGTGTTGGTTTTCTATCGGCTTCATCTTTAATGCTTCGTTCCTCGAGTCGACTCGTCTTTTTCTATCTTTGTTGTTGCCATTTGTTTTGTTAAGAAAGTTAAAAAACTATTAAAAGCAAAGCTTGTGCAAGATGAATGTTTAGTGTCAGTGAAAACCCAGGAGCAGGACGTGTTGTAAATGTAATAAGATTTATTAAGAATCTTTATTATTCCATCAGCATAATTCTTCATCATTAATATGTTTTATCCATAATCATCATTGTTATCAGTGGACAGTTGGATCTAAAAGGCAGCCCAGAGTGTACAGGCGATGTATAACTTAAAACTTTCTCCATAGGGAAAACATGTTTTTATATTCATATATAATATCAATGTAGCATGAGGTCCAAGATTCTGCCCACGTTATACAGTATTGTACATGGTCCCAAAAATAAACAATAAAACAGAACTTTTTAAAAAGGGAAAAGAACAAAACTGCAACCTACATGCAAAATCAAACCCAAACGGAGCCGTGCATTTAAGATGCAGACACTCATATGCTGGAACATGCGTACAATCACAGATCTACAAAACTTTCATACCTACAAATATTACAAAACTTAATATTAGACATTGTTATGCTTTCCAAAGACTTTTTTTTTTGTTATTTACTTTTTCCACTCCATGTCTCAACTCACAAAATGGAAAACCCAGAACATTAAAAGAAGAAGAGGAGGAGATCATCTTCCATTCACTCGATGAGTTTCGTGTTCTGCTGTCACAGTGTTGGGGGGGAACGGAGTATAGGCACACACGATAGCATCCCACAAACCTCTGTAAAAAAATAACCTGCTGGCAGCCACTGGCACGCCGTCATGCACGGGGCAAACTGCCCACCCCAGAAACAGCCATGCTACAGGTACGACGGGGTCGGCTGGAGTCCAGAATGTGTCCAACAAACAGACGTACAGAACAGACCCACTCTGACGGGAGGCGGGACACAAATGTGCACAGAAACACACCACATGCACGGAAACACAGCTTTGGGCTCCACAACACATTTCCCATTTTATCAAGTAGAAAAAATATCGGCTGAAATTTGAATATATATATATATATATATATATATATATATATATTTTGTTTGTTTGTGGGCTTCACATCCAAGCTTTTCTTCAACGAGCTCCACTTTCTGCTGGATCATAACTCCAAGTGCTTCCAGGCTCCCCTGCAGCTGTCACAGCCCTCCATCACATGACCACAGCGTGTTATGTTAAGTCCTGTTACTGCGGTGTGGAGCAGCAGGGGGCGCTCCTGCATTAGAAAGATGCTCGTAGCGTGCTGAGGGAGCAGCAACAGGAGGTGGAGAGGAAACCCGGCGCTGAAGGTCAGAGCGGGTTCGGGGTGAGCGGGAAGCTGCAGCTTCTGGTTCTGACCCGCCTACCACAGATGATGCCGAGCAGAGGAATGATTTGGAAGCTCTTTGGCTCCAGAAGAAATGGTTCCAGATTAAGCGCTCAGAGCTGTGGCCTTTGATTCTTTAGAAAGCAGAGGACAGAGGAGAGCTTCTCACTGTGGGACAGCTGGAGTGAAGTCCTCCTACATTTAACTACATCCATTCCTTAAAAATATATATATGAACCCTGATCTTTCACTTCTTGCTCTGCTTCTTTGAGTGCGTTCATTTGAAATCTTCCTCAAAGAGTAAACTTTGTGTGGAGAAAACCAGCAACTGTTGCCCCAGTGAACTCATATCCGGGGCAGCTCAGCAGCTGCAGAGAACATGAAAGTGCCCCTGTTGCCCCCACGGGTCCTCAGAAGCACAGAGCAAAGTGTTCCAGTTGTCCAGCTTTGATCTGGTTACATTGCATTAAAATCCACAGATTTGCCCCCCCCCCCCAACGGATCAAAGCTAAAGCAAAGCGGAGAAAACCTGCAAATAAAGCGAGGCTCTTCCCGTCTGCTCTGCGTCCTCAGCTGTGAGCTGCGATCCAAGCCCCGTGTGTCATGTATGAGGACCAAAGACCCCACTGAGACCCCTCTAAGACACATCAGGGACACATCAGGGACGTTTGACCTCTGTGACGTCTCACCTGAGCTGAAACGGGAGCGTTCTGTAGCCCTAACCCTGCTGCCTTCCCCTGAATGAGTGAACACATGAGGGTGAACCCTGGAGGCCTGAGTGAGCTGAGCTTATCATGTTAGTGCTTCTGGTTGCAGAGGAAGGAGAGAAGGGAGGAAGAAGGGTCAAACAAAGTTCCTGTCTCTGTCACAGTCTCACAAACAGAGGCCCGACCCACCGAGCCTGCTCTAAAGTTCGTGTTCACAAACTAACAGAGCTGTGATATTCAGATATTCTGTCAGATTCTCTGCTTCCTGACAGGAGTGAACTTCCCAAACTTCTGCGTCTGTCGGTCTTCTTCAGGCCAGTTTGAGCGTGCTGACGGGGAAGGTTGGGACTGTAACCATGGTGACGGGGTTGAGGACAGCAGCCTGTCCGACCAGCTGCGGGTGCGGGGCCAGTACCGCCGTGGGTTTCCCTAGCGACGGGCTCTGGGTCACCATGGCTGCGCTGGTCACCTGGGCGCCGTTAGTGTTAGCTTGAGGGTTAGCCTGGACGTGCGGCAGCGCGTGGTGGGTGAAGGTGTGAGTGATGTGGCCCACCACGGTGGGCTGGGACACAGACACGCCCTGCGGGTAGAGCGTCGGGAGGTGGGACGCCAGGGGAGCGCCGAGGTGGGCTACAGGGTGGACGGTGATGTGTCCGATGGGCTGGGCGGTTATCTGCTGGTGGGCGGCGGCTGGGGGGGCGGAGGGTGTCGGGCCGGGCGAGGGGGCGATGTGCGTCAGGTGTTTGGCTGGAAGGGCGTGGTTAACAGCCTGGATGACCGAAGGGTGGGAGACAGCTGCATGAGCGATGACGGTGGGCTGCACCTGCACGGCTGGGGGGTGAAGGGGATGCAGGGGGGGCGGAGCCTGGGCTGGAGCGGGGGCGATGGCCTGAGGTGGAGAAGAGGCGGCGAGGACCCCAGAGAGCGGCAGAGCGGCGTGCTGGAGGGCCAGGTGCGGGGGGAGCAGCGCCTGGGCGTGTAAGATGGGAGGAGCTGAAGGAGCGGGAGCGTCTTCGTCCATGTCCTGCTCGTAGTTGTCTTCTCCTTCTGTGGAAAACGGAGCAAAGCGTCATTACAGCAGCAAACACAGCCTGAAACAGTTCTCCTGAATGTTCAGGACATGCGTTCTTTACAGATACAAAGCCAGAAATCTTTCACCTGAGGCGGTGGATGTGGAGGCCTGGTCGTCCTCCGGCTGGATGGTCTGACGGAGGACCCGGTCGATCTCCGTCACGTCCATGCACTGGCTGAGCTCGTTCTTCAGCTCCGCCAGGCGCTGCTGCGTAGCGATCTTCTCTCTGGCCAAGCGCTCCATCTCGTGCTCGTACTCCTTCTCCTTTCGCTTCAGAGTCTTCCAGGGGAGACACAGGCAGCAGAGCACGTGTGAATGCACAGCCAAGCGGCTTCCAACAACCATCCAATTCTACTCAGTCTACCACAATCTGAAGGGATAAAATGACTTTCTGTACAGGAGAGCCGAAACGTGGGCGTCTGAGGTCAGAGACGAGTCAAAAACCCGTCTCTATGGGAACCAAAACATGTCAAATTTTTCATTAAGACCGCAGGAACCTGTCAGATTCTGAGTGTTTAAACCAGTTCACCTTGTGTTCACAACCTTTAGTTCATCCACCTGATTTATTCTAAAGCTGCTGCTGGAGAGAGCCAGCAGGGCAGCAGATCCCAGTGTTCAGATTAACCAGGAGCAGAGTTTCATCAGCAGCTCGTATAAAAGGAAAACGTATTCAGAGCAGAGCAGAGCGGATACGGACAGCGTCGGGTTGGATCTGCAGTAAAAACGGACAGAAAAATACGCTGACGCTGCAACACAAAGAGGAGTTGAGTCCAACAACTTCCTACGCTGGCAGCACAAAGGTCACATGCTGCTGTCAGGGTGGCGTCAGCTTAAGCCCCTCCCATTTCCTGGATTTGCTTTCTGAGCCATTAAGGGAGAATACTTCCCTGCTGCGTATTCTAACCACCAATCACTCAGATTCATTACCAGCTCCATGTCATTAGATTACTGCGGCAATTATCCCCATAAATAAAGTATGACTCCCCGATATAGCAAGGACACGCGAGTTCCACGTGATTCTTAATTAAAGTAAGAGAAAGCGGGGCTGAGCATACAGAAAGGAAATTAATCCGAGGAAGGGGAGCTTTCCCCAACACACCATCTCTGTGACCCACTTTCTGCGAGTCAGCTGACGCACCAACACCAAACGGCACAACAGGCTAAGGACATTAACGCAGATTACCAGGGAGGGCCGAGATGCAGGGAAGGAAAGGAAGAGGGGAGGAGCGGAGGAAAGGCGGTCAGGAGATGGAGAGCTTTGCACTGACAAACAGAAACCCATCGAGCTTTCTCTCTGCAGCTGCTCCACTTCTGGAAACTGAATACGCAGCAACGAAAAAACTCAAAACAGGGGAAATAAGAGAGTAGATGGAACATGAGCATATGGAGGCCCATGATCCCACTACAGGTTACTCATTTCAGTGAGCAAAGCTGTTTACTCGTGCACGTGATGGCCTTTCCTGCCTGCCACCAGACCTGAGGCCTCGTGTTCAAACACCTACAAAATGCTTTCATTTCCACACGCTTCAGACGGTGTAAAAAAGATGAAGGTGGCGTGAGAGTGCGTGGGGGAAGCCGGTGGGACGCCCTGCAAACTCTGGTCTGGCTCCAGAGATCCGCAGATTTAAAAGGAAAAGCAGGAAAATGGAAAGCTTCGTGTTGTATTTCAGTCACTCATGTCTCCAAGCTCACCTTTGTTCATCCTCTTTAACTCGTTGGAAGAGTCTTAATAATCTAGTTCAGTGTCGGTGAGGACCCGAGCAGGAAGCTCTGCGGCCGGGACGCAGCGCTGCCGTGGAGACACTCACTGAGGTGCTGGGATCAGGTGGTCCTCAGCTGTCTGCTTTCAGATTCTGTCTCATCTATTTATCCAGTTAACTATATAACGAGTGGCCAAATTTGATGTGAGGCATTTCATCTGAGGCAGAGGGGCAGATGAAGAGAAAATTGGCTGCAGAGCTTCCGGTTCCCCTGAGAAAATGAACGGTTGTGACCTCAGACACCCAAATATAAGCTGTGGAGTTCATCACCTTTCTCATTCTGAACATCTGCCGGCACAGGGAAGCAACGCACAGCATCTCTGCTGCACGCTAAGTCCCACGCAGAGACACAAAGAGGCTGCCCGCAGAGGAACGGCTTCTGACGTGCACGTGCGCCTCCATCAACATCAACACAGGGACTTCCAGCACAGGCCCAGACACCACGAGTCCTGCAGTAAATCACCAAGGAAACAACTGCCACCCGTAGCAGTTTCCTTGGCAACCTCCAATGAAGAAAAAACACATATGGAGCCTTCTGATTGGGCGAGGCGCAAGGGTACAACCAAGGGATGATGTCACTGGATGTACAGCAGTTGTGTGGATCACTCCCAGTGTCCTGTTTCTCCTCTGCTGCTCCGTCCCACCCCCCTTTCATCCTCCTCCTCCTCCTCCTCCTCCTCCTCCTCCTCCTCCTCCTCCTCCTCCTCCTCCTCCTCCTCCTCCTCCTCCTCCTCCTCCTCCTCCTCTTTTATCCTTTCTCTCTCAGCCCGTCCTCGCTAATCATTTAAAGGTGAAACTCCAGTTAGATGCTATCTGCTCTGACAGGTGTCCTTGCCTTCGTCTCTCGTCGAGCACGAGGACAAACGGAAGGAACGGACGTGGCCGCAGTCCTCACAGCGCCCACTGGCGCCGCAGCATCCAAGACGTTTGACAGAAACACCAACATGAGCCTTTTATCACAGAAACACCAGGAACCAGCTGACTACAGCGCCCAGGCAACCTGCCGCCTGTTACCGTGGTTACCAAGTGCTCAAGGGTGGCAGAGACAGCGGGGTGACACAACGAGAAGGAGGAGACGGAGAGATGGAAAAGCAGATAAAATTGCTGCTGATCTGTGCCCCGTTCCACCGTGGTAACCATGGAAACGCACCTGTCGCCCTCTCCCTCCCTCTCCCTCCCTCCGTGTGAAATCTGAAGTAGAGGAGCGGGTGGGTGGGGGGGGGGTGAGCCACAGGAACGTCACCAGGCTTCTTCTAGCCATGTGCTCAGAGCTCACATGGCTCAGAGAGAGACGGAGGTTTACGGGTTTACAGGAGGAGAGATGGGGAAACCAGGCCGGGGCAGGTGTGTTTACATGTGCTCCGGTTAGGATCCGGCTGTCAGGTACGTGCTGCACATCTCAGCAACACTGACCACGTAAATAAGGTTTTACAGGAGGACACAGCGGCATGTAAACACATCCTGTCCAAACAGAGGTGCTTATCGCTCTGATCATGTGCACAGGGGCGTGCACGTTGAGCTTTTTCACGCTCCGTGTGAGGTCCACATCCTGAAACCCGGGACACTTGTGTGCATCTTAACTGATCTACAGGAAGCCTTCTGGTGTGAAACAGTCCTGAGGATGTTCACTTCTTTTTCCCTCTATCATTAAACCTTTGTCTTCTCTTAAACGGGGCAGTAAATCCCTGCGAGCTTCTGATCCCTCTGAGGTGGTTTCTTCCTGTGAGCTCGCTGTCAGTCTGGTTTTGAACAAATTCTTTCAGCTCGCGGTCTAATTTAGCTCCTTCCACTGACTTTCCGTTGCGATTACACTGAGACTCATAATATCAAAGCTTCCACTCAAACAAAAAGAAAAAACAACTGAAAAACGCACCTTTCCAGGCTTTAAACACCCCGTAACAACCTTTCACATTCATGTCGGGTCTCTGCACATCGAGATAATTCCCCCCCTTCTCTGTCTAACTGTACATGAAGGCTTCATGGAGTCTGGGCCGTTTGCACTGGGTTAAATCAGACTAATGCAATCAAGAAAAGTAGAAACGTGTCCTCCAAGTGTGTTGCACTAAATAGTCATTACGTTGCACAGACTTGGGAGAACACTGGATTCATTCACCACTTTCTCATAAGCCGATTGGCTGCCAGATCACCGTCACAGCGCACAACAGAACCGGCATCTTGGATCGATTACACAGGACAAAGGGCCCAACAACAATTCATTCAGGGCCAGAAAAACGTGAAAACAAGCACATGAAAAACAAGATTTTTTAAATCTTTTTTCAGCCGTTTGCTGGGAACACTGAGAAATTGCATGGAAATCCTCTTTACCTGTATGTAACGCAGTGCACTGCGCAGAACGCTGAGGTTGGAGGTTTTCTTCTCATCAACATTAGGAACGTTCTTCTTCAAAGTCTCAAAACACTCTTTGAGATGTGCTCGCCTGAAGAGTCAGAAATAAAGTCACACTTTTTGGGATTCTTTGGCCAACGGTACAAATTCACTGTTAAAACATTTTAACCAAGATGCTGTGACTCAAAGAGGCCTCATAACTCCACTTTAGTTTGGGCTGGCTCAGACGGCCTGAAGTCACCAGCTCTGGGCTTACGACACTCTTTCATACCAAGCTCCACAAACACAAAGATGTGAATGTATGTGGTGGTCACGTTAATTCTACATTTCAGCCATCATGGTGTCTCACCTGTTCTTTTCCAGTTTATTGTGCACCTCTCTGGTCCCCGCACTGGAAACACAAAAGAAAACACAATGAACAAATGAACCGTTCACTAAGCCACTCTTTTACATGACCACCAACACAAAGACTTGCAGAAACTGACCCTCCTGGCCTCCTCTTCCCTTCCATCCCCCTCATGTCCTCTATCGTCACGCCATTAGGCCGCGGCTGAGGTATGGGCGGAGCCTGACGAGGCACCAGTGCATGATGAGAGCCGGAGCCGTTAGTGCTGATGGAGGCTGGGTACTGAATGTGAACTTGAGGCTGCGACAGGCTGGGCTTCACATCAATCAGCTGCTGACTCGGCTCTACTTTGATCTGGGAGGTGCACAACAGGTGCTGAGACGCCGGCGGCTGCTGCAGCAGCAGCTGTGGAGGGGAGCAAGCGTTCTCTTTTTTGACTGGTTGGGGGCTGTGGAGCGACGTCGCCGCCGCAGCGATCGGCGTTGTGAGCGGGAGGGGCGGGACAGAGGGTGTCGCAGTGACGACTGGGACCATCGGGATGACGGCGATGGGGACTGGAGCAGGTGGGAGAGAGGGTGGCGGCGGGGCGGGAGGGTGAGGCGGCTGCTGACTGTGAGCGTCATCGGCCCAAGCAATATGGTTGGCTTTGACGGGCTGAGACGAGGTCACAAGTTCCACGCGCCTCGCCTCGGCCTCCCTGTTGATGAGCTCCCGTTCCTTGCACAGCTCCTCTTCTGCACGAGAAGGAAAAATGAGATCCGTGAGGGCATGATCAAGGTCACACACTAAAGAAGTGAGAAAGACAGAATAGAGCACTGATTTACAACCTCACTTTAATACGATAAAAGAGCAAGAAAAACTCCACAGTGACCCGCTGGGCCTACAGCTACCTACAACCGACCGAGGTCAGAGGGACGCATCAGGGAGAGAGTGTGGAGAGAAGATTAACCGCTCTAATTGTGTCTGCATCTGTTTCCTGACCGGAGAGAACGGCCCCCGGTCTGCCCCCGGGTTAGGGTCTGTCCCCGGGTTAGGGTCTGTCCCCGGGTTAGGGTCTGTCCCCGGTCTGGACTGAAGTTGGAGCATCCGAGCAGCAGGAGAGGACTGATGTGCAGAAGTCAGAGACCAAACCAGAGGATGCACTTAGAAAATAAACCCAGACCCCTATGGCAGACCCTAGCATCCGGACTGAAAGCAGAGTGGAAAACCCTCAGTTTCCATGGAAACTGCAACATTAGAAACAGAAGATCCCAGGGATTCCTGAAACATGTGCAACATGCAGCCCAGCCGTTTCCAACTAAAATAATCCCCACCTGCCGAGGTGCCCGGCTGTGCACTGAGTAACACTTTCGTTTTCTCTCCACGTGAGACTGCAAACCCCTGATGGGGCAATTTCCTTCTCATCTAGGGCAAAAGTTCACCCCAGCCAAGGCCCGCTCAGTCAGATGCTGCCGTCATAGTGACATGCAAAGCTAAGTTAGACAGGCCCGATACTTCCAGAATAACAGCATTACTACTACTGAGTACACATCCTCCGACTGTCTGATGATAGTTACCCAACCGCACCAAAAACAGGACTTCTTATGGCTGCAGCGTCAGATCAGTGAGAGGATCTGTGCAGTCTGTGCTCAAACACAAGACAGCTGAAGGGTGGCTTCAGATCGAGTGGCAGACGGACAGAAAGGGTCGGTTCATGACGGGCATCTGCTGCCCAACACCAACTAAAATGGTACAACTGGGTTCTGGTACTGTGGGTCTGATTTCTGAATGAACAAGAAAACAAAACAAACCAGGAAGACTAAATAACTGCGCCCCAAACGGTTTGTTGTAGACTCCACGCGCACGCGTCCAGCTCACCAAACACACACCAACGTAAATTACATAACCCCCGCATTGAGGGAGGGTAGGTGGGGAGTTGCCCTACTTACCCCCCTTTCTGTCTGTCTGACCCGCCGCTGTCAGTCCAGTCGGCTGAATGGGAAGGGCGGGGCCGCGTGTGTGCACGCTCGTAGTTGTGTATCTAGGGGACGCGGAGGGGTGGGGGGTTGCTTTGGTGTGCACGTGGTTGCGGTGGGCGGCTCCTAGCACGCGGTAGGGTAAGTATGCAGGGGGGAGGGGGGCTGGTTTGTCTGACACGTCATCAGAGGAGAGAAACACAAAAGCCCCCCCCCCTTTCACCTAGTCTGGCATCATTACGTCACAACCTCTCGCTTTCAGGTACCAAGCAGAGGCAGATATTTGGAAGCTGCCACACAGATACACAAATTAGACTGTCTGAGCGCGTGAGGGCCCGCCCCCGTGCGCGTGTGTCATGAGATCGCTGAGCAATGTCAGGGTATTATGTAAAGAGCCCGCCACCGCCCTCCCGGTGCTCGATGAGCAAGTCCAAACTACCAAAGTGGGGCAGATCCACCGTAAAAGCCCCGGGACGTTGCTACCGTCCGTCACGTGTTCTTCAACTTATCCGAGCACATGGGTGCGCGTGCACCGCAAACACAGACAGCGGACTCACACTCAGGTCCGACATGGGACTAATATCACATTATTATATTATTTAAAGGCACCACCGGCCCTGGCAGCACGCTCCTCACACACACATGCGCGCGCGGTGAGTCACAGGAGTGTGTTGAAACTGTGACACACACACCCGTTCACACAAACCACGAGCGCGCAAAGTAGTTCAGAAAAACAACTTTGGCATTTCCGCATTCAGAGTGGACGTTTTGCGCATTAACGAGCCGCGCGGTGACCAGCGGCAGCTCCGCGCGGGGACCAGTGCAACACACAAAACCCACAGACGCATCATTTCGTCACAGGCGGGACAGTTGAAAACGGGACCCGCTTCCTCTGAAGCCTCCGCACACCCAGTTATTAGCCGTCACGGCCGCGCCGCGGCGCCGCGCCTTGCCGCGCCGCTCACCGCTCCACTCACCGCGGCTGCTCTGCTGCTGCTGCTGGGCCTGCCACTCCAGGTACCGGGCCGCCTCCAAAAGAGTGTCGATACTCATCGCGCGGAAACCCTCGCGGCAGGGGACCCGGTGGCCCGGGACGGAAAGAGGAAAAAGACAGAGTCGGTGTCCCCGTGTTACGCGCCGTGTGCACGGTTCACAGCCGTGCGCGCGAGCCGTTCGCCCCTTGTTTTTCTTCCCGGGAGCACGCGCGTCGTTTTTTAATCCGACCGGACAGAAAGCGGATCCTCGCATACGTTAAAAAAAAAAAAAATAGGATCGCAACAAGATGGCGATGCGAGCACGGGAATACACACAACAAGGCGAGTCGTGTTCTCGTCAAGGCCCCGCCCCCTCCTCCGCCCCGCCCTGTTACTACGGCAACAAACAAAACCCGGCGACCTGCCCGCGCGCTGCTCCTTCACGCTGCCGCGCTCATGTCCGAGCTTCGCTTGGAAAAGTAAAACTACAGTTGTTTTAAAGGCACTGAGAACCAACGGGCTCCCCGCACAGAGCTCCGTCTCCGCGGGATTCAGCCACCCGGAAGCTCCGCCGACGCGGACGCTGCTCCGTGTTTTGGGTCCAGCCGCGCGCCCGCAGAGCGTGAAGCCCGATCAGGCGGCGGCCAGCCAATCAGCGCTCAGGACAACAAGGCATGGTGCTGGTCCACATGGGCACCCGCCCGGCCTGAGCGCGGCTCATTTGCATGGCGAGAGCGTGACTGGCCACCCTGCTGTCTCGGGATCAGAGCTGTCAGTCAAACGCAAAGGGGCGTGGCTTACGGCTGCACACTGAGAATAAAGCAGCTGACCACAATGCACTGTGTGTGTTACTCTGAGGCTGATGTCCAGGCCTTTATGTTGCCCCCGCTCAGCATTAGGGGCCGTGCTGTCCATAGAAGTGCTTTTTAAGCATATATTAGGACTTTTTCCATTCCACGCCCACACTTTGTCTCACTTCCTCACAGGGAAGTCTCTGCAACAGCTTTCCCTCCCTCATGGTGTCCAGTTCACTGTGAATACTGTACCATCTCTGCTCACTAGTGCGTTACAAATGTTAGAATGTCAGTTAGAAGTGCTGCATCACTTGTGGCTCGACAGACCGGAAGAAACACTGCAACACAGCAGGCCTTCCAGAGATGATTAAGAGAGATGGTGTGAAGTCACAAGCGGGGGGGGGGGGCTTTAAATGTTCAGTAATGTTCAGTTTAAATAGGCTTCAGTCAGAGAGTGGACCCTCTAAGTCTTCTCCTTACGGTCGGACTCAGGAAATGATGCATCCATCTCTTGGAGGGTTCTTCACTTCAGCTCCTCTGAGAGCACGCTGGGTGTTGGCAGCAACAGCTTCCAGAAGCACACACAACCGGAGGCGGCTCCAGAACACCCGGAGGTGGCTCCAGAACACCCGAGCCGGCTCAGGAACACCCAGAGGCGGCTCCGGAAAGTCCAGAGGTGGCTCCGGAAAGTCCAGAGGCGGCTCCGGAACGCCCGGAGGCGGCTCCAGAACACCCGAGCCGGCTCAGGAACACCCAGAGGCGGCTCCGGAAAGTCCAGAGGCGGCTCCGGAACGCCCGGAGGCGGCTCCAGAACACCTGAAGCCGTATCTGAATCAGCTTTGGATCGCTCTCCTGGAGCCTGAAAGAGGGATCTACCTGCTGAAGAGCCGGAGTTCCTGAACCCTTCCTGCAGTTTGGATGTGAACACCCTCAAATTAAAGCTGAGCGTCTGTACTTCAGCTGCAGATAGATCATGCTGCTCGGTCTAATTGTATTCACATAACCCCAAACATCATTTAAAACATACTTGTTTAATCCAAAGCCCAAACAGTGATGATTTAGATTGTTCTGTTAATTTCTGTGGCACCATTTTACAAGCCATCCAAACAGCGTTAAACCACTTCAGTTCCTTGTTGTAGATGATAATCTCCTGCGTGACGTGCACGTGACCACTGCCCACTTGTAGTCGGTGCAAAGAGGAGGCCGTTTATTCCCCGCAGAGGGAAACGGTCTTGTCAATAAGTGATGCCACTAGAGTGCGCCACATCCTGAAATATCCCCCCTCAGGCCTGGCAGGGCTTACAGTCACAGTGGGGCTCCTGAGGCCGTCCTGGGTGGACGCACGGATGCACAAATTCACCTGCAGCCGTCTGCATCTGGGATGCTTGCATTTAAAAAGTCTGTAGAAAAAGAGCCTGCCATGCGAAGCTCTGCGTTGGTTCAGCTCTGCGGCAGGAACTGAGGTCTGCTGTGAACACTGACCTTGAAACCTCTCAGCAGATCCTCATCATGGCAGCTTACTTGGATCAGTGCCGGCTTACAACTTCCGCTGCTCCTTTCACTTTCTCTCTCAGCTATAATTGGAATCAACAGTCTTGTCAGAGGGAGAAATGGGTGACCCAGAAGCAACATAAATGAGAAAGTTCCATGTTTCATGTCTTCTGCCTGAGAGAGGTGGTGGGTGGATGTAGGCCAATGATTCTACTCCACCAGTTCCAGACTGAGGAGGGTCTCATTCAGTCCCATGAAGCCCCGTCTCACTTCTCTGTGCTCGACAGGGGGCTCCTGCATTAACCTTTCCCTTTCTGGCTGAGCAAGGTGTGGTAGCTGCAGACGCCGTCCTGGAAACAGTTGCCGGGATACCACGGAGCACAGAGGAAGAGTAATGGCCGTGTGAGCAGGTGTGTGAGCACAAACTGAGGCTGGGGTACCGTACATAATTGATAAGTGGGCCCTGCAGTGTGAGTAACTGGGCTGTACCTGAGCAAATGTCAGCTGTTATCAACCATCTTTGAAACGTCTTTTAGTGTTAGTGCTCCATCCAAACTGTACGAGGGACCGCTCTGCTCCACCCAGTCAGCAGCAGAGATCTGCTCTGCCCAGAGATGCTCACAGCGCTGCGAGTCAGGCTGCCATCTATGCATAAATAATAGCTGCTGTCTGGAACTAAAGTTTTCGTCTACTGACCCATTTTCCTGGAACAGCTTCACTCTGGTTAGGTGGCTGTCACAGTAAAAACTGATGACTTTTTTTAAAGGAACACATCCTTTTTGTTCTCTTCTCAGCAAAGGCACAGGGACTCTGCTGCTCTTTGTCAGCAAACGTTAGTTAGAAAAAGAGAAGCAAATGCCCGCGGATGGATTCAACTGTATTTACACACAGGTTAGGAGTCAAGAGGCTCTTTATTCTCATTCAAAGCTGTAGATCACGACTGCATTACCCCCGTGTTCACATCTGCCCCTGCGACGCGGAGCAAAGTAAAGCAGCGAAGGGTGGGCTGCAGGATCCCACCTCACTATGAAACCTGAGGTGGTCCCCGCCTGAAGCCTCCCCTCATCCCACATCTCTCTCCCTCCTTCAAAGGAAGCACACAACAGAGGAGTTATATTTACAGAATTTTATTTCATTATGTTGCAAACAATGACATCCAGATATATTGACACACAACTTTTACTGTGCGTGTATGTGTACTTGTGAGTGTCTGTGTGTAGAGCAGTGAGACCACAGAAAGCTGAATGAAAGTCCTGCGTGAGGGAGCCCTCGATGGGTTTACAAGGCAGAGACAGAGGGCGATTCTCTGGGGTGACATTCACACACACACACACACACACAAACCTCTGAAAAGGTGAGCCAACTCCTCCTCCGCTACACACACCTTTGCTTTGGGGCTTGTGCCTGTGCTCTCAGCAGCTTGTGGATCATTAAGGTCCAGTGAGTGTCAACTAGAAAGCAAGTTTGTTAAAAGATGAAAAAGTATGAAAGAACACAATGGGCGAGAAGCCTTTTCCTCCCCTCTTCCATCGGAGCAGAGGGAGTACCAGGGTTCTCCTGTCGTAACATACAAACACACACACTCACACGACGGATAAGCACATGTACACTCGTCCACCAAATCTCATGTGAATAACTGAGAAGCTGCTGAACGTTTCCTTCACTCCTCTGGACAGATTCTACCTTCTCTGAGCTTCTTCACACCTTCTGCTTCACCACCAACGCAGTGACAGCCCACAGTGATGGAGGCATGGAGCAAAAGAAAACTAAACACAACCTAAACCCCTGCAGCAGGGGGTGGCTTTGCTTTGCGTGCACCGTCAGTCAGCCAGAACCCAAAGACATTTCCCTTCCACCAGACAGCGAGTCATCACAACAGTATGCACATCTGTAAATCTAACGGTGTTGAAGTATTCTTGTTGTTGGAGTCACCATGCAAAGATATCTATCTTTTTGAGTGTGTATGTGTCAGAGATTGCGTGACATTTATTAAGCGTACCCTACATCCAGAATAATTTACACAAAAGGACAATAGTCATCTTAATAGGGCTGGACCGATGTAGAGGAGGGAAGCGAGGAGAGGCGGCGAGGAAAGGGTAAAGCGCCTTGGTCAGCTATGGTTTGGAGTGCGAGAGTTGAAGGGCTGGGCTCGGCTAGGCGTCTGAAGAGAGGGAGGAGGGTGCAGGGGAGGGTGGGGGAGGATGGGGCTCTGGGGACTTATTTTGGGGAGTTGGTAGGAAGCAGGGCGGGACAAAAGCTGGAGACAGTCTCAGCGGCACTCCCAGACTTTGACTGTCTGATCCACACTGCCTGTCACCACATAGGGGGCAGTCTTGTGGAAATCTGCAAAAGAGGAAAAAAAGAAAAAGATCAGAAAAGGGCTGCATGTTTGCCACGAGGCTGAGTTTAATCGGGAGTGCAGAGAGCTTTTAAAAGCTCGCCTCCTTCACACAGCAACAGGCGTTAAATCAGCTGCATCTCACCCAGAGAGGTAACAAAGTGTTCGTGGGCACACAAGGTCTTCATGCAGCGTTTGTTCTTGTAGTCCCAGATCCTAAGGGTTTTGTCATCAGCGCAGCTCACAATGAATCGTCCTCCAGGATGAAACAGAAGCCCGCGCACCCAGTTGTCATGTCCCACCTGAACACAGCAAAGCCGTTACCCACCGAAGCCTCCACCCTTCATATAAACCAACACTCATTCTGCTCACCAGAGTCATAAGGCACATCCCAGTGCTAACGTCCCACATCTTAATGGTTTTATCTCTGGAGCCAGAGAGGAGGAAGGGCCCAGGTTTTCCACTCTTCTTACTCTGGAAAGCAGACGGAGGGCAGACGTGACGAGCAGCATTGGGCTACTTCAAAGACAAACGTGTTGAAAAAGATGTTTCCTCAGAGATAAAGCAGCAGAGCACCTGCAGCAGCAGGTCTCAGACACAGTGACGTGGTTAACCCGCCTCCCTTTTCATCATTTAGAGCAGATTAAAGGACATCGAAATCAATTATTTCTGCTTCTACTTACATTTCACTCCTACCAGCTTTTGGGGAGCAGGGATATAGAACCCTGTCAGACTGTGGGTTGTTCTCATTAATTAACCGAGTCATTAGCTGATATCTTAAAGTCAACTCCCTGAAGCAGTGAAGATGAGAAACATTCTAACGTGTTGATGTTAGCATTCATACCCGTCACAGCCTCACAGAGCTGCAAACAGAGCTGGAAACGCAGGAAAGCAGCAGTAATATTCACCTCTGAGCCTGTAGCTTCCAGGATGGTGGGGTGAGCGCTGTCAGGGGCCCAGGCAATACACTCCACCACATGTTCGTGTTCCCGCAACTCTGCTTTGCATTCCTTGGAAGCAACCACCCAGACACGAACCGTCTGGTCATTGGAGCAGCTGGCAATCAAAGAGCCGTCCTGATGAGGGCGGACCATCCTCACCCACTCCCTGTGGCCTGTAAATGTCTTCACGCAGTACCTACAGGCGGACGCACCACAGGGAAACTTTCACCACAGATAAACTGCATCCACCAGTTAAATGGAATCTAAATACTGGGGAGTCTGTGGTGAAGAGGTGAAACACTCACCCAGTAGCCACCTCCCACATTTTGATGGTCTTGTCTCTGGAGGCGGACACTATGTGGTCTCCGTTTGGCATGATGGCTACAGAGGACACATTGTGATCGTGACCTGGAAGACAAGAAGAAGTCAGCTCTTCAGTCATGTCACTGGTCTGAGTTCATCTTCACATCTAACCCTGACCCGTGTCAGGTGTTCCCAAAACATCTGGAATGACTAAAAATAAGACCGACCCTGAGAATAATAAAATATGTCCGAGCTGTCACAGAAAGACCGAAAGCTAGAAATCAGATCCCAGTTGGGATCATCTGTTAGTGAACCAGATTTTATTACATGGACGTTACTTTGTAAGCCAACCATTAAACTGTTGGACACCAGATGTCTGCACATCTGTAAACCGTTTACAATGTTTCAGTTCTTTTTAAACAAATTCACTTGATACCAGGAAAAAAAGGGGAACCAGAAATGAATCAAGTACTCAAATTAGAATGTTCTAAACTACTCTGACCGACTTTGTTCAGATGTTTGGCAACGTTTTATAAAAAGGACAAACGATTGCTGGTGCCGCAGACTGAAACGGTAAGAATTACAGATGCGTCACATGTGGGTCAGCCTGAACAGGTGCTCCTCCACCCCAGCAGGAGTAATGTCTCACCATGCATTGTTCGGACGCACTCAAACCCCTGAAAGTCCCAAAGTTTGATGCTCATGTCAGCCGAGCATGAAGCCAGCAGCTTTCCCGTCTGATCGAAGGAGATGTCCTGCACAGAGTCCGTGTGGCCTTTGAGGGTTCGCTCAAAGTCCCCAGCCTCGTAGTCCCACACCTGAAATCACACAGACAGACGGCGGTGAATCAAACACCCTCCAACTGCAACACACCGGACATAAAGTCATCATGTTGGGACAGATTGAAGGTTTTACACTAAATTCAAAGCCACACTGACCTGCAGAAACAAAAAAAAGCTTTAAAAACTTTACACTTTAAAACAGATGTTCAGTGCTCTGGGACTGGGCCTGACAGGACAAACATGAGCCCATCTCCAGACAGATGAGCAGTGACACAGCAGAAAAAAGTGAGGAAGGACAGGGAGCAAGAAGGGAGGAGGCGGGCGGAGGATAAAAAAGGCGAGCAGCGGAGGATCTGCAGCACAGCTTTGATGTGAATGGTCAGGGCTGCAGAGAATGTGTTGTGCTGCAGTGCTCACTGATTTAGCTCAGAAATGCTGCTGCACAGGCCTGAGAAACCTTCAGTCACAACTGCCACTGTGTACACTTTTCATGGTTCATGAGAGAGTTTTCACATCGAGCTGAAGGTAATAAATGAGGGAAAAAATGTAAAATTTTAAAAAGTACGGGGATGATACAGATTGGAATGATCAAATCATTTTGTTTCCTCAAACAGAAGAAAAAGGTGTGAGAACAGTTCAGAGCATATGATGAGCTGCATGAGCAGGGCTGTTACAGTGGAGCGGACCTGATAAGGATGTAAACCCTGCTCAGACACACACACACCTTGATGGTAGCATCCTCAGAGGCAGTGACCATGACAGAAAACACGGGGTGGAAGATGACACGCGTGACTGGAGCACGGTGCCCGCTCAGGGCGTATCTCTCAGGCGGACGGGGGATCCACTCCTTGGGGTCTCTCTTCTGACCCACAGGGCCTCCGTGTGTCATCTCCTCCTTTGCCTCATTCAGCTTCGACTCCAACTCCATCACCTGAGGCAGAGGCAGGGAACAAAGTGTTTACACCTGGAAACCTGGGGCAAGGGCAATAATGTCACCAATCTGTGACAAATATGGCGTTTGCTGTTGATGTCACATGTCTGTTTTGTCCATCCATCCATCCATCGGGGGGCTGGAGAGGCGGGGTCCACACTGGACGGGGCGCCGGTCCATCACAGGGCCACACAGAGACAAACCAGATACACAAACCATGCACGCTCACACTCACACCCAGGGACACTTCAGAGTCACCGGTCAGCCTAACATGCACCTTCACTGTGGCACAGTTCAGCCACGAAACCCCAAACTGAGCCTGTGAGCATGTTCAGTTCAGCTCCAGTCAACATGACAGACAAAGAGAGTTTGTAACAAGCTGTTTGGAGGAAATAAGTCCTAATAATTTACAGAAACTTTCACATAAATGTTCCCAGACTGAAGGAGGCTGCGCCCCGTAGCTCGAGCTGAGCCCCCTGAGCCTCCCATCTGCACCCACAGAGCTCCACGGGTTGGCAGGACAGACGCTACCATCACAAACACTCCACGGTCCCGTCTATACAACCGGGGGTTTCCCACCACCTCCACTGATGCACCAACGGATTCAAACAACTGCTCATGTCGGTGGTTTAAAGTTGTATTTTGTCCCGTTTAAATTGAAAAAAACAATCTATTTAAGAAAAGATGGTTTTAGCTGGCCCAACATCGACCGAAAGATTCATTAGAAACAAGACTTTTGTCATTTAGTGGTAAATTAACCAAGATTATTATCAACTAAACAAGAGAAATCGTTAGATTAATGGATTTAAAAAGAAAATAATCATGAGCTGCAATCCTGGATTTAACTCTGGATTATCATGAGATCCACCGGACAGGTTGAATAAAACTTTATTAATACACACCGTGAAAGACATTCCTTACCTTCTTCTGTAATCTGATAACAGAGGTCCACTTCTTTTCCAAAAGTCCTGCATACTTCTTATCTACATCTTCATTCTACAATCAAAGCAAAGACACAGAGGAAGGGATTCACTCTCATTCTTCACAAAATCTCATCTTGTTTTATTGATAATCACTATTTCTGTGCATCCGTCTCCTTACCATATCTAGTTCTGCTTCTTTCTTGAAGGTGGAATAGGCCTCCTCGTATCCATTGGACCGGAGATAGTCAGCTATAGCCCGATTTCTGGGGAAACATTGTGCCAGAAAATAGACTTTGTAAAGCACTGTGGTGCAATTTCATCATAATTTACCATTTAAGGTCCTCAGAGATGCTACATGTGCTCAACTTAAATGTTCAGTGGTGATGTCATTTCAAATAAATGAATTAAATATCTAGAAATGATCATACAGTCAAATTGATTTATTCTAAAAGAGCGCCGCCTCAACAGAAATTTGAGTTCCTCCTTAAAATGAGGGAGACCACGCCCCGTATAACAGATGGAAGCAATTGGGCTTCAGTTTTACTCATCCACCTTAAATGTCAGTCAGTTTGAGCAAGAGCCAAAACAAATGACAGCCCTTCACAGGGGAATATGAAATGTATGGAGCGAGTCATTGGAAAACAGTGTTTGGTGTTGCTATGGAAACTACAGAGGTGCTACAGAGAGCGCTGGGCTGGATGACAGCAGGAAGGCAACCCACAAACACACGGAAACTATCTCAAATATGCACAGACGTACACAAGCCCAGAGTTACAGAAGTGGTGGCACTTTTACAGGAGGCAGAGTAAATATTTCATGCGTAATGAGGCTAAAATTAGGCTGCAGCTCAGAGGCACTTTGAATGGCTCATAAATGCAGCCTCCATTCAACTGTCTGCAGACTTCACACATTCGGTCACACCTGGCACCAAGGTTTATCCTAATAAAGTCCTAATAATGCCCTAATAACGTCCTTAATAAAGTCCTAATAATGCCCTAATAACGTCCTTAATAAAGTCCTAATAATGCCCTAATAACGTCCTTAATAAAGTCCTAATAATGCCCTAATAACGTCCTTAATAAAGTCCTAATAGCGTCCCTTTTTAACCACTACAAATGTTGGAACAACACTCCTGTGTAATTGAACATTGAGGGTTTTTTTGCAGCCTGGACTGAGGTGCATACCATACGACCAGTCAGGTAGCAACCAGAGCTGCTCACATTAACCAGGCAGTAACCACATTAACCAGGCAGTAACCACAGTAACCAGGCAGTAACCAGTGCTCAGAGCTGCTCACATTAACCAGAGCTGCTCACATTAACCAGGCAGTAACCACAGTAACCAGGCAGTAACCAGGCAGTAACCAGTGCTCAGAGCTGCTCACATTAACCAGAGCTGCTCACATTAACCAGGCAGTAAGCACATTAACCAGGCAGTAAGCACATTAACCAGGCAGTAACCACAGTAACCAGGCAGTAACCAGTGCTCAGAGCTGCTCACATTAACCAGAGCTGCTCACATTAACCAGGCAGTAACCACAGTAACCAGGCAGTAACCAGGCAGTAACCAGTGCTCAGAGCTGCTCACATTAACCAGAGCTGCTCACATTAACCAGGCAGTAAGCACATTAACCAGGCAGTAAGCACATTAACCAGGCATCACTTTGGTAAGTTCCTCCTCCTTACCCATCCCCCTCACTTCTTTGCTCCCGTCATGCAGGATTATGAAATATTCACCAAGCAGCTATCAAGTGAAGCACCTTGGAGCTCACATCTCTTCACATCTCTTCACATTTCCCTCACAGATTTCACACACTCATAGGAGATTATTTCCTGACTCTTAGCAGATCACACTGCTGCTCGCCACAAAGGGAAAAACAGGCATCGTACATGTGTTCCCGTGGCCAAACTTTGCAGAATTAAACGTGTGCGCACATCTTCAGGACAGCCTTTCTCAGTGTACATGTCTGTTCCTGTCTGCATGTAGAATGAGCCTGTTTTCATACATATGGGGGCACTCACAGTTCATCTCTTTGTCTCTGTGACAGCACCATGGCGGCTGCTGCTCTCTCCCTCTCAGGGAGGTGAGGATGAGGCGATGTCAGGGAGTCTGGCTGGCTTTTTCTGTTGTTCCTTTTCCACCTGAGAGGCTCAGAGGTAGCACAGAGACACCTGCAGAGGGAGTTGACCTGGAGATGCTGCAGCTAACCAGGACGAGGCTCCACGAGTATTCACCGAGGTCCAAATGTCACTCGCTAGTCAGATGTCACCTTATGAGAAGAGGAGGAGAAAAAAGTGGGTTTTACCAAGGTGAAAAGCTTGTACATAATCTGAGAGAGAGACAGGGTACGAGACACGTTAGCAGGAGAAAAACAACAACAATGGCACTCTTCTTAGTAATGTAGGTTCTGAATCTGTTATTTTAAACTGAATGTAGAGAAGAAATGAACCCTGTATGCTGAGAGTAGAACAACATTTCCCAATAAAATGGCGTCCTTTGGTGTCCCATGCATCTGTGCCCTTACACATGCATCTTCAGACACGATGCGCCTCACAGCGGGACGTGGATGACTGCGTGGATGGAGGGTTCAAACAGAAGAGCTCCCGGCCAACACAACATCAGAGTGTTCAATCATTAACTGGGGACTTCTCAGCCTCACTGAAACAACACGTTTAAAGTTACATCTTAATGTTGAGGAAAACTGCAGGAAAACTTAAAAGATTTGTGCCATGACCAAATCATGGGACCAGTAAAGAGTCACAGGCTCTGAGAACCTACAAATCCAACAAGAAGCCAGTGTCTTACTAGAGGTGTCACAACACTAGAATTTAAAGCTCAATGCCCAGAAAAATACTAAATTCCTATAAAGGAATTAAATATAATCTATAGAGACTGAGGTGCTTGGACGGTGCAACAGTAACTGTTTTACCTTAACCTGTTTAAATCAATGCTTTGATGATTGAAAATGACCAAACTTCTGTTTTATTTTGAAGGAAAAATGTCAGTAAAGTAGCACATTACAATAAAACTGAACAAATCTCTTGATTTCAGCCCCTTCCATTAAAATCAAACATTTCTGTTGGGTTCATTATCAAAACATTTATCAGTAATGCTGTAAAGATGGAATAAATACGACTCCGTTGCTGCCTTCAGTTATATGGCTGACACGTCAGTGTCCCTTTCAATGAGGCTGTTAGTCTGCAGCAGGGGCTGTTAGTCTGCAGCAGGGGCTGTTAGTCTGCAGCAGGGGCTGTTAAGCCGGAGTTACAGTTGACGCGTCGCTCACGGCGGTGGCGGACCGTGACGTCAAAATGACGTTTCAGGCCTGGCGCTTGCCTTGAAAAGACGGCGCAGCGCGGTGTCGTGCACCAGTCGATTTTTGTAACTTGCCGGCGCCAACAACGACAAACCGGATGGACCGATGTGAGACCGGCTCAGTGAGGAGGTGTCGCTGCTACAGACAGCTGTACGAAACTGCAGTGAAACAGCACAGGGAGCACGTAAACTCCCAAAACTGGTGCACAGAGATTGGCAGAACTTTGGGGAAAGAGGGAGAGTTCTGTAAGAATGTGTGGAAGCAGCTACGGGACAGATACGTGAAGGCAAAGAAGAGGGCAGAGACTCCAAGTGGTGATGCCGGGGGCTTCAGACCTTCACCTCTTTTAACTGAATTAAAAAATTAAAATGATCCAAATACTGCAGCAGAAGGTGACCAGCCTAAATGACTGGCGCCCCATAGCCCTCACCCCCATTGTCAGCAAGTGCTTTGAGAGCCTGGTCAAAGGACTCATATGCCCCATGCTTCCCCCCACCCTCGATCCCTTGCAGTTCGCTTACAGAGCCAACAGGAGCACAGAAGATGCCATCGCCCACGTCCTCCACACGGCCCTCTCCCACCTAGAGGGCAGGGGCACCTATGTGAGGATGCTGTTTGTGGACTACAGCTCCGCATTTAATACCATAATTCCCTCCAGGCTAGATGGCAAGCTCCGGGACCTGGGCCTGAACACACCACTGTGCGACTGGATCCTGGACTTCCTGACAGACCGCCCCCAGTCGGTGAGAGTGGCTGGTCGGACCTCCTCCAGTCTGAGTCTCAGCATTGGGGCACCACAGGGCTGTGTCCTCAGCCCTCTCCTGTACTCCCTGTACACCTACGACTGCGTAGCGACACAGACATCGAACCATGTTGTGAAGTTCGCTGACGACACGGCAGTGGTGGGTCTGATTTCTGGCGGCGATGAGTCGGCCTACAGGGAGGAGGTGGCAATCTTGGAGCAGTGGTGTATGGCCAATCACCTCTCTCTGAATGTCAGCAAGACCAAAGAGATCGTGGTGGACTACAGGAAAAAGAAGGAGGAGCTACAACCAGTCACCATCAACGGCTCAGAGGTGGAGAGGGTGGACACCTTCAAATATCTTGGTGTAAACATTGAGAAGGACCTGACTTGGGACTGCCATGTGACCGCAGTTGTCAGAAAGGCCCAACAGCGCCTGTATGGACTCAGGCGCCTGAAGCAATTCGGCCTTAGACCCAACACCATCAGGGACTTCTACAGAGGCACAGTAGAGAGCCTCTTGACAGGCAGCTTCACATCCTGGTACGGCAGCTGTACGGACAGAAACCGCAAGGCGTTGAGGAGGGTTGTTCGCACTGCCAAGAACATCACCGGGTGTGAGCTGCCCAGTCTGGAGGACCTCTACGCCCAGCGCTGCCTGAACAAATCCCTGAGGATTATTAAAGACCCCACCCACCCCCATAAAAACCTTTTTTCCCCGCTAAAATCCAAAAGGGTGAAGGGATACAAGATCCTACCAACGCATACCAGCAGACTGAGGAACAGTTTTTTTCCCCACAGGCTGTCAGACTTTTAAACAACAGTGAAAACTGATATGCTTGCCTATGTTTATTTATTTATTTATTTATTGTTTTAAGTGTTTTAGGTTGTTTTTATCATGTTTTATTTTGTTTTTAGTATATCGGAGCTTCCAAGCGCAAAGTTTTTCACATGTATGTACCCACAGTGCATCTAAGTGATGAATAAAGTGAATCTGATCTGATCTATCATTAATGACAGTGTTCCTGCTCTTCATTGTTTTCTTCTCCACTTTCGTGGTTGTAGAGTAGCGGTAACCTTCACGTAGCAGCGCCACCTATGTGACGGAGAAGATTGCAACTACTGGCGCATCGACTTGCGCCACTATACATTACCGGCACAAAAACGTGACGTCATCAACACCGCTCGCGCTAGCAGACGCAGCAACCATGCTAGAGCCTTTAGTCTGCAGCAGGGGCTGTTAGTTAGAAGTTGAACACTGACAGCGTTATCCATGATAACGGGGCAAATGATTCTCTAATTACATAATCAGTTTAGCATGAATCAGTATCTGATTATTGATCTGTTTAACAGCCTTATTCCTGCACTTTGTGGCCCCGAGTTGAACATGGGGGGGGCGTATAAGAAAGACATAATTTTCAGGATCCATCAGCCATTCTGCGGATCTTCCCAGCATGACTTCAGCTATCCTACCGAACCCTCATCTTTAGTGTGCCAGCTCGTGACATATTTAGTTCCCATTTTTAGTCTTAATCTGACAATAGAGTGCACAGACCAACATTACATGTTGGCTCCAAACCAAAACACACTTTTCAGTGGCTGGAAGCTAATAAGAGTATTTGCTTCCTGAGCTTCAACTCTGCTGGAGTCTGGGGCTGCAAAAGCACTAAGCTGCTTAGCAGCCAGGCCAGACAACACAAAGTCTTCATGCCAGTGTGTTTCTCCGTGATAGAGAGCACAGGTCCCCCGTCCAGCTGACAGTGCAGTGGAAGAAAGGGACGGGACGGTAGCTAACAGGATTAACACCAGACATGAGGAGAGGACCTGAAATGGGCGCTGCCTTTGTCCGTGTACAGCACGACCCAGATTCCTTGAAAAACAAATAGCTGAATGCTGGTGACAACATGCCTTTTGTTTTCTGCACACATTTCTAAAATGCAGATGAACCTTTAATCTTAATGTAATCACGGCTGCCTGGACCATAACATCATTTTCCCAAAGATGTGTCTGACATATACTAACGAGAACCCCCATTTTAGATCCGCCCCCACGAGGAATTATTGAACTCTGAGAACAGAGCAGCGATTTTCAGGAGCGAGCAGAACTGTCTGTGTGGTTCAAAATAGCCATTTGACCAAACAGACGGAGCTCCAAACTCTTACATAACAAAGATCTCTGTGGCGTTTGCACCTGAACTTAACGCTCCGCATCACAAGAACCGTTTCAGAGGAACGCTTGTTCAAAAGGCTGTGAAAAATAAACCAGCGAAAATCTGAGCGAAGGGCTGGGTACATTCACAGTTAATGTATTCAACCGTCATCACGTTAAAAAGGTAAATGTAGGTAAACTAAAGGCTTAGTGCCCAACAGAGGAAACCCGATCAGTCACATGTCAAGAATAAAACGTTTCTTTAAAAGGAAAAACCAGAGGAGACGGGTGGGATGGAGCACACGGTCTCCCAAACAACAAAGGTTCTGAGTCACTTTGTTCGCATCACTAAGAATCTACCTCTTGTGAAATGAAGGAGACACAAAACTGTGGAAAAAGCACAAGTTTCAGCTCCGTGAGTCAAAAGGCTGATTAACAAAGCCCTGAGATCAGAGCGCTCAGAAGTTTGGCTCAGGTGTAATTCCACTCATTTCACTCGTATCCATTGAATAGATCTTCAGTGTTTGTTCACTGGGAATCACAAAAAGATGGAAGTTTGATAACTGAACTGATAATTAATGCTCCTTCAAAGTTTGAATCAAGCTGCCCTGCTCTTTCAACAACGGTGACCATACAGAATCACATTTAGTATTAGGTGCTGCTGAAGAAGGACACAACATGCAGGTCCCTCCTGCTCTATCCAGAAGTAGATTATTGGTTTACCGGGAAATTTAAAAACTAAATAAAGGCCAAGAAATGACTAAGCCCCCCCGTTAGGCAACAAACAGAATGGCGTAGCTGAGCCTCGTCTCTTTCCGACACAAAGGGAGTCATGTTCAAATTAGTCAAGTATATCGTACAGGTTTCACAATGACTATACCTCACTAAAAAACTAATTATCTTCAGTTTCAAATGATCTGCATTCTTTTCAGTTAGCTCCAGATTTCTGTCGGCATGAACTGTGACGAGCTGCAGAGCAGCAGCCTTTCTCACAGCCGAGCCCAGGCCAAACGAGTCCCTCCTGACACCAACTAAACCCAAGATAAATCACACATAAAGACAAGCTCACCTACCCGGCAACCCTTGCTATCTTATTACAATGTCCAATTAACCATATCTTGCAATTCAAAGGTTACTCTGCCTTTTAATAAAACATCCTGCAAGTGTTGTCAATGATAAGAGTGAAGATTAGACTGCGAGAGAACATCAGAACAGCTGAGACAGACTCCAATAACAATAAACTAAACAATAAAAATCTACTTAATACTTAAAGTTTATAGAGAGAAATTAAGCTGGCCCAATAAAAAAAAAAAAGAAAAAGAAAAACCAGTCCTGCGTCTTCCATCATGTGCAGAGCACAGAAGAGACAAGCAGAGTAACGTGGACAGGTTTGGGCTGAGGGCAACCTTTCCCTGTACCGTGAGCTCAAGAACAACCTGCCAACAACAGCGTTCACAACCAGAAACTAAGTTTAACCTTCATCTGCACAAATGAAAGAAAAAGGGAGCAAAGATCTTTTTCTGCTTTAGGCTTAAACATATTGTTCTGGGTTTTGCACATGTTGTTGTCTTTAAAAACACATTTTTAAATGCAGTTTTGTTTCCCTTCTCCCACAGGAAGAGCCATGTTGAAGATAGTCCAAGCACAGACTGCTACAGATGAAGCTGCAGCTCGGAAAAGTTGTAGGAATCCATAGCTTCCCTGCCTGACAAAAGAGCTCTAAATTAATCTCTTAAATTCAACATTTCACTGACAATACTGTTAAGAATGGTTGAATAAATATGTTTCACAGTAAACAGAAGAGCAAAGGGCCTCTGATCGATATTCGTCTTTTAAAAAAAAAAACTGATTGGAGCACCTTCAGCAGACAGCTTGCTTGCCTACTGTACAGTCATGCCAGCAGCGAGTTGATAATTACCAAGCATTCATTTACTGAGATGCAGTGCATAGGACAAAATCTGCATAGTTTTGTTTCGTCTCAGTATTTCCCATTGATTCCTCTTGGTCTCCACCCTAAATTCAATTCCTCGAACTAACCTGCAGTAACAGTTGAAAACGCCAACAATCAGTTAAAGCTATATCTATATGCTGTAGGAAAACAAGTGAGATCAACATCTGGCGTCTCTCTAAGATCCCAGGGACACAAGGGCAAAGTTGCAGCAATGGCTCAGCAACGCCCTTTCCAGCTAATGCTAGCTTAGCATTGTAACGCAGGGCTGTCAGACTGTGCACCCTGGATTTATACAACTAAAGACTCCACTCCAAAACACTTACAAGCCTTTTATTTGACAACAGATTCATCAACATGTCAACTCTAAACAGAAAATGAATTCACAATCAATCATTAACTAACAGATGGAATAGGATAAGTAACCCAAGTTTGATTAACGTTGTAGTCATCTTAGATTACACAACCTGTACAGAACAACAAAGGCTCAACTGTTCGAGCACAACGTCAAAAATGCTTCATGGTTTCCGGCAGACAGGAGGTCCCGCTTACACATTTTAAATTTTACTGTGACAGTGTCTGAGTTAGCTTGGCCGGCTAATGTACCACGTTAGCTCATCTATACAGAACTTCCATAAATAGGCGTAGCTAACGTTAGCCAAATGTTCAGCTAAGCTTCACAACAAGTGTTTCGATGCAAGTCATGCATCGATCGTGGGGTGCATAATTTATTTTTAAATCAAACTTGCATTTAGTATGATTGACTAAAATGACCCTGGCATTATCGTAATGTTAACTCTTTATGTAGATGGTTTTCACAATGACAAATATGCCTGTTAGATTAGCTTAGCTTTCGGCCTCTCCGCCATTTTGAGACAGGAACGGGTAAGCGCAGACACTGCAGGCAAATCGTCGTCAAAATAACGAGTCTTACTAAGTGCCAAAACAAAAAGAAAGGCTCGCGTAAAATCTTAGGACTTACCTTTTGACACATGGTGAATTATATATGCCCTTGACAGGTCTAAGTGTGTAACGGGAAGCTCTGGTTTGGATGCGGTATCGTGACTTTTCACATCACCCGGTCAGATTTTCTCCTCTCTCGGTACCACCGCATTCCCCCGGCCCTAGCTAACGGTCGCAAGTGGATATCGGCGGCGCGCACGTTGAGGTGGGCGGTGGCGCGCAGCGTGCGCACAACACGCCCTTGCGCTTAAAGGAAAATACACCACAAATATGAATTACGTATGTGTTTTTTCCTGCTGTGCGCTCGAAGTTTTGATGCGAAAAATTCAATTGTTGCCCAGAATGAGACATGATTGTCAAATGTCTGGAATCAGGTGATTTTATCTGTGCACAAGAAAAGCAGCAAGAGGAAAGACTTGTGCTGATCTCACCAGGAGACAAATCACGCACCTGGCTGTTCCACAGATGGTGGACAGGGCAAAGGCAGTAAGGGATTACATAGGAGTCCTGTGTTCATGTAATCAGATTACAAAAATGAGTACAAGAAATAGAGATTTTAGGAGGAAAACATTGTGTAATTAGATTACAGTACAGTTACTTTATGACATTTTTATTACATCTAAAGTTATGACAACAAAAACTTGAAACAGAAGGCTAGAATACACCTTGATTAAATGTGTTTAATGTATTTTTTCATCATATTTAAATATACACATCTGATAAACATGTATATTCTTTTTTTTTTATACTTTGTTTTTTGTTAATAAATCAGACTTTATTTTTTAAAAGTCCGCATCCGTGTCCTTCCCTTTTTTTTTTTTTTTTTTTTTTTTTTTCCCTTGTCCTGTCCAGCATTATGGCAGCAGAATTGTAATCTGAATACCGTTTATGCTAAACACATTTGCTATGCCAAGGGAAGCTTTATGAATGTAAAGCTCCCCTTGACGCCCATCAACTCCTCATTTTTATTTATTTATTTTTGTTACAATATTTAACATGATATGATAATAGTGCCGAACCGGACCGGGGGACAGAGAGATAGGGAATGCGAAGAAGAGAAAAAAAGAACAGAAACATGAAGAGACAAACATAAAAAACAATGAAAAATCCGACAACCAGCTGCTACACCTGTAAAAACAAAACTGAAGACGATTCACGGCTTTTGTGGGGAATCCAACCTTAGAAGCACCAGGAGCACCTGTAAGCAGACAAGCAGAGAACAAACACACAAACAAAAAAAAAACATGTATATTCTTAAATAATGCTTTTGTTTATATTAGAAATATAAGATTTTTCTTTTGTTTTTATGAGAAAGTGTTTGTAATTTTGACTGGAAACAGCATCTTAAAAAATAACCTCACAGGACTGGCACGGCACACCTGTTGTTTGTGCAGTTTTATATGACCAACTTTTCATTCAAAGCAGGAAAAACTTAACTTACACCTCCAAAAAAATGTTTTGAGATCAGGAAAATGAAACATGTATATTCCACAGAACTCCCAACGTTGTTCTTTCACAAAGGTTCAGTATTTTCAGTGTTGACCCAACTCAGAGTTTTGTGAAAAAGAGAAAAACACTTTAACAGAAACTGTAAAACTTGTATACTCGCTGCAGTGGTACGTTTGCAGATGCATGGCTGTAAGCAACACAGAAGTAGTATTTTCTTTTTTTCAATAACCTAAGGTTTAAAACATCTCTACAACACTTGTTCAAAGGGAAATCTGCTCATTTTCATTTTATTTGCTCCAGTTGGACAGCTTTTATTCACCATTAATGCAAATCATATACTGGCCTGCTATTACACATCCAAAACACACATTCATAAGCATGATTACAAAGCATAGAAAAAATTCACATAAATTGTCCAGAGAGAAGCTCATGGCACAAGTATGAAACCCAGTGGACACTTAGAGGATTACAAGATGACAGCACATAATCTGAAAAGAACAGGATTTGCACGTTCAGTACACGGTTCCTTTATTTTTGTCTCAGGATAATTGGTCTGAAACAAACTGTGCTTGTCCATTCAACCATCAGAATCATTGTTAATTACATTTACAGGTGACATACATGGGTTTTTTCCTGATTAAAAAAAGGGGTGAGTAATACGCCATAAAAGTTACAGATGGTTTGTCATAGATCCCATATATTTCAGAAGATTCTATATCCGGGCATAGATAGGACTAAACATCCAGTCTCGAAACATTCTCAAAGCTAACTTCACCTACACATCAACACCAGCTATTAGCTGCTTCTCATTAGCTAATGCAAAGACGTGCTACTCTAAATGTAACTTTAGTCCACAGTTAAGTGTTTTCATCTGTTGTCGGCAGTTTTCAGGCTTTTCTGTCTCATGAATTGACTTTCCAGGTCTTCTATTCTAACTTTTTCCTTTCCTTTCAGGTCATTCCTCAGGTCAGCAAGTTCCTTTGCACTGAAAAGGAGGACATGAAACACTTTTAGAAATGACCTTTTGTTAGAATATTTCAGGTGAGATGAGCGTTAATGCTAACTTCTGATGACTGTGTGAGGCGGACTGTTCCTGTGTTCACCTGAGGGGGATGAAAAGGATTCCACATGTCAGGTTGAGCTGTTGAAGGATATCAGGAAGGCTCGGAGTGGAAAACTGCAGAGGAAAACAGACGAGCTTTCAGTAACACATGACCCATTGCTTTTGTTGTCGTTCCTGCAGAACTGTGCAAACCTTTGGAGCTGGGATACAGGCACTCGGTGCGTCACTGTAGATGTGGTTGATGGCTTTCTGAAGCATCACAGCCTGCTGAGTGAGTTTTCTCAGGTACTCTGAGCTCTTCTTTGTATAGTCGTGGTTCTCACCAACCTTCAAAGGTGAAGCAAGGAATTCTGTGAGTTAAAATCATGAAGATCAGGCATGAAATCAGCACAAACAGCAGGCAGCATTTTAAAGCCCACCTGGCTCTTATACATGGAATAAGCCTCTTTCTCGTGCTGCAGAGCTGACCGAAACTCCCCTTTACTCTCGTACACGGTGGCGAGCAGATGGTGACTAGACCAAAGACAGACAGACAGATATGGAAGTAAAGAGGAATCTGAAGAGGAACATGATGACGATCGGCCGTACGTACCTCTGTGCATGCTTCAGGGATCTGGCACCATGGTATTTTACTGTTAAGTTTAAGGCATTCTGGAGGTACTTGAGTGAAAGCTCATATTCCATCAGTCCATAAAGCACTAGACCCAGCATGCTCTGTCATGGTGGAGCACAACAAGGATATTAACAAATCATTTCCAGCTGTAACAGCACTGTTTCACACAGAAACAGTGAGGATTGCTTGATCAAATACTTTTACCACATGTTTATTACAATCTTTGCTCCAGTTTTTAGTGTGGGAAGCTTTCTTTTATATATGTATAAATGTACACGTATGATTGCTGTTGGTTCTGTAGTTTAGCAGAGCATACGTTCATTCTGCTGCCTTGGATTTGTTCGTGACTTTCCCATACACCTGTTTAAAAACAGATGTCCTTTATTTCTTTGTTTTTCCTTATTTTATGTCGATATTGTGTGCACATCGTTGTGTGATACGTACTGACTGAACTTTTGCCCGTCCTGTACTCGTAAAATAAGAATTTTCTTGGTAAAACAGTGGTTATTTCGACTAAAATGAATAGAAAGGTCTTCCTCTTTGTTTCCTCTATTTTGTCAGTAACTGCAATATTTAGTTGAAAGACTCTCACAATGTGTTTTGAAGACTAGAAAGACTACATTAGACTGGATTAAACAGACCAAACCAACCTCACACATTCATGGAAATCTAAATCACTGTGGAACTGATTTTCGTGAACAGTAGGTCAGATAAAATACGATAAGAACGCTTTGCAACGCTTACATCCAGCAGCGCTACTTGTGGATGATCATCCCCACTAACAAGCAGGGTGAGGTAGCGAGCACGATACAGCAGCTGCAGAGAAGTGGAGTGGCAGCCTCCAGCAAAGCAGTACAGGGCCAGAGAGGTCTGGATCACAGGTAGAGTTCAGTGTTAAACAGCAAGATCATGGTGTTAGAGTTCAACAATCTCTTTGTGGACCCATGAAACAGCGAAGGAACTCACATAGTCTTGTATGGTCTGTGGATGGTCTATTCCTTGCACTCTCTCAGAACTCATAACTGCCTTTTCCTGGTAGCTGAGGGCCTTTGAGACGTGGATAGAATAAGAATAACATTATGAATTCTGTCATTATCGTGGGATTCAGAGGCTGCGTTTAACAGCCTGAGATACAGATGGTGATACAGAGGTGTTGAGCCCGGTTAAAGATGAGCAAACATCACGACAGAAATGATATTTACATCTGCATTTCCCCCCAAAACGTAGCTGAGCCGTCCCAAGAGGCGCAGGCACGTGCACACGTCCTCGTGCAGGATCCCACACACGCTGCTGAACAGAGTCAGGGCCTGGCCGATCAACTCATGACCGTCTCTCAGAAGCCCTGCAAAGCAAAGCAAAGAAGTGCTCTGAATATGAACAAATGGACGTCTTCTGTACACTCACTGCACATCAGGACTGGTATCCATTCATCAGCTGTCAGCAGAGGAGAACAGATGTAGAAACAGCTGCATGTGAAGGAGGCGGCCCAAGCTAAAGATGATAGCAGGCAGCTCGTGTAACCTTGTGTTCCCCCACGTCATTTACAGGCCGTAAAACAACATCCACAGTTTCTCCTCTACACAAAGAAGTAATTTATCTGATAATTATCCAGACTTCAGCAGCTGATTCACTCCAAATGATCCCCCAGCAGCGCTGCTAAATGTCTGCACGACTGTCTCACTCAGAGAACCGAAGCCACCTTTAACACAGGATGAAATCTGTGGGTGTTGGCCTGCATCTGGTGTCTGGTTTATTAGGGGATCCGTTGTTGGCGCAGACAGACATCAGCAACAACTGCTGAAAACTAAATGTGCTTTTTGCTTAGACTTCCTCACGCACATCAGAGGAAGTCAGATTTTAACGTTGTGCTTCCTGAACTCACTGAAACCCTCTGAACATCAGATGAGCTGGGAACAATGCAATGAACCTTTATATTGTTGTTGCCTGGCAACCGTGTCCTACTGAGTCACCTTGCTTGCATATTGTGGAAGTGCACGGACTTTCTGCATCAAAAACAAGACCTGTATGATCAGATGTATTTTTCCAGCTGCGTATCAGGTGATGCATTCTTAATAATAACTGCCTGATATATCACATCATGATGGTTCCTGCTGTCGGGCTTGTGTTCGTGCTTGTGTTCGCGCTTTCATCTCTCACCCTGCTGGACCGCCAGCTGTGCCTGCTGCACAAGCCGCGTGGCGTCAGTCGATGTGGGTTTGAGATGTTTGACCACGGGAAACATGTTGATGATGTCGTCCTCACCGAACACTGGCCTGTGACGGGACTCAAACACATACTCTCTCAGCTGCATCTGAAGACAGAGGGCAGAAAAGAGTGGGTCAGGTACACTTTCAAAGATTTGGTGAACCTGTGGCAGGGCTTTAGTTTTTAAGCACCTGCCAGACTTTGGCTCTGAAAAGTCCTGAAGCGATGTTAGCCCACACTGTGTGCTTCAAACATGCATCAAACTGCTGTGGGGGGATTTAGTCCTAATGGATTAGCTGCCTAACACGTAAACTATATGTTCATTCAGTGTTCTGCAACAAGTGCACTTTAAAGCCCTGTTCCCACCTACTGTAATGTGCAAAGGCCTCCATTTTGTTTCTAAGTAGTCAGACTTGTTTTCTTTAAAACTGCCGTTGATCAGTAGTTCTCCAGCTTTCAGGAGGTCTTTCATAGCTTTTCTTTGAACAATGCCAGCTTTTTAACTCATTTTCAATCAAGTCTTTGGACTTAGGAGTTTTGTTTGTCTGTTTGTTAAGCTACTTAAAACTGACCTAAGAAAAAATAAGCTTTAGAAACATCTACCAAGCAACAACTTCCTGTTTTTTTATTAGAAATCAAAGCTAAGTCCTCTGGAACCTTAAGCATAAAATGTGAGCTTTCTTTTCTCTTTTTTTTTCTGTCAGTGTTGCAAAATATGTTGCTGTGGCCAGAAAAGATGATGAAAAGATTTATTTATCTCATCTCAGAAAAAAATGACCAGATGACTCCAACAAGTCGATTTCATATCTTTTTATCTAAATATCTTGGCCGTGAAACACAGCTTGGATTTCAGGTAATAGGCTTGTTTCAGATATTTTAGCCAAATATCAAATCTTTTGACACTACAAAAGTTGTTATTTCTGGATAAATATCAGTTTTAAGCTCCAGAGTTTGCATAATGTCACATGCTCATGTCTTCCGGAGGCATGCTGGATGTCTCACCTGGATGCCTGTCTTCATGGCGATCTCTCTCAGAAGGGAGATCCTCTGAAGGTTGTGCCTCTGTATTACTTCCTCTAAACTTTCACTGAACACAGAGAGAAGTGAGTAAAATCCTACTCTACTGGAACACACTCCTGGGTGTGCGCACACACACACACCTGTTGATTGGATAGTGGTAATAATCCTCTGCCTCAGCCCTAATCCTGCTCCACAGCTCGCTGGAAGTCAGCTTCACCCACTCGCTGTCTGTCGACAGGCCGACTCGGCTGCCATGACTCCGGCGGCGGCGGCTCCGGCGCCGGGAGAGGAGCTCGTCGGAGCAGGAGTCGGACGAACAGGACGGGGAGCTCAGGAGGCAGTTTAAGAAGTGACTGACAGCTGCGGAGAAAGCTGCCGGTTCCACATCCTGCCGCAGAACGTGGTGTTAATATCAGAAAATCAATTATTATTATTAGTATTTGGTTGAGATGAATCCACAGAAACTGGGCACCTGTAGATATATCCTGAAGATGTGTTTCGCACTTCTGATGATGATTTCACTCAGAGAAATTCTCTGTGAGGAAACAGAAAGACCTTCATTCTCCAGCATCTTTCACAGATCTACAAATCTTTATCCAAGACATAACTTTTTCATTCTTTCTCATGAATATTGTATTTGTACATTTTTCCATCACAGTGTAAAAAAAACAGCATGATTTCATCATTTTAAGTGGAATAACAGAAATTATGATAAATAACTTTAGTCAGTGTTCTTTGGCTGAGAATTCAGATCTTATCATTCTGTAAAAGTGTGAAAAAAAGAGGAAATATCAGCATATAGTCTACAGTTTTCCTTATTTCTTTTCCTTTAGATTATTACAAATGTTGCTGTTTATTAGGTCTGAGAGGCTCCATCTTAAGCAATAAAAAACTGCATTCTGGGAGCACTTCTGTCTGAATTCACTCTCTCTCCTGCTCACATGCTGATGAAGTTCACATTTAGATACAGAGCTCATTGTTGTAGTTTGGTTGCACTAAATGAAGTCCAACTCGATGCAATAACTTTTCATTTCTTTTCCATTTTGCTTTGTTCATATGTTACCATGAACAAGAAATCCCATAACTGCATAGTTATGATGTGCCACAGGGGTTTGATCTACTATTTTTGAGTGGCTTTAGGTAATTAAAGTAGATTTTACCCTCCTCCCATGTAAAGTAACTGCTACACAAAGTAACCTACAAGGTTTCTCTGTTGATATTAAGCCTCATAAGTTCTGTAACTTTTACACAGTTAAACTGTCCCCAACAAGCCATACACTTAAAATACAAGTGGTGAAAGTATAAAGGGAAACAGGAGATATTAGTGTTCATTTCATCCTGTCTGGCTAAACTCCTCTAAGTGTTTGTAGTCGGTCCAAACAGCAGCGTCTTGTTTCCAGATATATTTACATCGACAGAACATATCTTTTACTTAAAAACGTTGCTTTTTACCACTCTGCTCTGTGGGGATGAAGAGCTCTTTCATGTGCATTAGGAAAACTGCCGCTCACTGGAACACTTTTTAATCGATGAAAATGCGAAAGAATGTTTCTGAAAGCTTTCTTATCTTGAGTGAATTCTGCCTTCTTTGCATAAAACAAGGGGAGCAACTGATAAAGGTTTGGTGAGTGCATTGGAGTCAGAGATGTTTGTATGAGTCTATGTTTAACTGCACGGCTCACAGCAGTTGTACCTGAATGTGGCAGAGTCTCCCTCTCTCCTCCATTTTGTCCAGCTCCTTCATTACAGCGCCCAGATACCGTGCATTCACCCCCCGCTGATGCAGCACTGAAACCAGGGTCGCTCCATCCATCGGCACCGCTGTGTGGTCCAGACAGTCCCTCAGCTGCCACACAGATAACACACACACACACACACCTCAAGCTTCACGGCCATGATGGAGGTGAGCCTGCTACTGCTGCACGTGACTCACCACTGCCGGAATCTGATTGGACAGCAGGAAAGCAGCCGCGTCCCATATCAGCCGTCTGTGACTCTGAAGCTCCTCGACACGATCAGAGGGGAAACGAACACCTGCAGCAAACAGAGACCCTTAACCACACGGCTCTGTGTGTGTGTGTGTGTGTGTGTGTGTGTGTGTGTGTGTGTGTGCGTGTGTGTGTGTGCGTCCTAATGCGTGTTCAGTACCTGGGGACAGGATATCAGGGTTGAAGCGGAGGTCAAAGCAAGAGTCGCTGACCGATCCAACAGCTTTGCAAGCTTTCAAGATCACATTTCTTCTCTGAGATTCTACAGAAAGCACAGAAATGAATGCCCTGATCACAGTCAGCTGACCTCAACCACTTTACTTGGTGTAAGCAATCAGAGGCAATAGACAAATAGGGGGGTATCAACAGGGATTAGGCTGATACAGTTGATACCCCCTGTATCAGTTGCCCATTGGCAAATCTTTTTGAGCTGAGTAACCATTGGCAACTCAGTTCAAAAAGATTTGATTTGCTGAAGGTTCTCTTAATGTTTCCCAGGTCAGAAACAGGAATAAACACAGAAAGAATTCACAAACCCTACGAGGTGAAGAAGTTTCAGTGAAATGGATTTATAACCTGAATGATTTCACAGCAGAATGAGCTCCTGAGAACATCTGAGCAGCACTCTGAAGCTGCATGAGAGCAACTTAGAGTTTCAATCATTAATCGATGCTTTGATGCTACAGCATCCCCTTAAAAAAGCAGCTCTACTTGTGAAATCTTCATTTGTAAGGTGCCTTATAAATACAGCTGGCATAGAACTGTACTTCAGGGGTATTAATAAGTAGCAGATTATTAATAAGTAGCAGATTATTATTAAGTAGCAGATTATTATTAAGTAGCAAATTATTAATACTCGTAAAATAAAAGTATCTCAGAATTAGACATTACAATGTCGGGCATGTCCGTCTCTGCTTTTGGCTGAAAATTCTTCCAAAAGCTCAGAAAACCGAAGCTAACTGACCTCTCTTCCTCCCTTTGCAAAGGGCCAGTTTCTGCATTTACTGAGTAATCTGGTCTTTTTCTTGCCTGCTGCTCCGTGTGCAGCCCCCAGCTCACAGGCCGCCTCCTCGCTCTGCTTTGGGGTTTCGTCCTGTTTGCCAGGCTGACTGAGCTCCTGGGACACCATCTGCACATAAACCTCGTACCTGAAAAACGGACGAGACATGAGACACGAGGACTACCATGGATGATCTTGCTGGTTTAAAAGAAGTTGTGCCCTGTTCCTGACCTGTGCTGGACGAAGGCCTCCATGAGCTCCGGTCTCAGGCTGGCCAGGCTGTGACGATGAAGATGTGGGAAGCCCAAGCTCTGGCACTCCTTCGGCACGTCGTCCGTCGTGTTTATCTCTGAAAACTGGAAGTTGGGATCCGGTGGGAAAGTCCGCAGAAGGTCCAAGATGTAAGGACGTCCATCGTTCCCGAAGATGCCCACAGTGGATATGCCTGAGCACAGCTCCACGGGAGTGTTGCTGTGGTCGAGTACCTGGTGACGCTGGATCCTCAGCGGTTTGCTGGTTTTATCCAGAAGCTCAAGAAACCTGCAAAAAAAACAACAACTGGTGTTTGATATAACTTCAGTGAGAGAATGTACTGTTTGATGTGCGTGTGTGTGTCACCTTGGGTGTGTAAAAACAGTTTTCCCATTGTCATTAGAGCCATAGACTATCTGATCGTGATTTTTCTCCAGGATCCCTGGAACAATCGTCTGTGCCACAACTCGAATGCCACGATAATCCACCACAGCCGTCCCGAGTGTGTAAAGCCCCTCTGCGTCAACAGATGAATACGCCTGCAGCAGAGCAACAAGGAACACAGCTTCTGTGAGGGGAAGCCTGTGTTTCCCCTCATCAGGGCAAACGCAACACTGGGAGGATCTGTACCTGCGCTCCACTCAGGTCGCACACGGGAGCAGCGTGAGCAGCGCTGTTCCCCCCCAGGGGTCCGTAGTGCTCAGACATGTCAAAGCCCTGGCTGAAGAAGAGGTTGTTCCACACAAACATCTGCAGTTGAGGCGACTCTCCCGGGTTCAGCGGCATAACGTTACCGTCGATGACAGCCACAGCACCTTGTGCGGCGGCAGCCACAAAGTCACTGTTGGTCTGCAGGAAGAGAAACACAATCTGGTCCCGGAGCAGGGGGGAGGATGGCCATTTATGTTTGTAAATAATAAGTTCTATCAATTTAGTTTTCTTTGGGCAGTTAGAATATACTTTAGTTAGTTTGGAATCAAAATCTGTAATTAATTTTTATATTTGAAATTGTTTAGAATATTTTGGTAACTTTTAGACCCTCCCATTAATTAGACAGATTAAGAACACACCGGGGGCATGTTGGAAGGGCTTTTTGTTTGTCAAATGTCCGGTGTGAAGATGGGAGGTTTTGGTAAAATGATTGACTTTTTGAGCTTGTAAAATCAGATTAAGTTAACTTACGTTTTTCATCTAAGTTGTAAGAGATTTTTAGTTATTGTTTTGTTCATATTTTTTGTTGGAAATAAACTACATATATTTTTTAAACAATCTAGTCTGAAGTGCGTGCAAGAATCAAACCACCTGTTTGACCCTTAGAAGGCCACGACAGATGGCTTCACAGTTCTGTCATTTAAAAGCCTTAGGAGGAAGGGTTAGGCTTAGGAGGAAGGGTTAGGCTTAGGAGGAAGGGTTAGGCTTAGGAGGAAGGGTTAGGCTTAGGAGGAAGGGTTAGGCTTAGGAGAAAGGGTTAGGCTTAGGAGGAAGGGTTAAGCTTAGGAGAAAGGGTTAGGCTTAGGAGGAAGGGTTAGGCTTAGGAGGAAGGGTTACGCTTAGGAGAAAGGGTTAGGCTTAGGAGGAAGGGTTAGGCTTAGGAGGAAGGGTTAGGCTTAGGAGGAAGGGTTACGCTTAGGAGAAAGGGTTAGGCTTAGGAGGAAGGGTTAGGCTTAGGAGGAAGGGTTACGCTTAGGAGGAAGGGTTAGGCTTAGGAGGAAGGGTTAGGCTTAGGAGGAAGGGTTAGGCTTAGGAGGAAGGGTTACGCTTAGGAGGAAGGGTTAGGCTTAGGAGGAAGGGTTAGGCTTAGGAGGAAGGGTTACGCTTAGGAGGAAGGGTTAGGCTTAGGTGGAAGGGTTAGGCTTAGGAGGAAGGGTTAGGCTTAGGAGGAAGGGTTACGCTTAGGAGGAAGGGTTACGCTTAGGAGGAAGGGTTACGCTTAGGAGGAAGGGTTAGGCTTAGGAGGAAGGGTTAGGCTTAGGAGGAAGGGTTAGGCTTAGGTGGAAGGGTTACGCTTAGGAGGAAGGGTTAGGCTTAGGAGGAAGGGTTAGGCTTAGGAGGAAGGGTTAGGCTTAGGAGGAAGGGTTACGCTTAGGAGGAAGGGTTAGGCTTAGGAGGAAGGGTTAGGCTTAGGAGGAAGGGATAGGCTTAGGAGGAAGGGTTACGCTTAGGAGGAAGGGTTAGGCTTAGGAGGAAGGGTTAGGCTTAGGAGGAAGGGTTACGCTTAGGAGGAAGGGTTAGGCTTAGGAGGAAGGGTTAGGCTTAGGAGGAAGGGTTACGCTTAGGAGGAAGGGTTAGGCTTAGGAGGAAGGGTTAGGCTTAGGAGGAAGGGTTAGGCTTAGGAGGAAGGGTTAGGCTTAGGAGGAAGGGTTACGCTTAGGAGGAAGGACGAGGAAAAGTCCTGATCCGTCTACCATCTAACTTTCATGAGGGACAGAGCTGAAAGGATGTTGCTGGAGGGCCTGTGGTGTCACCTTGAACATGCTCCTCTCTCTGTGCAGTCGCTCCTGCAGACAGTTCCTGGGGAGTTCTCTGCAGCCCTGCAGCTCCTCGTTCCATTCCCGGCTCTGAGGTCACAACACACATCCTCAACATAAGCATGGACAGCACCAGTTTGACTCAAATGCAAAACCTTTGCCCGTGCATGCGGTCCAACCTGGCCAGCTGTGTGCTCGTCCTGGCCCATTCGACTGGTGTGAGTCTCCTCCGCTCTGACGCAGTCCAGCGTGTGGTCTCCCTGAGGGGCGATCCAGCTGATCACCTGGAAAGGCGCCGCCACGCGCTCGTATGGGTGCTGCTGGACTCTAGTTCACAGCAGGTGATAGAAGACATTCTTGGGTTGCTTCTGACTGTAAGGTTTATTGTGAGGCGGTCATCTCTTAGTTTGCTCACCTCCTCTTCTGCAGGGCACCGAAGTTCTTCTTGAACGCAGGGCTGACTTGCCTCAGCAGCTCGACCAGAGAGTGACAAAGGATTTTGGGAACTGCAGGTTTGGGGCTAAAGTTGAAGGCAGTTGACCTGGGACAGTTGGAGAACAGTAAGTTTTAAAAGCACTTGTTGGGTGTGCAGCCCAGTCGACAGAGAAAGCCTTTCACGCTGTGTTTTGGGTCAGAATGTTACATCCAGACTCATTCTAAGATGAGAAACCTGGTGCAAGCACAGTACATGTCACATGCTCACTTGTGTAACTTTGAGAGGACAAAACATTTTTTTTAGAAGGACACAACAATAAAAAGGAGCCTGTCGGCAGCTTTGTGATCACTTTATCTCATGTTGTGCCTTGAGCTAAATGCTAATACAGTGCAGTCTCAGATATAGCACTACACACTGCAACATGATGCATTTTAAAATCTGTGGAATCATCACCACCTGGTGACAGCAGCATGAATCAAAGATCTTCTAATTTCAGATGCAGTTTGACACTTACTGGTTGAGGTAGAACCCCCGTGTTGAGGATGTGATGTTGAGCTCTTTGTCTTCCATGGTCAGGACCTGGATGTACATCAGGTCCCCGTGCATCCTCCTGTTTCCTGGGGGAGGGTTCCAGTTGCTCATGGTCAGGACCCGCAGGCACTGGAAAGACTGCAATGCCACCACTGTTTCACTGTAACTGACTACACGTTTCACTGAACAGCACGTGCACATTTTTGCATATTTGCGGATGCCTCACCTTCCAGTCATTGCTGACGGGCAGCAGTGGAGTCAGAGGGCGCTCCTTACATCCAGGGAGGATGTGCTCTGGAGGGCTGCAGTCCACGGACACTTTTTCAGAGGCTCGCCTCTTCCCAACACTGTCACTATCTGAAGGGACGAGTTGAAGGGTTGAAGGTGTGAGGACTTCCAGGAGAAAAGCTCAGACGGGAGAGAAGGGCATTACCTTTGTCTCCTCTGGTATATAAAGACAGGTAAGACAGCGAGCTGCCGTTGACGCCGTTGTATGCGTCCGTGGGATCCAGGCTCCTCAGGAGATCCCGTACGTGTCTGAGATGAAGACGGACATCACGGACGGAGTAAGAGTCTGAAACAAGAGGCCATGCTCAGAAGGTTTTACTCAAGTTTTCTCTCAGACTGGATTTGCATAGCAAACCAAAGCAACAATAAACTGTTTTATTCTCCATCTTTGAGGCAAAAAGTATTCAGTTTCAGCTTCTAAGAGAAGACATCAAAGCATTTAATCACTAGTGTCACTTAGATGGTTGCCATGGTTGACAGATTAAGAGCAGATGCTCACAGCTTGATCTTACACTGCCTCCTGAAGTGAGTGGTTATTGATCGTTGATCTAAAGCCCTATTCGGACGGGACTAGTTTAATGGGGGGACCTGGGGTAAAGTAATAATAACCGGGAAATCTAGTCCCGTCCGAACGCGCCACGTCAGTAAAGATAGCGGAGTATGTCGGTAAACTTTGCCGAGAATTCTACCTCCTGTGAAACGGTCCGGAGTATCTACCATAGGTAATACTAATCCCGTGCGAATGCGACCTTCGGTAATAAGTACGGAATATGTCGTCACATCCTTTTAAAGAGAGAAACAATTAGGTATGTCTGTTTGCAAATATGGAGGTTCTGGATGAAGCGCTGCGGACTTTGGCTTGCTTCGACCTGGTCGGCGCCATGTCTGTTTACAGATGGGGTTTACGGAAGTGAAATGAAGACGTGCATAGCATCCAGGATGTGACGGTTGTGCGTAACCAACAACTCCTCCCATGTTAGATGAATATTACAGGGATGTCTTGTCCCGTCCGAATTGGTCATTTCTTCTCCCTGGCGTCGTCTGGTTAACCAACATTACCAGACGTCCCCCCATTGAACTAGTCCCATCCGAATAGGGCTTAAGACACATATAAGACCTAACTTTAAAGTTTCATTTTAGAGGTTATACATCAGAAATATTTCAAACTAAAATAAATATTTCTGCAGTTGCTGCCGTCCCAACAACACATGTGATCATCACAAAGGGACAAAAGGAAGAAGGAAGCGGTTACCCTCCACCACCCTGATCAACGCCCCCTGCTGGATGTCCTGGATGGAGCGCAGCTCAGCCAGGTTGTCCAGAGCGGCGCCGCCCAGCTGCAGGGAGAAGCAGGAGCGGTGGCAGCTGAGCTCATGATCCATAAGAACCTGATGCAACTCGGCCACCAACATCTGTTCTGACACCTGGGAGCGCAGTGGACAGAGAGCTAGACTGGAGTGACATGAAGACAGAGTGAAGTATCTGTAGGAAATAGTGACTGTGAAGAACCTGAAGGTCAAAACTTTCTGCTCCAGGAGACTGAATTCTGACGGTGAGGCCCGTCTCCTGCAGATCAGCTATGTCTTGAGGGCTCGGCTGTTTTCTTTTCCCGTCATCACACAGCTCTGAAAGATCCTCCTCCGGGTTCTCTGGAGCTGCTGCCGACAGAGGAGACAAGAAGAGGGTGTGAGGATGAAATCTGTGTGCACTCTGTGGAGGAAAACCTTCCATCAGATTTAAAATGGGGATAAACTGTTATCATCACAGATGCATCCTGTTCAAAACTTCTTTTGGTGTGAAGTGCTAAATGAGCAAACAATGGCCAGATTTCCTGAGAGCAGGAAGCTGGTGATGAACAGCTTTTTTTAAGGCTTGAAGCAAAAGTTGGCTGTTTAATCCTCAGAAACTATCCTCAGGGATATGGAGGGTCCTCTCACAGACACACCAAGAGCTGGGAACATATCTGAAACCCACAGCTGCCCTGGTCTGTCTTTGCAGGACTTTAGACCTCACTCTGCTTCATTAAGCCATTCTCTCTTGGTTTTCCATCTCTACTTAGAAGTTGAATACAAATGATATATGAGGATATTGATGCACTTTATGTGGCGATATGATGAGATGCACACACCTGTGACACGCGGTGCTGCCAGAAACAGCCTGTCAACTAACAACATGGCCCCCTGCTTCATCTCAGCTCCTCCATCCTTCTCCACCTGGGTCACAGCGGTCCCAGCTGGGTCCCTCTCCAGAACATGCTGCAGACCCGTCCTGTTGCCATCCTCTTCCCTCTCCAGAACATGCTGCAGACCCGTCCTGTTGCCATCCTCTTCCCTCTCCAGAACATGCTGCAGACCCATCCTGTTGCCATCCTCTTTCATCTCCAGAACATGCTGCAGACCCGTCCTGTTGCCATCCTCTTCCCTCTCCAGAACATGCTGCAGACCCGTCCTGTTACTATCCTCTTCCCTCTCCAGAACATGCTGCAGACCCGTCCTGTTGCCATCCTCTTCCCTCTCCAGAACATGCTGCAGACCCGTCCTGTTGCCATCCTCTTTCATCTCCAGAACATGCTGCAGACCCATGCTGTTGCTATCCTCTTCCCTCTCCAGAACATGCTGCAGACCCGTCCTGTTGCTATCCTCTTCCCTCTCCAGAACATGCTGCAGACCCGTCCTGTTGCTATCCTCTTCCCTCTCCAGAACATGCTGCAGACCCGTCCTGTTGCTATCCTCTTCCCTCTCCAGAACATGCTGCAGACCCGTCCTGTTGCTATCCTCTTCCCTCTCCAGAACATGCTGCAGACCCGTCCTGTTGCTATCCTCTTCCCTCTCCAGAACATGCTGCAGACCCGTCCTGTTGCTATCCTCTTCCCTCTCCAGAACATGCTGCAGACCCGTCCTGTTGCCATCCTCTTTCATCTCCAGAACATGCTGCAGACCCGTCCTGTTGCTATCCTCTTCCCTCTCCAGAACATGCTGCTGACCCGTCCTGTTGCTATCCTCTTCCCTCTCCAGAACATGCTGCAGACCCGTCCTGTTGCTATCCTCTTCCCTCTCCAGAACATGCTGCAGACCCGTCCTGTTGCCATCCTCTTCCCTCTCCAGAACATGCTGCTGACCCGTCCTGTTGCTATCCTCTTCCCTCTCCAGAACATGCTGCAGACCCGTCCTGTTGCTATCCTCTTCCCTCTCCAGAACATGCTGCTGACCCGTCCTGTTGCTATCCTCTTCCCTCTCCAGAACATGCTGCTGACCCGTCCTGTTGCTATCCTCTTCCCTCTCCAGAACATGCTGCAGACCCGTCCTGTTGCTATCCTCTTCCCTCTCCAGAACATGCTGCAGACCCGTCCTGTTGCCATCCTCTTCCCTCTCCAGAACATGCTGCAGACCCGTCCTGTTGCCGTCCTCTTCCCTCTTTGCCTGCGTCTCATCTGTGAGGAGGACGCTGTGGTCTGCTGCATCAACAGTCTGACCTGTCAGCACAGATGTTCCAGCCACTTCTTCATCACTTTGATTACCTTGTAGTTTCTGGTCCTCGCAACATTCGACGGGCTTAAAGCTCTTCGGAGTTCCAGAGAAGCTATTGCTGGGTTTTACAGGAATGTTCTCATCCTTGAGCTCAGCCGGCACCTCTGAAGTGTTTTCAGAGTTTTCCTGAGCAGTCACAACACTCTGCTGCACCTTAGAGTCATTCTTTTCATCTGTGATCGACTGTTTTTGGAGCTCCATGTTTTTCTTGCCCATTCTCTTCAACAACTCGACCTCATCAGAACCCTCTATGTCCCCCCTGCCTCCAGAGTTGGTCCTTTTCTTTTCTTTCTTCTGTTTCCTGTTGAGTTCCAGGTCCACCTCTTTCCCTTTCTCACCCCAGGTATCAGGCTCTTCTGCAGCATCAGTGTGCACTTCTCTCTCAGTAGTCTCATCATTGCATTTGAGTATCTCTGTTTGTGTCTGAACTTCTGCCTGAGACTGAGTCTGAGTCTGCACCCCCATCCCGCTCTGGGTCCCAGCTTCAGTCTGTGTCTCAGCCTCAGGGTAACCGCCCTCTCTGCCCTCTCTGCCCTCTCTGCCCTCTCTGCTGCTCCTCTCGTGTCTCTCGTCTCCGGGCTTGTCCACTCTCAGCCCTTCCTCCTCTTCAGACACCAGCAGACACACCATGGGTTCCACCAGAGTCACCTCCCCGCTCGGGTTGCTGCTCAGAATGATGTCAGGATACAGGAAGTGCTCTGGTTCGAGGCCCGGGTTAGTGGTGCCGGTGGACACGGTCAGCAGGTCGTCCTCCAGGCTCGGCGAGTCACATTCGCTTTCTTCGCTGGACAGCAGAGGGGATCGGTCGGCCCCACCCTGATCCAGAGCATTCTGACACTTAAAGAAGTTTGAGAGTCTTTGGCAGCACAGGAAGATGTTTCCCATGGTGCCTTGAAACGCAAAACAGAGACACAACTGTCTGGGTAAAGGAGAAAATATCACAGGGATTTCATTTAGGTTTTCCAACTTCTTCAGTATCTAATAAGAACAACAGGCACATTGTAGGAAAATGTCTACCAGATCTACAATATTACTCTGTAGGTGAGCATCCATTGTAAAGATGCTACTCATCATGGTTTTCCTGTGAAGCAGAAAGTAAAAGAAATTTGGGAGAGAAAAGGGGGGAAAACTGCCAGAATCTCTCCTCCCTTCCATCAGCCAAACGTGGGCGGGTTCATGCGCTAAGAAGAGATCCTCAGCAACAGGAAGACCCTCGCTTTACCCGATATATACCCCATATTGGGACCTTTTCCTCCTTATACTCCCTCGTCTGATACTGTCTGAAAAGATCATCAGCTGGTTAAGTCTCCTGCTGCACGTTACATTTTCCAAAGCATAAAAATGGAGCTAAGAGAGTGTGAGAGTCTGGTTTCCCAGAAAACTGGAGTTACAACATGCAGAGACACAAGCCCAGCTCCACAGAAGATGGGACGCTGCGTAAAATGTGAATAAAAACAGAATAAACCAATATTCTGTTCACAAAATAACACATAAAAACATAGAAAAAGTCAAAAGAATTTTGGTTATTCATTTAGTTATTGAAACAGGGAAACAAAAGGTTGGAAAAGCAACTCGGACTGAAAAGAAACAGGTCAGTAAAATAACTGGGTATAAATGGAGCACCTTAGAGAGGCAGAGTCTCTCAGGGGTAAGGATGGGGAGAGGTTCTGCAATCTGCAAAAAACATTTTAAGAATAAGGCTTTGAATTTTCCATAATCTACACTACATTATAGCATGGAAAGATTCAGAGAAACTGAGAGAATCTTTGGTCATTGGTCATGCATGCTCCTTCCATCTTAGAGCAATATCTGCTCCCATCCAGACGACGTCTTTTTCAGGGGAGGCCTTAGATATTTCAGGAGGACAATGCTAAGCCGTACCTCATCGTAGAAAAGTCCACTGAAGACACAGGATTGTTGAGCAGCTAGCATCATATATCTGACAGGAATGAGGCAACTTTCCTGTTCTCCTCAGTTCTCTGACGTTCGCAGACGCTGTCAGAAGAGGAGGAGGCATCAAACAGGGGCAAATGTGGCTGTGTGCAAACTCTTTTTTGTTGTTGTTGCTGCCATCAAATTCAAGATGAAGGTATGTACTTCCTGAAATAGTCAAATGTCTCACTTTCATCATTTTCTATTTTTATCTGTGTTCCATTGTTAATAAAATATTGTCTTCTGATCATTGTATTCTGTCTTTGTTCACATTTTATACAGCGTCCCAATAAATATTGCCTTGAACAGCTTTAAAATAACAAAACGCTGCCATGATGTAGAATTGTACTCCTGGGTGACCCCTGGCTGGGAGGAGAAACTTGAATCAAACTCTTCATCCCGCTCTGTCAGCCAGGTGTTAAATCATTCCTTAAATCTGTTCGAAATAAGCAGCTCGGAGCAGACACTGCCATGTGTGAGCGGCACACATGAACACAAGCAGCTTAGAGCCTTTAACAACAGCTGATGACAGAGCAATTACAGCGTGTTCCCACAGCAGTGTCACCTTACATACACTGGAGCACCTTGGAGACTAAATCCCATCAGATGGAATGATGATGGATATGTGAGAATCCTGCAAGACAGATAAAAAGGTGGGCTGAGAATCTTTAGTTCAACAGAAATCACCCTAAGACTTCATAAGCACGTCCAAATCCAGACAGCAGAGACTCTTAGCACATGCAATTCTATTTCTGTAGAAGCAAACTACAGTATTAAAGCTCAGAAGAACACAAAAAGAGAAAAGTGCCATCAGTTTCACACATGCATGTGATAGAGCTGTGAGTCCTACCATCCCGTGTGGAAATGGGGGATTTCTGCCAGTCTGTGTCATCTTCTCCAAGATCCTCTGCTTTCCATCCTGCTGAAATCAGAGAGCAGAGTTTCCCAGTTCCTCTAGTGCGTGAGTGTCCCCTGTCCTTGCTGCATGTTACACAAACCGTGTGTGTCCCAACATGTGTGTCTGCCCTTCATGGGCGGAGAGAGAGGAGCTGTGGCGGAGCGAATAGGTCCTCCTCTCACACGGCAGTACCCGCCCGGGTCCAGCAGGGGGCAGACTCTCTGCTACATGATGTCACTTCCTGTGTTCAGACCAACCCGTGCACTCCTCTGTGGGTGGACACATTTTATTGCCATCTACTGGCTAAAGGTTACATTGCCCTTCACCTCTGGTCAAAGCAAGAAACATTTCCCCTAAAATGAACACATTTAGAGTAAATTACCCACAATTCCTGTGAAGGCGATGTAATCTGCTGGGTGACAATGTGCCAAAAAACACTTTTTAACACAAAGATTTTGTAAAAACAAATCTGCGGCGCCATTTATGCTTGTTGTAGTTGTAAAAGACGAGGAAAAAAGATGCAGATCAGTTGCAGAAACATCAATCTGGATTATTAACACATTAAACGTCCACTGAAGCTACATGTTGCAATGTAAGGAAACAGGAAAAAGCCCAAAGTCTTCAACAGTATTTCATTTAAAAAAGTTGTGTGAACATATGCAGGAAATGCTTCTGATGTGTGAAGGAGGACTTTCAAAAACTGCCTTTGATTTTCACTGGGAGTGTATTTCCTATTACGTATCATACATATAAGTAATGGCCTAAAATGAGCCCGGTCTCATTCTTTGGGCCATCCCCAGCATCCATGCTGGAACACGTCCAACAGAAAAGCCTTTCAGCTGGTTGCTGAGGCATTTACCGGTGAGGGCTCCTGCTCATGCATCCCCTCCTCAGGCAGAGAATGCACCAACAAGCCTCTCTGCAGTCGCTCTTCATTCACTTTGTGGCATGAGCTGAAAAGCACGTCTGTGGTTGCCATGGCAGCGCTGCTTTTACATTCTGAGCACGGTGGCCAAGCCCGCTGTGGGAACGCTGTAAACAGTTTCTGTTAGTGCTCAGTTTCACTGAGGTAGCATCACATCAGGACTTTTTGTTTTCCAACATGTGCCAATAAATGAGTCATAAATAGAATTATTTATGAATAATTACAGCTCATTAGTATGTTCCTGTTCATTTAAATTACATCTCACTTCATCAAAGTCATTTTCTTCCCATAAAACCACAGATGATCTGGAGAAGTTTCTGCCTTGTGTGCACACTCACCCAGAGGAACCAGAGAGAACACAGATTTTACATCAGATTCTCTAACGCTGGTTAGACTGCTCCTTCTGAGAGTCTCTGAACTCACCTAAATACCCATTCCACAGAATTTACCATGCAGAGGCCCAGAGTTAATCAGAGAAATGATTAACACAGGTGTTTGTGTATTGTACATGCATTGTAGTGATACAATTTATATTTCCTTGGAAGGCTGTTAACTGTGTCAGATCTGTTTTTATGCAGTGACATTTTGTATGGATGAGACTTGGATTTTCTGCCAGTCAAGAATCAGGGCTGCAGTGCCACCCTGTGCAGAGGCCGGACCCATCTGGGGTACTTTGGACTTGGGCTTGCCTTCTTGCTCAGCTTCCTCTGCTGTATTCACACCCATGTTCAGGGCTGTTTGATCATCCAGGACACAGGCCAGCACCAGATCTGTGTGGCCTTTAAGATAACCACCTGTCTGATCATGGATTCTGTTTATAGATCTGACCAGGCTTCAGAACAACCGGAGAAATAGGAATGAAACACTATTGGGGCATCATACAAAATAAACTGGGCTCTATAACAGCTGTGGTTCAGAAGGAAATGTCTCCCTGTGTCCTGATGAGTGAAAATGTCCTGTTCGAATCTTTTGCTCATCGCTGTAAACAGACAACATGACAACAGAAATGCTGTTTTGCCTTTACTAGGCACATTGCATGGATTTAATAAAGTGCAAATCATACAAAATGCCCCGAAGCTTTCTGGAGTGATCCCCTAAATCTGGAGTACAGGTACTGCAGTGAGAAAGCAGCCGCTTTGAACGATACAGTGAAAGGGTTCATTGATCCAGAGGCAAGGCTCCTCATTACAGGCAAAGCTGTGATCAACAGTGTTCAAATGAAAAGGCATCCATATGAGCCCCTAATCTGTCTATTCACACCTTCAAAGTGCACAACCCACGTGACTAACCCGATAAATACATCCATCTGTAGGTATCTAACTGCCTCTGGAATCTACAGCCTGGTGTTTGTCTCCTCTGAACCTGCCTCTGGATGAAAGGCTGAAATCTGCTGGAAGACGCCGCCGCCTCTCCGCCTGTGTCAGAGAGCCGTCTCTCCTTCCCCCGCGCCCATGTCCACCCGCCTGGGCACCCTGCTGTCCTCTATGTCCTCCCACTCGTCCTCCATGCCCTCTGCATCCTGCGATCTCATTGGTTGGCTCAAGCGAAGGAGGCGGTACCTGAGGGGCACCAAAAAGAGGGCGGGGTCAGGCATGGGGTGTGGCCTCTGGGGTGATGTCACTCTCTCTTGTGGGACACAAGCTCTGACCCTCTCCTCCCTCAGGCTGATGCGCCTCTTTTTTCCAGCATCTGGTTGGTCCGGGGAGATGGGAGGAGGCGGAGACAGGAGCCAGTCCTCACCTTCGCCGTCTCCATCCTCTTCCTCCTCCTCCTCCTCCTCCTCCTCCTCCTCCTCCTCCTCCACCTCCTCCTCCTCCTCCTCCTCCTCCTCCTCCTCCTCCTTTCCTTCGGCTTCCTGCTCTCCCTCTGCAGCAGTCCCTGCACTCTGACGCTGCTGGAAAAGTTTTAACCGTGCGCTGTGAAGTTCGTGGTAGAGGGTTGTCGTGGTGACGTTCTGGCGTTGAAGCTCTCGGTTCAGCAGCGTGATCTTGTGACTGCGGCGTTTCAGCTCCTCCAGAAAGCATCGCTCCTCCTCCCTGAGGCTCCTCCCGAGTGCTGAGGCCCGCGCCCTGCCGGCTCGCAGCTCCCCACGCGCAGCAACCATCATGCACTGCTGGCGCTCCAGGAGGCGCTCTGCTGCCTCACATCGTGCTGCCAGCTCCGCCTCCTCCTCTGACAGACACAAACATACACAAATGCAGTTTCTATGGAAACCATCTCCAGAAGAAAATGCCATAGTTGTTGAGAAAATATGAGTATGTCTGCATTGAGCCTTTCATGTGCCTCATTAATCCTTTTCGTGTGACATTTCAGGCATTTTTCCTGAATCTGCTTTGGCTCCTCTTACAGTTGTGAGATGCAACACCGCTATCATAAAAACACATTTCTGTGTGAGCCTGCACATGTGCTGTCATAAAAACACATTTGTGTGTGAGCCTGCACATGTGCTATCATAAAAACACATTTGTGTGTGAGCCTGCACATGTGCTGTCATAAATACACATTTCTGTGTGAGCCTGCACATGTGCTGTCATAAAAACACATTTGTGTGTGAGCCTGCACATGTGCTGTCATAAAAACACATTTGTGTGTGAGCCTGCACATGTGCTGTCATAAAAACACATTTGTGTGTGAGCCTGCACATGTGCTGTCATAAATACACATTTCTGTGTGAGCCTGCACATGTGCTGTCATAAAAACACATTTGTGTGTGAGCCTGCACATGTGCTGTCATAAATACACATTTCTGTGTGAGCCTGCACATGTGCTGTCATCAATACACATTTCTGTGTGAGCCTGCACATGTGCTGTCATAAAAACACATTTGTGTGTGAGCCTGCACATGTGGTATCATAAAAACACATTTCTGTGTGAGCCTGCACATGTGCTGTCATAAAAACACATTTGTGTGTGAGCCTGCACATGTGCTGTCATAAAAACACATTTCTGTGTGAGCCTGCACATGTGCTGTCATAAAAACACATTTCTGTGTGAGCCCTGCACATGTGCTGTCATACATATAAATTTATGTTAAAAACACAGAAAGACGCCATTAAAAGCCCACAAAAATGCCAACCGACCATGAAGCAAACCAGTGTGGTGCAGGGGGGTAAACAAAGTGGAATTGTGGTATCTCAGCCCCTGGGTGCTCTGGGTCTGTGTCACGCCCAGGAATGTGCAGAAAAACAGTCAATCTACCCAAAGCGCGTGGAAGCACGTAGGTTTAGGGTTCACAAACTTTTTTATGTCATTACTTTAAAGCGACACGTCTTTCAAAACAGAGACGTCATAATAAACACAGGCAGAGACCAAGAGATTAAACAGTGAGAGGATCATTTTTTATGCTCCAGTTTGAAACTGGTGCAGATCTAATAACTGCTCAAAGTGTTGAATTGTACTGAAATTGCAGTTACATAATGAATATGGGGTCCAGTGCAGCTTCACTAACATCCAAACACAACGTTTGCAGGGATTATAACATGAAGAACCCACTTTCACAGGGGGTTAGTTACTGATTAGTTAAACAAAAGTTTTCATGATGGCACGATTTTTAAAATCAAACCAACTCGAAATGAATCAAATTACTTGAAAGTGTCTCACTTTGTGTTTCATCTTTTTTTGCTAAGCCGTATATAGATCTTAAAACTTCAAATGTGTGGTTAATAATTTAACAAAGACTGACCCAGTTAGGGCCGAGCTCAGGACCTTTGGGCCATGCCTGTCCAGTGCTAGAACTGAGCCATAAGTGTCAGAAGTAGCCAAACTTAGGCCCAAGCATGCCTGCCATCCAGTTCAGAAGCCCGTCGTATCTAATGTGGACAGAATGTGCAACGGCTGACACCTGATCTGGCCTTTATTACTGTCAAGTGTCATTGCTTTGATATCGGTTTCCAGTAATGAAGTCGCTTCAACTGTGTACCCCTGTGAAACAATCCTTCTCTGTGCAGTCTGGTCTTCCCATTTATAGATATGATACACAATATCAGTTCTTCCAAGATGCACTTTTCCTGTTGTCAGCAAAGGTTTGTAATTCCTCACCTGCTGTGCTTCTGTCAGGGAATCTGGAGTCCAGCTCACAGCTTAGCTCTGCACACAGTAAGAAAGGACATTAGAACATGAGACAGGGTGGCAGAGAGGCATGCATGTTGGAATATCCTAGATCCAAGTTAGATTTTAAATCTGAACCCCATGTGAAGTCGGATTAATCTGACCAGCCCTACATAGAATTCCTGCTACCTGCTGCTCAGGTAAACAGCAGTTCCATGATTTTTTAAACATCTGGGAGAGCTCAGCTTTGGTTGAGTTTCACTGTAAATGAGGGACGGCCGTCCCTCCCCAGGGTCCTAAAGAGGAACGCGTCGCTGCACATGTGTGAGTGATGATTTCAATTCAAGAAAAAAAGACAGAAAGTGAAGAAACAAAAGACAATCAGGTAAAGCGTGACGTTTTGGTGGTGGTCGGTATTCCGGATAATGTGTGGCTGCTGTTAATCGCTCGGCCTTTGTTTAACAATGAGTTCAAATAATTCTACAATCATTTTTAGTTCAAACTATTGGCCCATAGGGAATAACAAAAGCAGCTACTAGAGCGCCAGTTAATGCCCAAATAATTTATTGTCATGTTGACAGCGTGGTCCCCCCCAGATGAATAAATGTGCGCCCCTGCAGGGAGCCTGACCGTGGCAGCGCCTCTTCAGGTGGGTGATCTCCAGCTGCAGCCCCGTCAGCATGGCCAGGTGCTCCTGCTTCAGGAAGGCGATGCCCCTCTCCACACTGGCCACCTGCAGCTCCAGCCTCCCGGCATCCATGGCAGAGAACCCCCGCAGCCTGAGCACATGCGCTGGTGGCTGGCTGTCTGGAGGAGAAAAGCAGGGACACCGGAACACTGCTCAGGAGAGAAGATGCTTATATTCTTGTGTTTGTCCGCTCATTGGCGCCACTACATCATATGTGGCTGCGTTATCAGAACACGCGCACATTTGTACATGCATGAGGCATCCTCTCTAATTTCACCTCTTTTATGGCCATTTGTGCACGGCTGTCAGCATCTAGCTGTGGCAGTGCTTTAAGCCCCATCCCTGACATCCCTGAAGGTGGCCTACCGTGATGCGGAAGCGCGATCTGCTCCAAAGCCTCTCTCATGGATGTGCGTATGGCCTTGGACCCGTATGTCTGTCCTCGATGCAGCAGAGCTGCAGAAGGGGAAACAAAGACCCGATCCCTCTGCAAAACCACGCTGGTTAGATGTTCTGCAGATATGTTGCTGTTCTCCTTTCTCAAAGTGGGAATGAATCCTGCAGCAGCCGGATAGGAATAACCTCCTGGTAACCTTCCGCTGTGACGTGCAGTGCGGCGCCGCGCTGCGCTCACAACAAAGCAGCCCGGGATGAGGAGTCATCGGTGCCACCGAGGAGGAGGAGGAGGAGGAGGAGGAGGAGGAGGAGGAGGAGGAGGAGGAAGGGGAAGAGGCGGGGTTTCAAGATGGCAGCAGCTGCTGCCCACCAGAGAGAGGCAGATAAGGAGTGAGTCTGATTACCAGATACTGGCTACTCATCCAGACAGAAGGGAGCAGAAGTGTTGAGAAGTTCAAAGTGTGTGGAGCTGAACAGCAAAGCAGTCCTGGCACCTGCAAGAGTTCAAATCTAAAAAGAAAAACACGGATTATTGATTGATCATTATTGATTATTGAAGCTGGCTCAAAGCAGCAGCATTTGAATGAATGAAAAAGAAAGTTGACACATTTACAGATGGTTCTTCTCGTGTGTCTCAGATCCAGCACATGAGCATCTATTTTAATGCACTGACACAGTTTCAGCCTGTGTCAGTGAAAGAAAAGCTGAATCTTAAACCTTGAGTTATTGGAGGTTCTGAACAGAGAACATCCTGAACTGATATTTCTCTTTATGATAAACATCCCAGCCAAATCAAATGTCAGAATATCAAAATCCTCCCAGTGTTCACAGCTCAAACAGGGGGCATCCCCACTCAGTCGTAACATTTATGTCCACGTGGAACTTCCTCCAAGTCACTCAACATATCCTTGGATTCATTTGGAAAGATCCTCTAAATTCCAATGGTTTTGCACTTGATTCTGAGGGGAGTAACACACTCAAATGCCCTATTTCCCAATTAATTTAATGCCTCGGGTATAAACAGAAAGGTTCTGTTTTGGAGGATGTAAATAAAGATACAGCACTGAAGGGAAGTTTGTTAAGATCTGCAGAGCAGCATGGAATAAAGCACTGAATGTGTGTCAGCAGTGCAAAGATTTCTGCATTTTATATGGCACATGATGCCTCGATGACTCAGCATAAAAGCTCCATGACATTTTCATCAGACTCCTGCTTTCTTCTCAGCTCCCAGTTTATATTCCCCAGAAGGGTTTTACATCATGTATTGAACTCAGAGCAACTTAAAAGTGAGGGAAACTGTGGGGTTCAGTGCCTCATCCACAGGCAGATTAACTTTAAGCATTTAAGTGTAGATTAAGGAGGCAAACCAGCAGAAGCCCGGAGCCATTCACAGCAATGTGTTTGTGAATCATGAAAAAAAAACTCAGACCAGACACGGTGCAGTGCAGAAATCAGAAGTGAACACAGGCACTCATCAAGTGCAGTTGCATTGAGTTTATTGGGCTTTGGGACATGCTGATCTTTGCACAGAATCCTTGGATCTGTGATCATCTTCAGTGAGCAGGTTTTCCTTTTTCTTTTTCTTCAGTGTTTGTTTGCTGTGAAATGATTGATGAGGCTGGGGTTTTTCTGGCCGCTGACCTGCTTCTCACTCAGGCTGGGCAGAAGAACCGGCTCACTGCGCACCGAGGTCTGGTAGAAAGGACAGACTTTCAGATGAGCAGATATCAGAGGGACGTCTGCCATGTGCCACGAGTCCACTGAAGAGAACAGGTGACTGAACTCCCACACCTGAAGAGAAACAGGAGCAGAGTCATGAGGACAGGAGGGAAAGACTTGGATCAGGGACGTGATGGTTCAGTGCCTGCTGCGGATCTCACCGGCCTGGCCTTCCACCTGGCTCCTCCGTGGGAATAAGTCTTCTTCTCCCAGCGCAGGGTGACCATCCCTCTGTCCTGCAGCAGAGAGGAGCACACCTGCCTCATCAGCTGGGACACCAGAGCCAGCTGGGACAGGGACAGACTGTCCAGGAAACTGGCCATGTGGCACAGCACCTCGTAGGGCAGAGAGCTCAGAGAGTCCCCCCCTCCTTCAGCTTTCCTCTGACCGGCGGGCGAGCCGGCAGCGCTGCTGGCTGAGCCGTCATCTGGCGAGGGTCGGATGGTCGGACGCAAATTGAAACTCCTCAGCTGCTGACTGTGAGGAGAAAAGGAAAGAGGATTATATAGTCCACTTTGTGCTGAGTCAGCCCCTTTCTCGTGCTGTTCTAACTGTAGTCTGAAACTCAACTCAACTTTATTTATAAAGCTCTTTAAAACACCCGTGGCTGAAACAAAATGCTCTACATGAATAACAACACGAAATATAAGCCATAAAACATAAGAACAACATAAAAACAATCATAAACAATAGCAATATTAAAACAATAAAACAATAACAGAATCAGAGTCTCATGCTGGGTTAAAAGCCAGGGAATAAAAATGGGTTTTAAAAATGGACGGTGAAGGGGCTTGTCTGATGTGAAATGGGAGGTCGTTCCACAGAAACGTCACAAACGTGTCCCCTGGCACCCTGACAGTGTACAGACGTTTCATCAGTCAGACAGACAGAACTTCCCCTGTAGAAGGTGATTTTCTTACCTGCTGAAAACGCCCGATCATCCTCCTCACCGTACAGCATTAGCCTCCTCTTCTGTCTGAGCAGCTGGATTTTAGATATTATCAGTGAAATATGCACCAGAACTTTAGCTGTTAACTCTGGACTGTAGTTCACCTGTGAAATATTCCCTTTTAGGCTCCAATAATTGGGCATTTGTGGATGTGAAAACAGGTGTTTTTTGACAGGATTGGTTTACTTTGGTAACATTACTTCAGTTGAAGTTTACAATAACAGCTGCAGTCCATGCTTGGGTGGAGCAACTGCAACGATGAAAGAGTTATGAACAACACAGTCTCCAGCAAAGCAGCAACCTTGTGCTGCCCATCACCGAAGGTGGGACTACCTGAGTATCTGGGGCCTCATAATGAAGCCCTGCTGCATCAGCAGCTTGCTGCCCCTCTGCCCCGGTGAGCAAAGAGTTCTGGGTGAGGGAACATGTGGACATTTCATACTTATATTAGCCACATCTGAGATCCCTGATTGGTCAGTTGTTGACTACATTTTGAGTCAATGGCCAATCATGGCTTGTTGTGTTATGAACCCCACGTTACTGAGGACCCAGGCATGGCCACCTGGAGGATGCGTTGGCGGCATGAAGAACTGTTTAAGATGGAAGCGTTTTTAGCTTTTTTAGCTTGTGTAAGTGCTGTTGTCTGTTCTTTAGCTTTGCCATAAAACAACATACTATAAGTCATGGTGGACAAAACGCTGCTGTTTGATGGAGTTCTTTAGTTTGAACTTTCAATAAAACAGCATATGACCAATGTGTTGTACCACCTGTGAGGGCTAAGTGCTGTTAGCTTCTGAAGGACTAAACCCTTTTCTTCACTCTCCATTGTTTCCTTGTTCTAATGTTTTGCTGCCTCTTGTAGTCAGTCTCAGAAATGCCAGGAACAATCTGCGCTGTGGGCTTCTCTTATTGTGTTGCTGCTGATTTGCCTTCCAACTCTCTGACCCTTCTTTAAAAACAAAATCTGGTTCAGTTCCCTCCATCATTCCCAGCCTCAACAAGCCTGGTTTGGACCCCGATAATCTCAACAACTACCGGTCAATTTCCAGCCTCCCGTTTCCTTAGCAAGATCCTGAAAAGAACAGTGGCCATTCACATCCATCACTATCTGTCCCGCCATGAGCTCTACGTACCCCTACAGTCCGCCCACAGATGACCTTCTTTTGGCCGCAGACTGGTTATGTCAGTATACTCATCCTTCTGGACCTCTGCAGCTTTTCACACAGTTTCCCACTCCATCCTCAAGGCCCCATCCTCGGCCCCCTACTTTTCACAGTTCCATGCTCCTCCCGGGTCAGATCATTCATCGACACGGCCTCACCTTTCATTACTACGCTGATGGTGCTCATCTGTGTCTGAGCACCTCACCACCAACCCCCACAGTCTCTGACCAACTGCCTACAAGACATAAAAACGATGACAATCAATATGCTCAAACATGGTTCCCACTGACTCATCCGTGCCTTAATCACTATTAATCACTATTTCATCAGAGTCCTGTTCGGGGCTCCCAGCAAAGACCTGGACAGGATCCACTATGTGCAAAACTCTGCAAAAGAGTCCTCACCCCCACCCTTATCCACCTTCACCGGCTCCTGGTCGAGCTCTGCATGGACTACAAACTCCTCCTTCTCACCTTCATATCCCATCCTGCCCGGCCTGGCCCCCCAGTGACCTCAAATTATTATTATTATTATTATTATTATTATTATTATTATTATTATTTATTAGCTTTGCTCTGCTGTTGGAAGCAAACTTTTCTCATCTTTCCATCTTAAGCAACACCAGCAAAGCCAAGCAGTGGACCAAGAGTTTCCTTCCCAACGCAGAACAGTGAACACAGAGCTGTCCATGTGAGTCCATCTTCACATATTAAGCAGCTGCTGATCAGCCATTTGTTTGACGTAATCTGAAGTCATGAGTTCATTTAAGGATAGATACTACAGTGGACTGTGGATACGTGTGGGTTGTGCTCACTTGTAGGTGACGGTGGCTCTGTGTGTGGAGGGCTGAAACCTCCTCTGGGTGTAGGTGCATCCCAGATAAGCCAGGGGGCACCTCTGCTCAAACCATCCACTCAGGCCGGTCTGGATGTCACTGTGAACGTTCCTGATAGGAGATGAGAGTTCATACAATCATTACACACGGCCACATCGATACAGTGAATAAAAGTCTCTGATGGAGGTGATGTTAGTAAATCTCATTTTGATTTTCTTCTGCACCTTGAGTAACTTTACGACTCGTTTTATTTGGTAAAGCTTGCTTTCCCTGGGCATTATGTTAGCTTTGTTTCCTGTTCTTCTCACAGGTGCCATGTTAGTCATTATCTTCCCCAGAAAATATGTATGAGTATGTTCTTTGCTAGATATTTGTTCCAGTCTTGTCTCTTCATCTGTCATTTGGATGTCTGTTTTGGGCCTTGGAGTTCCTGCCATGTGCAGCGGCTTTATTTAAAATCTTATTGTTGTTTCCTCTCAGATACACTGGAAAAAATGCTCCTCCAAAAATAAGAAAAAAAAACAACAAATACAAGACGTTTTGGCTTGAAATAAGCAAAAAAAATCTGCCAATGGAACTAGTGAAAATCGGCTTGTCAAGATTTCTTGAAATAAGATGTGATATTTGGGACTTTTGAGATAAAAGTGATCTTGAAATTAGCTTAAAAACCTCTTCAAATGTCAAAAAAGCTTGTTTCATATGATATGTGACTCAAAACAATTTGTTTTCAAGACTTTTTCATTTAACAAGATATTCAAGATGTATTTGTCTTCAAACAAGTCCCTATATCTGGCTGAAATAGTACTTGTTAGGCAGTTGTGTCTTATATTAAGTGTAATGAGATATTTTGACAAGAAATGAGACAAATATACTTGGTAAGACTTTGATTTTTTTCAGTGTATGAATTGGATTACTTTTGTGTCTGCATTTGGGTGATTATCACTTCCATGTTGGGATTGAGAGCTGAGTCAAACCCACCTGAAGTGTGTGGCAAACTCCCTGCGGTGGAAGGTGTGGCCGCAGAGGAAGGTGAACATGCAGCTGGTCCTGTTGTTTCTGCTGTTCACACTCTCTGCCTGCAGCTGCAGACACAGCTTCAGCGGCCTGTCCACCATCACCTCCGCCAGTGTCGTCATCCCTTTAAATGGAGCTGAGCGGAAAGAGTACGTCTGCGTTCCGATATCAACATAAAGCCCATCGGTGCCCTTTGACTCACTGATCTGCAAAAAACGAATGATTAGACAGAGATGCCTCTGCAGTTAGAAATCACGTACATCTCCTTTACTGCTGAACGGTTCCTGGTTTTTTATCCTTCTGGTACCTTGTGACCCATGACTGCCTTGTCAGCGTAGCCCTGCAGGGTGGCTGCTGCTTCATCAGAGAACCAGTCGTCCTCACTGACTCTGAGGTCCGATGTGTCCACACCTCGATCTTCAGTCAGCCCTTTGGGAGTATTTTCGTACAGATGAACCCGATGCCTGAAGTGGTAACTTTCAGGGACCTCCCAGGAAAAAATATGTAGAATCACAAGTTTTCATAAAACGTGGTCTGAAATGTGATGCTTCATTACTGCTGCAGCCTTCCATAAGCTTTAACATGAGATATCCCACACTCAGCACTTTACAGGGTTGTCTGGAGTAGGGATGTCACGATACCACACATTTAGTAGTCCATACCAATACCAGTGGAATTCCCCAATTCTTTACCACTTTGCCCCCAAAGTGAACGTTAACATGACTTAAACTTACCTTGAAGTCTGTGAATAAATCTGAATATCTGTCTTTGAGACACTTCACTAAAATGGAAGTGTTTCCTCCTTTCGTCTGAATAATCGTCCGAATCTATTACTAATCCCTGATCCTCCGCCTTCCAGACACTATTTTTCTCTCTGACAGGTCGAGGCGGAGCTGCAGCTGCCATCCTCCTTGTTCCTTTGTCATTTAACGGCACACTGGAACACTTGTAGGTGTTTCCTCCCCGGTACCAACGGTACCGACGGGACTGTAGAAAAACGAGTGCCGTCATGTTTGTGGAATGGTGGCATCGACTTGGTACCGAGGTACTGGTTCTCGTGACATCCCTAGTCTGGAGAGTTTATCACTGAGTTGAACAGTATGCTGAAAGGCAGCCAAAAAGCTTAAAATGTTCCCTCAAAGATAAGTGTTTTGGCTAAGAATGGAAAAGTGTGCAGGACAAGAAGGCCGTGGTTATCAAATGAAAGTATGGGCACATTTCATTCTTATTTTCATGGAGAACTCATCACCTTGAAAGAGCGCAGCGTCTGGACCGGGATGGGCTCCAGGCTGCCGTAGACAAAGTCTTTCTCCCTTGGGGTGCAGGCCACGATCTGGCCAAAGCTGAGCAGCATGCGCCCATGGTGCACCATGTACATGTTGTACTCCTGAGGGGTGAGCTGCTGCCCCAGGCGCTCCAGGACCCCCGCCTGCCACGGGGCCTGCCCGGTCTTACTTATGTCCCGCTCAGGGCAGCTTTCGGCTGCAGTGGAACCATCTTTCTCTGTGTTTTGGTGCTCTGCAGGTGCACTGTCCTGGTCCACAGCCTCTCTGGGACCTGTCCCGCTCCAGGTCTTTGCCTTCTCATCAGGTTTCTTGTGTTCTTTTGGTTTGTCAAGTTTTTCTTGAGCGACCTTACAGCCGCCTCTCTCCATGCTGAACATCATCTCAGCCAGGTTGTATTTCTCTTTGTCGATGACCAAACCCTGAGCCACACTGTTCTGGGAGCTTTCTTCTGCAAGGTTCAGAAAAACACAATGGGTTTGGAAAGGAAACACATATTTTTCTCATAAATGACTAATAAATGAGTTTGAATTTAAATCTGACCAAATGTGCAACAATCAAAGTGCATTGTGTGGGGACTTATGGGACTCAGGTTTCTCATCCTTTAGATGATCCTTTTAGAAAGTACTGATCTCATGTTGGACCAGAGCTGGACGATGGCTCACCTTCTGTGGGATGTTCGTGTGGAACTTCACTGACGAGCCCTCCGACAGCCTCTTCCACCTCAGCTTTTATTTCCTCCTCCTCTGCCTCTGCCAGCTCTGGATAGAGGGACTTCATTTTGAGGCGGTTGTATAAATCTGTCTGATCAACCATAGCCATGGCCATTTCTAGAGCATCTCCCTGTGCCTCGCTGTCCTTAAACACATTGTCCTGCAGGGCTTTAAAGCCATGTGGGTTTGTGTCATCGGTCGGGCGGCGGAGCCACTCCATGGAGCAGCTCACCACGCTGGCCGGGCACGCCTGGAGGTGAGCTGCCTGTGAGGAGCGGGGCATCTGAAGCGGGCAGCCGTACTCAGCATTGAGGCAGGGCACCCTGACGTTAGGGCAGAGCAGCAGGTGATCCTCCTCTTTGCACAGGTGGAACACAGCCCCGCAGAGCAGACGGCAGGGGACCACCGCACAGCACACCGACACCTCCACCCGAGCCCTGCAGCGCCGGCTGAAGCAGGAGTCACAGTGCACATGCTGCCGCACCCTGGAGGCTCGAGAGCGATGACTCTGGGTGGAAAACAAAGTTAAATGCAGTTGTGTGAGAAAGAAAGAACGCCCCTTCCAATTTTAAGATTTAACATGCCAGGACATGAAAAAAAAAAAAAAAAGGCATTTACCAGCATCCATCCATTTTCTATACCCGCTTAATCCAATTTAGAGTTGCAGGGTGGCTGGAGCCTATCCCAGCCTCATCTCAGGGCCACAGAGACAGAGCAGACACACAACCATGCACACTCACTCTCACTCCCGAGGACAGTTTAGATGAACCTAGCATGCATGTTTTTTGGATGGTGGGAGGAAGCCGGAGTCATTTACCAGCATTATTCGATTAGAAAATAAAAAGGCAAAATGCAGAAACAGTGTGTGATTGAACAGCTTGTAGAATCCAGTTCAGCTGCAGTAACTTAAACACGTCACTGAGGTTTGCAGCATGTGTTTCTGCACAGCCCTCTGGAGGTCCCACCACAGCCTCTCAGTCAGGCTGAGGTCTGGACTGATTCTTCTCTTCTTCACACATTCTGCTGTAGATCTGCTGCTGTGTTTGGGAACTTTGTCCTGTTGATGAGCCAGTTTCAGCCCAGCTTTAGCTGTCGGACAGACGGCCTCACATCTGACTCTAGAACACTTTGGTATCCAGAGGTGGACTCTGACTGCAAGGTGCCCAGGTCCTGTGGCCCAGATCATCAGCTGTGCATGATGACCGGACATCTCTACTTTGGTCTCGTCTGTACTATGAACATTGTATCAGAAGCATTTTGATATATTTATGTTCATTTCAGAGAGAAGAAGCTTTCTTGTGCCACCCCTAAAGAAAGTAATACTTGTTTGGTCCTGTTCTAGTGATCGAGGTGCTCATACATGCTGATGATGCCTAAGGAAGCAGTAAAGATTTGTTTAGTTCTTCACACTCTGCCTCTGCATTTTGGCTATTCTACAGGCAAATACTACAGGTTCTCAGTCAATTCTGAAAATAAAGTATGAAAGTATTGTTTTAAAAAAAAAACGTCTGTTTTCAAATTTCAAGTAAAGGACCAATCCAAAAGTTTTGTTTGCCTAATAGTTTAAGCAGCATGAATAGTTTCTTGTTTCATCTTGTGTGGGACTGCACGGTAAAGATAAATGAGCAGCTCCACAGCAGCCAGAATGAAAGAAAAGCTAACCGTGGCAAAGCCAAAATACATCCTGAAATGCACGGCGTATAATAGAAAGTCTGTCACTCACCATAATCGGCTGGTTTTGTGATCCTGAAGAAGAGACGGAAAGTATTAATCATTGGTAACATCAGCCCAAAACACCTAATCAAAGTGGTCACCTGTGACCTATGAAAAAAAATCAGTTTTCATTCATGATTTGTTATCACTGGTCCCATAAGCCTGATCATTATGTCAGATCAAGCACAAAGAAGAACACAGCCGTGCTGGCTGCTCTGTTAGGATCTACATCCTGACAGCATTGTGCTGAAGTGAAGCAGCTGTGCAGGTGACCATCTTAGCTTAGCAAATCACCATGCTAACATTTCCTAATTGGAGCTAAACAATGTACCAATGATGGATGGCAAGTCATTCCACCACCTTAGTCTTCATAATACCCCAGCTGTGGCCCCCCACAGAAACTTTAGCTAAATCCAAAGTCACTAGCTCAGAACAATGTCCTGAGCATGGCTGAAATAAAGGTAGGAATCTCTGAAACATTTAGTATAAATGCAATGTTTTCCCTATTCTGTTATTCAGTGAGCAGTCAGATTAGAGTCCATGTCCAGCAGCAGAATAAGACAAACTCCAGGATGCTTTTAGTCTTCATGCACGCCAGGATCTGGATGTACCATCATGCTTACAAGCATCCACAAAGAATCCTCTAAATGCAAAGCTGATGCTCACTGATAAATCTCAACAGTAAGTTGGACAAACACTAAAGCAATTAAAACATGTAACATCTACACTTGTTTCCCTGTATTTTCCGTTCAGAAGTAGAATCACAGGGGTTTCAAACGCGTCTTACCGGGTCGCCACCACAGACGTCTTGTTTGCCTCTTTGGTTCTATAATGTTCTTTTCAGTGCTGGCGCGTGCTTCTCAGTGGCAGGTTAAAATTAGCCAAGCAGCAGGTTCAGGAGGAGAAATAACTCCCCCCTCCCTCTGTTTCTTACGACTGCAGAAAACACAAGTTGTCCAACTTTATTTAAGACCTCTTCCTGTCTTCATTCAGTGGGCTGAGTTTATATAATAATGTGAGCACCTGTTTTTATTGCAGAATGAAAAGTTCATACTCTGCTGGAATCAATGCAAACAACTGGATTTGTGCACTCAAATCTCCACTAGAGGACACTGCCTGGGATTTAAATGGAGCCTTAACTTGTGGGGTGTGCAGGTTGAAATGAATTTCCAGCAGCAGCACGATATAAAGCAGAGGCAGCTTTCCTGATGTAAGTGGCCGAGAGGGCTGGAAACCAAACCGTATTTCTGACCAGCTGTGTAACATTTCTCGGTCAGTACTCAGCTCTATTTATAACATGCACACATAACAGACACGCATGCAGAACTCCTACTCTTTATAGGCACAGGACATAGTTCAGGGGGCTTGTTCCTCTGCTTTTCAACTCACACAGTGGTGAGCTAAAAGGTGCAGCTCACTCCTTCCTTTAACTCCTTTAACCCACAGGACACGGTAACCAGTCATTGTGTGTCCATGTGTGTTTGTTCCAAGCTAACTGCAGTGACAGACTTCTGTTGTTCTCTTTGTTTGCAGGACGGGCCTGCAGCTTCAGAAACCTGAAGGATGGTGAGCTTTTATTTTCCAACCCTTTTGTTTCCCTCTCAGTAGGTTTAAGGTTGCAGAAGTTAGTGCTCCGCCTTTATAAGGGCAGCATCATGTAGTGTGTGCTGTTTACATAAAAACTACATCAAATTTAAACCCTTTAGATGTCTTTTACATCATTTATGTTATGTAGTTATGTAGATCTGAAGACAGTTTACAGCATGTGTTTGTTATTAGTAACACTCCATCTGACTCTAGGTTAGATGGATAATTCAGCCAGATGTGCAACATGCAAATGTACTGATCAGTCATTACTCTTTGGCACCTGTGCTTTAATGTACTGGAGGCAGTGTTCAGTTTCCCTGTAGAAAGAGAAAAATAGAAAGCGTGACACCTTAACACTGAATCAAACTGGTCAGAAATCCACAATATCTTGACCTGTGATTGATTTGTGATCTGTTATCATCATTTCAAGTCAAAGTGGAGAATGTCACCTCTGGCATCCTCAGCAGGACTTTTACACTCAGTGGGGTCACATGGCTCTGAAAGGATCAGATTATTGGCTAAATTACAATCAGACTGAGCTGAGCAAGGGTAATTCTCCTTGGATATGTGGCGGTGAATGAATGGGATCAGAGGCACAAAGCGTGTCATACCCCGGTATGATAGGTGGCGCTGTACCCATTCCAGCTGTTGCTAATAGAGCCACTTCCTGTTGACCTCTTCACCACCAACAACAACAACAAACTCAGGCATTGGAGAAAGATGGAGAACGCAGAGCCAGATGAAGCTACGTCCCTCTACATTTGGTCTGTGATGAGCTGCTTGTTGCACAAACTCGATGCCCAACGGAGCATTCTCCATCGCGTTGTTTCTTTCTTTCTGAAGGCGACAACAACAGGAATATCGTCTCCTTTGACTTCCGGGTCACGACCCCGGGAAAACATCTGGAGCATGCGCAGAACGCAAAGTCTGATTCACCACGTGCTTCAGCGTCTACAAGCAGGTTTAGAGTGACTTTCAACCCAGTTATCTCGGGGTCTGAATCCCATCCGATCCAGTTCTTAGTCAGATTAAGGTGTCTACATGCACTTAATAACTCAGTCTGATTGTAATTGAGCCAATAATCCGATCCTTTCAGTGCCATGTGACCCCACTGAGTGAGGATCTTTAACTTTAATAAAGTTGTGTAGCTTTGAATGCAGTTTGGCAGCACGTGTTTGTTATTAGTGACACTCCATGTGACGTGGGCCTGATGGATGTTTCAGCCACACATACATGCAAACTGATCAGCTTCCGCCCTGTTTCAGAGTCATCGCTCTCGAGCCTCCAGGGTGCGGCAGCATGTGCACTGTGACTCCTGCTTCAGCCGGCGCTGCAGGGCTCGGGTGGAGGTGTCGGTGTGCTGTGCGGTGGTCCCCTGCCGTCTGCTCTGCGGGGCTGTGTTCCACCTGTGCAAAGAGGAGGATCACCTGCTGCTCTGCCCTAACGTCAGGGTGCCCTGCCTCAATGCTGAGTACGGCTGCCCGCTTCAGATGCCCCGCTCCTCACAGGCAGCTCACCTCCAGGCGTGCCCGGCCAGCGTGGTGAGCTGCTCCATGGAGTGGCTCCGCTGGCCCACCGATGACGCCCATTCCCATCAGAATACAGAGCTCCATGAAAACCTGGTCAGGGAACGAGAACTGGGGGGGTGTCTGGATCTGGCTATGGCCCTGAAAGATCAGGATCGTCTGTTTCACTCCATAAAGATGAAGAAGCTGTTCCCAGAGCTGACCAAGAGTGCGGAGGAAGAGGAGAGGGAGGAAGAAAGGAGGAAGAAGGAGAGGAAGAAAAAGGCCAACCTGGAGAAGGAGGAAGCAGAGCGAGAGGCCAGAGGTACCACCTGGAAGACTTTTAACATACATAACTTAAATTTGCCTGAAATAGAGGCTGAGGAGGAGGAAGAGGAGGAGGAGGATGAAGAGGATGTCGAAGATCAGCCAGAGTTAACTCAAGAAGAAAGGGAAGCTCTTGCCAGGGCGTCAGTGGATGCTGATTTGTTAGTGAACTACAACGCCTGGGAGCGCATGTTCAGCATGGAGATGGGGGGCTGCAGGGAAGCCACGGGGGGGGCTGCAGCCGGCAGAGGGCGGGCTAAAGGAAGGGGGGCAGGCCTGGAGGCTCTGACAGAGGAAGCAGATTCATGTGCAGGTGCTGCAGCATCCACGAGTGGTGCATGCACTGCTCCCCTGCTCCCCTCCTCATCCTCCTCTGTGGCTGGGAAAGCTAAGACGAAGACGTTTGTATACGAACACATGGAACCGATGAAGATCATCACCGTGCGCACCTTTAAAATCCCAACCAGCTTCTCTGCCAGGCACAACCGCATCCGCAATCCTGGTTTCTACAAGAAGGTGAATGAAGCTGTGGATACCAGCGACCTGGGGGTGGCGCAAGAGGACATGCCAGTGTGGGAGGAGGTTCAGGTGAGGCAACCTTCCACAGGGATGCCCCCAATACACCTGTAAAGTGATACCAACTGGCCTACAGCAAAAACAAGCCATGAGCACACTGATGAGTAAACCTTTACCTGAAGCTGAATCAGTATATGTTAATTAAACTTGTGTCCAGTTTAAATACCTTCCAGGCCTCTAAAGCAGCTGGCCCACCTATGTTTAACCCACCCAAATTAGACAGTTGGAGGCAGAGGAACTGGGAAACTCTCGGAAGTTGGAACTCAGAGCTTGGATTTTAGAGTCGTAGCTGGTGAGACTTTCTGAGCCAGAAATCTGAGTTTGGGGGGCCTTCTAGATTATTTTCCCCACTAACTCGGCCCCTACCTAAGTTCAAATATAACATTCCATGATCCTTGAGACAGAAAAGGTCAACCAGTCAACCAAACACCCTTCATTGTTGAGCTTCTTCAGAAGTTACACCAACAAAGGGGCTATTTGAGCAGAAGAATAATGTTCCATACAGCGTGGGAGCGGATTCAATTCAATTCATTTTTATTTATATAGCGCCAAATACAACAAATGTCATCTCAAGGCACTTAGATAGTAAGTCCAATTCAAGCCAATTGGAATTCAATTAATTAATAATAATCATAATTCATAAAATAATCCAATTCGTTCATATAGAGCCAATTCAAAAACAATTTCCTAGCTAAGAAAACCAACAGATTGCACTGAAAACTTTTTGTTTTTCGGTCCAATCTCCCGGCCTGAGCGTGCCTGAGGCGACTGTGGAGAGAAACGACTCCCTTTTAACAGGAAGAAACCTCTGGCAGAACCAGACTCAGGAAGGGTGGCCATCCGCCTCCACCAGCTGGGGTTTGAGAAGACAGAAAGGGGGGAGGGGGGGAGGGCCGCAGCGGCACTGTAACACCATTCAAAGGATATCTGTTGGAACAGGGAAACACGAGTTAATGACCACAATAATATCACATATACATAAAGAGAGTAAAGTGAGGAAAGGTGTGACAGATGAGGCCCCCCAGCAGTCTAGGCCTATAGCAGCTTAACTATGGGATGTTTCAGGATTACCTGAGCCATCCCTATTCAAGGTAAACACAAGAAACTTGTGCTAACGAAAAAATAAATAATAAAATAAAGGACCAGACTCAGTGAGTAATTCCCTATACTCCCTATATAGATCTGCTCCTCACACCACAACAACCATCTTTTTACAGCCACAAGCTACCTCAGCCTCTCACCAACTGCACACCAGTCACAGCGGGGTGGGGATGCAAACCCTGGTTCGGGTAGGGGGAGAAATAAAAGAGGTAAGATAAGCGGGAATGGGATTCAAACCCTGGTTCGGGTAGGGGGTAATGAAAGTATAGAGGGTGCCAGAGGTGGAGGCAGAACAAGACACACTAGCAGACACACTATAAGATTCAACAGACCTAACTATAAGCTTTATAAAAAAGGAAAGTTTTAAGCCTGGTCTTAAAAGTGGAAAGGGTGTCTGCTTCCCAGACATTTACTGGCAGCTTATTCCACAAGAGAGGGGCCTGATAACTGAAGGCTCTGCCTCCCATTCTACTTTTAGAAACTCTGGGAACCTCAAGTAAACCTGCAGTTTGGGAGCAAAGTGCTCTGTTAGGAAAATATCTTACAATGAGATCTTTAAGATATGATGGAGCTCGGTCATTAAGAGCTTTATATGTAAGGAGAAGAATCTTAAATTCTATTCTGAATTTAACAGGGAGCCAATGAAGAGAAGCTAAAACTGGAGAGATATGATCTCGCCTGTTAGTTCTCATCAAAACTCTGGCTGCAGCATTTTGGATCAACTGAAGGCTTTTCAGAGAATATGTGGGACAGCCCAATAATAAAGAATTACAGTAGTCCAATCTTGAAGTAACAAATGCATGGACTAGTTTTTCTGCATCACTCTGAGACAAGATGTTCCTGATTTTAACAATATTACGAAGGTGAAAGAAGGCAGTCCTAGAAACCTGTTTTATATGCGAGTCAAATGATAAGTTCTGGTCAAAAATAACTCCAAGGTTCCTCACTGTAGAACTAGAAGCCAAGGAAATACCATCTAGAGTAACTATATAGCTAGACAATTTCTCCCTGAAACGCTCAGGTCCAAAGATAACGACTTCAGTTTTGTCTGAATTTAGAAGCAGAAAGTTCTGAGTCATCCAGGTCTTTATGTCTTTAAGACATGCTTGTAGTCTGACCAACCTATTGGGTTCATCTGGTTTTATAGATAAGTACAGCTGAGTATCATCAGCATAGCAATGGAAATTTATGCCATGCTGTCTAATAATGTTACCTAATGGAAGCATGTATAAAGTGAAAAGAATCGGTCCAAGCACAGAACCCTGAGGAACTCCATGACTTACTCTGGTGTGTGAGGAAGATTCTTCATTTACAAGAACAAACTGAAATCTATCAGATAAATATGATTTAAACCAGCCTAATGCAGTTCCTTTAATCCCAATAACATGTTCAAGTCTGTGTAATAAGATACTGTGATCGACCGTATCAAATGCAGCACTGAGATCCAACAGGACAAGCACAGACACAAGTCCGCTATCAGAGGCTAAGAGGGGCTCATTGGTAACTTTCAGCAGTGCAGTTTCTGTGCTATGATCCACTCTGAATCCTGACTGAAACTCTTCAAACAGATTATTTCTGTGTAAATGATCACAAAGCTGAGCTGCAACTATTTTTTCAAGAACTTTAGACATAAAAGGGAGATTGGATATAGGTCTATAATGAGCTAACACTTCTGAATCAAGAGTAGGTTTTTTAAGTAAAGGTTTAATTACAGCAACCTTAAAAGTCTGAGGTACATATCCTGTCAACAAAGACAGATTGATCAAATCCAATATGGAAGTGTCAATTAATGGGAAAACCTCCTTGAACAGTCTGGTTGGGATTGGGTCTAAAACACAAGTTGATGGTTTAGAAGAGACTATTGCTGTTGTTAGCTCAGAGAGATCAACTGGGCAGAAGCCGTCTAAATATAAATCAGGTTCTAAAGATACTTCTAAAGCTGCTGTACTTGATGATACATCACTGATAATAGTGGGAAGGACTCCATCAATCTTCTCTCTGATAGAAACAATTTTATTGATGAAGAAGCTCATGAAATCATCACTGCTGAGAGTTAAAGGAATACCTGGCTCAGCAGAGCTCGGACACTTAGTCAGACTGGCTACAGCGCTGAAAAGAAACCTGGGATTATTCTTATTCTCTTCTATCAATGATGAATAATAAGCAGTTCTAGCTTTACGAAGGGCTTTCTTATATGTTATTAAACTATCTTTCCAGACTAACTGAGACTCTTCTAAATTAGAGGAACGCCACTGTCTCTCCAGCTTTCTTGCAGTCTGCTTTAAAGCACGCAGCTGTGAATTATACCAAGGAGCCAGCCTCTTCTGACTGATTACCTTCCTTTTCAGAGGGGCAACATTGTCCAGTGCTGTACGCATTGAAACTATAGTGCTGTCAACAAGAGAGTCAAGTGCTGCTGGAGTAAAGTTTAGGTAGTCGTCCTCTGTCATATCTGCACATGGCAGTGAAGAAAAGGATGATGGAATTAACTCTTTAAATCTGGTTACAGCATCCTCTGATAGACACCTTCTATACGTAAACTTCTTCTCAGAAACTGTATAGTCAAGTAATGTAAACTCAAAGGTTATCAGAAAATGGTCAGATAAGACAGGGTTATGAGGGAACACTGTTAACTGTTCACTCTCAATCCCATAAGTCAGCACAAGATCAAGGGTGTGATTAAGGCAGTGAGTCGGTCCGTGAACACTCTGAGAAAATCCAATAGAGTCTAATTGTGAGAATGCATTAAGCATTCTCACTATTAAGTTCCTGTTTCTCTTTATTATTATTCCGTATTCCATATTCTTCCGCCGTTTTTCGGCATTCAAATACTTCAGCATACTTTCAGCTATTTCAACAAATTTGGTATCAAAATGTTCAGCTCTTTCAGCTCTCGATGGGAAATATTTTTTGGTGTTTCTAACTTTTCAACTTTTTAAGATATTAAGCTTTTTGTTCAACTTTTTTCCCCATTAAAAGTAATGGTAAATCTTCAAATCCTTTCAAATCCTTTCAAATCCTTCAAATCTTAACTAGTTCAGCATACTTTCAGCTAGAGACACCATTCAAATTTTAAAATGTTCATAAGACATTCAGCTATTACAAAATGTTTCATCTTTTAAAAATATTCGGCCAATTTTTAAATATGACAGTTTCAAAAATATGAAAATTAAGTTCTTCAAATCCTTATCTTCAAATCCTTTCAAATCCTTCAAATCCTTTCAAATCGTAACTAGTTCAGCATACTTTCAGCTAGAGACACCATTCAAATTTTAAAATGTTCATAAGACATTCAGCTATTACAAAATGTTTCATCTTTTAAAAATATTTAGCCAATTTTGAAATATGACAGTTTAAAAAATATGAAAATGAAGTTCCTTCTTGGATTTTAGAGTGAGACATTCAGCAGTGCTGATAAGTTTCAACTTTTCAAACAAATTACTATAACTTTCATACAGTTTAACTGAGAGAAACAAATTATACCTTAAAATGTAGGTAAACTTGTCCTCTTTCAGCCAATGTAACTCACATGAACAGATTTTGAACTATGAGCCTTTAAGCTTGAACAACTTCTCAAATTCTGACGAAATCTGCCATTTTTGAATCAGCTTCAAGTGTTTCAAACTGCTTCCATTTAAATATAGTTCACTCCACAGATGTAAAACTACTTTGCTAACTTCTTCTAAGCCTTCTGCTTCTAACGATGTTGAAATTATTTTTCTAGCTGCTCAACTTTTCTCACAAAACGTATTTGAAGTCAGTGTTCGGCATCATTTCTCTCCCGCGATCGGCGGGCGGCTGTCTCATCTCTCCATATATGTTGTGTGTGTTGAAACTGCTTCGATTTAAATATAGTTGACTCCACAGATGTAAAACTACTTTGCTAAGTTCCTCTAAGCCTTCTGCTTCTAATGGTGTTAAAATTATTTTTCTAGCTGTTCAACTTTTGTCACAAGACGTGTTAGAAGACAGTCTGCGCCTCAGATTTGTCCCGCGGCTGCAGCAGCTGTGCTCTGTGTCTGTCTGTGTAGTCTTTAAATAGGTCATATGCACTTCCATTTTCACAAAACGACGTGGTCTAATGGTAACACTATCAGTTTTTCGTGCAGGTGGCCTGGGTTCAATCCCCAATATGTCAGATCAAAATTTTTTAATTTTTTTTTTATAACTATTTAAGCATACTTGCAGCCATTTCAACTGTTTCTAGCTTAAGTTTATCTTCAAATCCTTTCAAATCCTTCAAATCCTTTCAAATCTTAACTACTTTAGCATACTTTCAGCTAGAGACACCATTCAAATTTTAAAATGTTCAAATCTTTTAGCTTCTTAAGATTTTTTTAGCAAGGTAATTCAGCTCATGCATTCTCACAGCTGTTTCGCAGGAACAGCTCTTTCTAGTATAGAATTAAAGTTCATATTCAGGCTGTCATTTTCAACATCTACATGAATATTAAAGTCACCCACTACAATGACTTTATCTGTACTCAGCACTAACTGGGATAAAAACTCTGAGAATTCAGACAGAAACTCAGAATAAGGGCCAGGTGGACGATACACAACAACAAACACAAGAGGTTTCTGGGATTTCCACTTTGCGTGGGAAAAACTGAGAATCAGAGATTCAAAAGAGCTCAAACTAATCTTGGGTCTGGGACTGATGAGTAACCCTGATCTGAAAATAGCTGCCACTCCTCCTCCTCTGCCTGTGGTTCCAGGAACGTGAACATTTAAACAGTCAGAGGGAGTTGCTTCATTAATGCTAACATGATCCTCCTGCTGCAGCCAGGTTTCTGTAAGACAAAATATATCAATATGATGATCACACATCAACTCATTCACTACCAGAGACTTCGAAAGGAGAGATCTGATATTCAGCAAACCACATTTAATAGTTTGATGTTTTTGTTCAGTTAAAGTTTTTGTTTTAATAATTTCTTTTTGCACAAGAGGATTTGCTCCTTTTGTGTTAATCGATTGGGTGGTTAGCAGCAGGTGGGAAGCTGCAGAGAAGTGTGTAAGACTACAACTCTGCATCCTGGTCTGAGCCCTGGGTTGTCATGTTTTAGGGTGGCAAATAAATTCATCCATATTTCTAGAAATGAGAGCTGCTCCTTCCAAAGTGGGATGGATGCCGTCTCTCCTCATCAGACCAGGTTTTCTCCAGAAAGATTGCCAATTATCTCTGTAGCCCACGTTGTTTGCTGGACACCATCTAGACAACCAGCGATTGTAGGACGACATGCGGCTAAACATGTCATCACTGGTCAGATTTGGCAGGGGTCCAGAGAAAACTACGGAGTCCGACATTGTTTTGGCAAAATTACACACCGATGCAACATTAATTTTAGTGACCTCCGATTGGCGTAACCGGGTGTCATTAACGCCGACGTGAATAACTATTTTACCATATTTACGTTTATCCTTAGCCAGCAGTTTTAAATAGGATTCTATGTCGCCCGCTCTGGCCCCTGGAATGCATTTGACTATGGCCGCTGGTGTCTCTAATGCCACGTTTCTGACTATGGAGCTGCCAATTACCAGGGTTTTGTCCTCAGCGGGTGTGTCGCTGAGTGGGGAAAATCTGTTTGAAGCGTGGACAGGTCGATGGTGAACAACGGGCTTGACTTTAGAGCTATGCCTCTTCCTGACAGTCACCCAGCCACCCTGTAATCCTGGCTGCTCAGGTTCTGCTAGGGGGAGGCTAATTGAGCTAGCTACGCTAGGTGGCTCCACACTGGCTAAAGGGACCTGGCTCGCTATCGGTTGATTTTCAACAGTGCAGAGCCGAGCTTCCAATTCAGATAACCTCGCCTCCAAAACTACAAAAAGACTACATTTGTTACATGTACCATTATCGCTAAAGGAGGCAGAGGAGTAACTAAACATCTGACACACGGAGCAGGTGAAAGCAGGAGAAGGAGGAAGAGAACCGGTAGCCATGCTACGCTAGAGAACCAGACACACCGCTAAAAAGTGAGAATAAAGATCTGTAGGAGTGTGTTAGAACAGAACGGTAAGCTATAGAGTTTAACTATGCAAAATTGTGTAAGTTATAGATCGAAATAAAGTGATTAACCGTACTCCAAGCGGAGCAAGAAATTCCACAGTGCACAAGCAAGGTAACAGGAAGTGATGCAACACGTCTTACCGCAAAGCGTCACAGTGTCAGATCTGCAAGGGACATCTTGTGTTTGTTTCTCATAATTCATGCAGTTAAACATACATTAGGCTGTAAAATGTTAGACTCACAAACATAGCAATCAGAACACAGTGGAGTAAAAATGATTTTCAGCTGAGCTGGTAAAGAAGGAAGCACATTCTCCACCAATCCTGTAAGACGCTTCTCAACAATACAGAGAACTCAAAGACATTTCAGGGAATGTACGTTTAAACAAAGACGGCCTTTAACTAATAACCCACCGATAAAATCCCAAACTTTTATTTCAGAATGTTTCATCGGCTGTATTATGGTGAGCTCCAGCAAACTGTCATATTCATGTAGGTTTTAGAGATGTTTTGCTTCATGAGGGATGGTTTTCTGAAATGCGTTTTCTTTCGTTGCTTTTCTTTGGTCACACCTCAGAGCCACGGTTACCTGGTCAATGTGATACGGTAGATCAGATATTTGCTTCAGTTTTAAAGGTATAACACATCCAAAGGCATCTCGTTCTGCTTGATTTCCCTCTCAGGCCTCCCTGCTGTGCTGCCTGGAGAGGGAGCTGAGGGGTCACCTCATTGCTGAGAGCACAAGCACGGACAGTCTGCTGTCAGGCCAAGGCACACAGACCTACAACTTCCCCTCTGCTCCTTTCCAAAGAAACAGTTCGCTGGCGGACCTGACAGCTGTGAAACCTCTGGAACTGCATCTTCAGCTGCAGGTGGAGAGCGTCACCGGCCGGCACCACAAGGCAAACTCCGCCTTCACCTTCCTCTGTGGAAACACCTTCCAGCGCAGAGAATACGGCAAACACTACAAGTGAGTTTTAGCATTAATGTATTTCAAAGTAATTTCCCACATGAGAGGTAACACGAGCCAAAATATCCCATTACCATCAAAGATGTATCAAAATAATCCGTTTCTCTTCATCAATATGCTGCCAAATCCAGGAACATCCACAGTGACATCCAGATGAGTGTGAACGGCTGGTTTGAGCAGAGGTGCCCACTGGCGTATCTGGGATGCACCTACAGCCAGAGGAGGTTTCAGCCCTCCACACACGAAGCCACCGTCGACTACAAGTGAGACAAACCAATAAAGATCATTCAAAATGAAAGAAATGTATGAATGAATAGATGTAAACAAACTGAAACTGACATTTACAGCCTCAATTCCAATGACACTGGGGTTCTGTGTGAACAGAACACAAAGTAGAACCAGTCTTTATAGAAAATAGCACAAAGATATGATGTCAAACATGAGGGAAGATTTAAACTTATTAAAAATGTCAGCAACACATTTCAAAGTAAAGCTAAGTGTCATTTGCACAGCTAAAAGGCTTAGGGTTAGTCATTAAGGCATATTTGACAGCTGAGACGGGGTCCCTGCAACCCTGGGTGGAAAGGTGGTTCAGAACTGGATGAAAGTCATTAAAGCTTCACAACATTTGAACAAATGAATCACAACTTCAGTTCTCCAGTTTTAAAGGTAGGGTAGGAGATCCTGGATTTTGAGTCCAGCCAAGCTGCATTTTGAAAATACACAGGTAAAAAGTCCCAACCCTTTTCTTCACTTTCCCCCCGAAGGCACGCCTCTAGAGTACATGAACGCGCACGAGCACGAAGGTGCACGAGCGCTGTTCTGACAGCAAGCATCGATCGTTGCCGTATTTAGTATTTAGTTTATGCTAACTATACGTTTAATAATGCTAGGTGCTAGCCAAGCTGGCTCTAGTTTAGCTTCCTGCCAAGCTTCGTTCACGGAGCAGGGTACGCGCACAGGGGAGGGAGGAGCAGATTGCAGTTTGATAGACGTCATCAGTATCCAATCATTGTGAACGGACCGTTCACAATGATTGGATACTGTTTTTCCTAGATTGTACGTTCTAGAGGCCACTAAAACTTTTCATATTTGTGTCAAAACTTTTAATTAATTGGTTGCAATGGGGGTGTGAAGAGTATTTCAAGCAATATGTAAAAAAATGTTCCAGAAAAAGATCCCCTACCCCGCCTTTAAGCAGAGCAGAGCCAGGTCCTAATAACATAAAAAAAAGCCTTTTTTTATTCTTTATAGTAGGAGCAAGAAACCAGAAGTGTAGTGAGAGTGAGAGAAAACAGTAAAACTGGGAGAAAAATGCTGCTTATTCAGTGTTATCTTTGCTTTCAGTGAGGAGCTGGGCTGCTTCAGTCTGCATCCCACCACCACCTCCTCTCTGGGCGACACCTCCCAGAGCATCGTGGACTCCTCCACCACCAGGAGGAGAGGAGGTCCAGGAGGGGAGGACTCTCTGAGCTCTCTGCCCTACGAGGTGCTGTGCCACATGGCCAGTTTCCTGGACAGTCTGTCCCTGTCCCAGCTGGCTCTGGTGTCCCAGCTGATGAGGGAGGTGTGCTCCTCTCTGCTGCAGGACAGAGGGATGGTCACCCTGCGCTGGGAGAAGGAGTCCTCCTCACACAGAGGAGCCAAGTGGAGGGTCAAGCACAGGGTAAGCTAATAGCCAGAAGCATTTCTGAGGAGTTACAGACTGCGTGGGAGATGATTTGAGCTTTTATCTGTAAATACCGGAAAGTTGAAAGTATGTAAAGTAAAATAAAGAGAAACTTTTTCTTCAGAGGGATCTTCAGTGATAAATCAAGCTGAAACTAAACAAAAAGAGCTTTTTCAAATACGAGCAGGGCACGTGTTCTGATGCAAAATAACATCCAGACTGATCATTCAAGGCTCCCTGTTTGCTGCTGCAGGTATGGCAGTTCAGCACCTCCTTCTCTGCTGTGGACTCCTGGCGTTTCAGAGACGTGTCCCCCATCTCAGAGCACCTAAAGGCGTGTCCCTACAACGAGAAAGAGTCAAAGACGGAGAAGATTCAGCTGCCACGTATCCAAGACAAAATGCAGATCAACACGAGCTTGAAAGCTCCCTCACTGGTCGGCTTGCTGCAGCAGAAGAGGATCATGATGTAACAGATCTGCGCTCAGAAACCAAGAAGCTGGGGACCTTTGCTGTGTTCTCATCTCATTTTCCCCTGGACAAATGCCACAAGATGTGATACAGACATAAGTTTTGACACTAAAGCTGTGACAGTGATGCAAAGTCTCACAGCCCTTAATTTAGCGTTTGTGTCTAACTTTATTAACAAAGAATGTCAGAGGTGCACGTGTGCTGATGATGTACGAAATAAAGTAAAGAAACAAAGCAACAGATATCTGCTGTTTTTATTCAGTTGGAACGACAAATGTGAGCTTGTTGAATTACTTTAGTCCTGGTTTGCTCTCATGATAGAGATATGTGAGAATTAATTAAGGAAATAAGAATAAGTTGGGAGTCTGAATCAGAACTCTTGCAGCAGGAGAAGGAAACTAACCGTGCATAGTCCATGCCTTAGATAATAAATGTATTTTAGTGTGTATAATGGATGCAAATGATGTTTTTTCTCAGGAACTAAAAGATTTTTTTACACAGTTTCACCTTTCAGTCTCCTGCAGTGCATCAGAGCTACATCAGGTTATGTTATCCTGCTGGTTTTTGTGACACAAAACAATAAAAACAAATGGAATCGAGCCGGTTATTAGTTATTTACAGACCGATGAGAACGACTCCACCTGCGTTTGTGTTGTTACAGAGCAGGGGTCTCCAACCTTTTTCCCTCCGAGAGCTACTTTAACAAAATAAAAATGGCCGAGAGCTACTCGTGTTTTGTAACAGTTATTATCATCGCTCATTTTGAACAAACAAACTCAATAAGCCTTCTTTTCTGAACATTTACAATGTGTTACTGTCCACATATCACATTCTGTATTAAAACATCAAAAATAAAGAACAAAAATTGCATTCACAATAAAAAACATTTAGTTCAGTTCAATATTAAGCAGTGAAGGTGTGTGTGTGTGTGTGTGTGTGTGTGTGTGAATGTGTTCAGAAGTTCAGCCTTTTTAGCTAGTAAGATGACTGACATTGCAAGGAGTCAACAAGAGAGGTGTATGCTGGAGTGTATCCACTTAAGTTCACTCTTATGGAGTCATTTAAATGTTCATCAGTCAGTCTCGTTCTGAGCTTTGATTTCACGACATTCATGTCAGAAAAAGCTGACTCACAGAGGTATGTAGACCCAAACAAAGCAGACATTTTCAGAGCTGCTTGGTGAAGATTTTCATAATTATCTGGCTCTACCAAGCTCCAGAAATGCTGTGAATGCTGCTGAGACTTTAACTGCACATTGTTTTGAAGGTTTATAACCTCCATTTCCTCAGGATCAACACAGAAAAGTTCAGCCATCTGTCCTGGAATCTCACTTATGTCCACATTCATGAAAGGGTTGGCCATAAATGTCACACAGGGCTCAAGTTCGTCAAAGTCACTGAATCTGTCAGCAAACTCCTGTCCAAGCCTTGATAAGAGGTCACAATACTTGGACACATCTAAAACGCTGGCTGCACCTGTGTGACTGTCCAGCATCTTTCAGATAGAGGGGAAGTGCTGAAATCTTCTGCTTTTCACTTGCTGAATGTACAATGAGAGTTTTGCACTGAACGCCTTGACAGCACTGATCATGTCACATATATTTTTACCTTGCCTTGTAACTGTTGGTTCAGGTGGTTAATTTTCTTAGTTACATCGGTCAGGAAAGCAAGATCAAGTAGCCACTCTGCATCAGATAATAGGGTGGTGTCCTCTTCCCTCGTTTCCATGAATGCCTTGATTTCAGCCAGCAAGGAAAGAAAGCGCTGTAGTATCTTGCCCCGACTTAGCCATCTGACCTCGGTGTGAAGGAGGAGATCCCCATACTCCGCAGAGCATTCCTCCAGGAACAGCTTGAAGCTCCGGTGTTGCTTTGCCTTTGCTCGAATGGAATTGATGATCCTGATAACAGGCGGTTGACATGGTCAAATCCCATCACTTTTGCGCATATAGCCTGCTGATGAATGATACAATGATAGTTCAAAAACTTTGGAAAGTCCGGGTCCGCTTTGCAGTGCGCAATAAATCCGGAGTGACGACCTTTCATTGCAGGTGCTCCGTCAGTTGTTACAGACACCAGCTTTTCAATAGTGATCTTTTTTTCCACAAAGTAATCCTTTACTGCATTATAAATATCAACTCCCCTGGTTGTTGTTTTCAATGGGTGTAGCATGTAGGACTGAGGGCAGAGTAATTCTGTCATTTGTTTTCCCTTTCTATTTTTTTCTTTTTTGGTTATCTTCCAACCTATTCCGGTGTATGCGTTGTCCGTAACACGAACGTGATTGGTCCGCAGTTAAGTGCTGGCATCTAGATGGACACCTGGGGTCCTTGGGCAGGTAGCATTGCTCCTGTGTTAGCTGGGTGGCTGGCGGCGTTGGCGTGGCGTGTTTCACGATAAGGTATGCTGCAGTTTATCTTCCTTTTTACCGGGGATAGCCTTTGATGGGTACATTGCTGAGCATTAAATTATGTTGTTTGGTTGGTTTAGGGAGAAGTAGCGGGAGCCTCCTTCCCTACGCTCGCGGCATTATCCACTGCCTTGGTACCGAAAAATTGCTTGCGTTTGGCTGAGTGTGCGGCGTCGACGAAGGCACGTCTGCTTAGGCATCTGTATGGTGTGCGTCAAGGTATGCTACCGTTTTGGTTGCTGCCATGCTTTCTTGTTTGTAAGCTTGAACATTCAGCTGTATAATGCTCTCTTGCTCTCTCGCGCTCTCTCTCTGCTTAACCAGTGTCGGCCTGAGTAGTGGGGTTGCCTATGGAGCCTTCCCAACACTTGTGTGTTCAATGAAATATAGCCACAGGTATGTTTTAAATGTTGCCAGAAACAGTGTTGTGTTTTGATTACCCTGTTTTTCTCAATGTGTGTTACCACCACCGGGGGGGGGGGGGGGGGGGGGTGTTGGTAATTATGTAAAGGGGTGATTAATCAACTTCATAGTGAAGTTTTATTGACAATTTTGTATGATCTTGTGTTTTAAACGGGGGGATCAAACTGTTATATCAGTTTGGTAATGTTTCATTTGGTTTTTGTTTCTTTTTCTGTTCTGACCAGATTCCTATGCTGCGCAGTTCAGCTGCTGTTCTCTTATGTTAGTTTTGTGGAGTGCATGAGGCGGGTGTGTGCATGCTGCTAGCTGCTGCATTTTGGGTTTCATCCCCCCATGTTTGTCTGTTTATTTTGTCCTCCTGTGCAACACTTCCTACGGGAAAAAGTCTTTTTAATGTGTAATTTAATAAAAATGTGTATTTCTATACTTTTCTAAACATCCTTGTTGTGTGGGTGGTTGACAGAGTTCCCCTTGCTCTAAGAGTGTTAATCAAGGGGTGGCGTAGCCTACTGCAGGGGGCGCTGCCGCTACATAGTCTACCGTAGGGGGCGCTACATTTTGGCGTTGTCGGCAGGACCATTCCTGTGAAGTGTTGCATTAGGGTTCCCTTTTTGGTTTTTGATTTTGGCGCAGCAGTGTGTGTGTGTTTGTGTGTGTGGGTGTAGAGAACAGCAGCTGACAAGAAGATGACGGAGCTCCAGGAGCTACGCGATCGCCTGGAGCAGCTTCAAGTAGAAAATCAAAGACTGTCAAGTGCTAGAGGTGATGCTGCTCAATCTGGGCAGCGTGACCAGGTATTGTACATTCCCAGAGAGAGACGTTGTCCGAAATTCTCTGGTACTTCTGCAGGTGCCTCTTTATCGGTGGAAGAATGGGTCGAGGAGGCAGAGGGCTGCATTCGGGCAAGACAAATGTCCAATTATGAAAAAGCCATGTTTTTGTATAATCACCTTGAGGGTGAAGCCCGAAATGAAATCAAATATCGATCCACGGCAACTAGAGAAGACCCTGTGGAAATTGTTAAAGTCTTAAAAGAGGTTTTTGGATGTGCTAAATCTTATGTATTATGTTAACAGCGTTTTTTCGATAGGAAGCAAAAAGAAACCGAGTCCTTGTTTGAATTTTCACATGCACTAATGGAATTGATGGAGAAAGTTAAAATGTCAAAGGGTGACTGTATCACTGACCCTGATTTAGTTTTGCGGGACCAATTCTGTGAAAATGTCCATGACCCTACTCTGCGAAGCGAGCTTAAGAAGCTGGTGCGGGATAACGCACGTTGGACTATTTTGGATGTGCGGCGGGAAGCCATTAGGTGGGTGGAGGAGGGTCAGACCGGGCGTGAACGTGGCCATCGCACGGTGGTGCGTAACAGTGAAGCTCAGTACACATCGCAGTGTGAGGCCACCCTTGCGCAGACCTCTGAGCTAGCTGAGTTGAAAGGTTTGGTGCTAAAACAACAAGCCCAGCTAGATTTGCTAGTGAAACATTTGGGGCAGCCACATATGCAAAACTTCTGCTTCCCAGCCATACAGGGGGGGTCGTTTTAGGCGGGCATCTGATGGGCGACCAATTTGTATTAAATGTGAACAGGCTGGCCATATAGCTCGTTATTGTCCGACCTCTCGCCCGCTAGCTGGTAGGCCCACCCATCAGCCGTCTGTTGATGCTACTGCCGCACAGCCCCCTCATCCGTCTGTTAGCACCACCGGCTTGCCGGGAAACTTGTGACGCCCAGTGTACAGAGCCATACACTGGGGGGAAATGCATCTGGCTCTGTTTGTCTGCCCTCTCGTAGCCAGTTAGTCCTGTTTTAAATGTCAGCATGGGGGGGGGGGTAGTTGTCCCTTGCCTTGTGGATACTGGCTCCATGGTCACCACCATTACGGAGAGATATTTTAAGGAACATTTTGCACATTTACAGAGGAAATAGTGTAACTGGCTCGGCCTGAAGGCAGCAAATGGGCTGGACATACCGTATAGTGGCTATGTGGAGATGGAGATAGTGGTGTTGGGGCAATGTATTTCGGGGAGGGGGTGCTGGTAGTCAAGGACCCTGAGGATGCCGCATCTATGTACCGTAAGGCAGCCATACCAGGTATCTTAGGTATGAATGTACTTGGGGAATGTTACCAGGCCCTTTTTGAAAAGTTAGGCTCTCAGCTCTTTCATTCCCCTCTGATTGAATTGGCAGGCCCGGCGGCTCGACAAGCTTTGAAGCAATGTGAAAGGATCAAGGCCGTCGTCAATGCCATCAAGCCCTTTAGGGTCAGAGTCCAAGGGAAGGGATCGGTCTGCCTCAAGGCGGGTGCCCTTACCATGGTCCCAGTGTCATGCCCCCACCTGGAGACAGCAGATTTCCTGCTGGAGCCTCCCAGTTTCGAGGAGGAGCAGTTGCCGGAGGGTCTCCTGATGTCACCCACCCTCGTCTGTGCCCGTAAGGGACTCCTGTATGCACCAGTGGTGAATGTCAACCAGGCTGAAGTGTGGCTCCCCCCACGTCGTGTCATTGGCACAGTGCAGGCTGTGGCAGCAACTCCTGTCCGAAGTACACCCTTCACAGTAGACCCCTCCTGGGAAGAATGTTGTGCGTATGTGTCTGCTCAAGAGGTGTCTTCGTCGGTTGTCCCTCTTGACTATGTCCAAGACTTTGTTGGACTCACTCAGTAGCAGGCCACCCAAGCCCAGTCCCTTGTCCACAAGTATAGCAGTATATTCTCCCAGGGCGAGGCAGATCTAGGCTGTATCACGCTGATCACTCATGAAATCCCCCTGTTAGAGGATGCCCCTGTTCGCCAACCATACCGACGCATTCCGCCCTCCCAGTATGAGATGGTGAAGGCGCATATTCAACAGCTCCTGGACAGCCAGGTAATTAGGGAGAGCGCCAGCCCTTATTCTTCCCCTATTGTCCTTGTAACCAAGAAGGACGGCAGTCTTAGGCTTTGCACTGACTATCGCCAGTTAAACTCCAAGACTTGGCGTGATGCCTTCCCCCTCCCAAGGATAGAGGAGTCGCTGGATGTGTTGTCAGGGGCCAAGTGGTTTTCCACATTAGACCTTGCAAGCGGTTACCATCAAGTCCCAGTGGCAGAGAAGGACAAGTATAAAACCGCCTTCTGCACACCATTTGGCCTTTTTGAGTTCAATAGGATGGCGTTTGGCCTCTGCAATGCACCCAGTACCTTCCAGCGCCTCATGGAGCGTATATTTGGGGATTGTCGCTACCAATCTGTTCTCCTGTATTTGGATGATGTCATCGTATTTTCCTCCTCGGTCGAACAACACCTCGAACGGCTGGAAGAGGTGTTCCGGAGGCTGGAGGAGCAAGGACTGAAGGCTAAACTATCCAAATGCAAATTCTTCCAACGTGAGGCGAGCTACCTGGGGCACGTCGTCTCTGCTGAGGGGGTATCCACCGATCCGTCAAAAATGGAAGTGGTGAAGGAGTGGAGGCGTCCAGGCCACCTCGCAGAGCTCCGGTCTTTCCTGGGCTTTGCGAGTTATTATCGCCGGTTCGTGGAGGGCTTCGCCAAACTTGCAGCCCCCCTACACCAGCTGGTGGGCAAGCTCAGTGGGCCCCGGCGGAAAGGGAAGACTCCACCCACCCCTCTGGGCAAGGCGTGGGATGACGTTTGTGAGAATGCCTTTCAGTCCCTGAAGAAGAAACTGACCTCTGCCCCTGTGTTGGCCTATGCTGACTTCCAGAAGCCCTTCATTCTGGAAGTGGACGCTAGCCATGGTGGGCTTGGGGCTATCTTGTCGCAGGAGCATGGTGGAAAGGTCCGACCAGTGGCGTTCGCCAGCCGTGGGCTCAAGCCGACCGAGAGGAACATGAAAAACTACAGCTCCATGAAGTTGGAACTCCTGGCAGTAAAGTGGGCAGTTACAGAGAAGTTCCGAGAATACCTGCTTGGGAACCAGTTCACCATCTTAACTGATAACAATCCCCTTAGTCATCTCCAGACGGCGAAACTGGGTGCACTCGAGCAACGATGGGCCTCACAACTTGCCTCTTTCAACTTTGTCCTCAAGTACCGCCCAGGCCGGTGCAATCAGAATGCCGACGCCCTGTCCAGGCAGTACTTGGAGCGGTTCGCCTTTGGTACTGCGGTACCAGGACTGGGTTCCTTGACTGAGAGATGCCAGCTTTCGGCTCTGGAGGGCCACTGCGAAGAGGTTACTGCCTTGCCAGGGCGCATGCCTCAAGATCTTCAGAGACTGCAGGAGACTGACCCAGTCATTGGTCCTGTCCGGTTGCACCATCAAAAGGGGCAGTGGCCGTGCACTGAAGAACGTGAGTCACTGCCGCAAGCCAGTCGAAGTCTTCTCCGTCAGTGGGACCGGCTGGTGGAGCGAGAAGGAGTGATGTACCGCCTTTTTCAAGCCTCGAGTGGTGGTCCGCAGGTGCTCCAACTGCTGCTGCCCCAATGCCTGAAGGAGGAGGTGCTGCGAAGTGTGCATGACGACCAGGGCCACCAGGGAGCAGAAAGGACCCTTCAATTCCTGCGAGCCCGCTGCTTTTGGCCGAACATGGCTCAAGATGTGGAGCAATGGTGCCAGAGGTGCCAGAGATGCGTGCTGGGGAAGGCAGTACTACCGAAGGTGCGGGCTTACTGGGGCACACTACAAGCGAGTAGGCCAAATGAAATCCTTGCCATGGACTTCACTTCCCTAGACCCGGCAAGCGATGGCAGAGAGAGTGTGCTTGTCCTTACTGACGTCTTCACAAAGTATGCGCAGGCCATCCCGACCCACGACCAGAAAGCGACCACCGTTGCCTGTATCCTGGTGCAGCAGTGGTTCCACAGATTCGGCCCGCCAGCGCGGATACACTCTGACCAAGGGCGGAATTTTGAGAGCCTTGTGATCAAGCAGCTCTGCCAAATGTACAGTATTCAGAAAAGCAGGACGACTCCGTACCACCCACAAGGAAATGGTCAGTGCGAAAGGTTCAACAGGACATTACATGACCTGTTACGCACATTACCAGTGGCAGAGAAGCGGCGGTGGCCCCAGCACTTGCCACAGCTCACTTACGCCTACAACACCACCCCGCACCAGACCACTGGACACTCGCCATACTTTCTAATGTTTGGCCAGCACCCCAGACTGCCCGTGGACTTCCTTCTCGGGAGCAACCGTGCATCTCATGAGCATGACAGCCTGGAGGAGTGGATCCAAAAGCACCAGCAGAGCGTACATATGACCCAGGAACATGTCAGGCAACGGGCTGCCGACCAGGCGCGGAGGCGGAATCAGGGCCACGACGACCAAGTGAACGATGCCGGGTTTCGAGAGGGCCAGCTGGTACTTCTGCGTAATCATGCCCAGGGTCGGAACAAGATCCAGGACCACTGGCATGCCAACACTTTCCAGGTGTTACGGAGTGCAGGTACTGTGTACACCGTGGCTCCATTGGGCGGGGGATCCTGCCGGCAGGTCTATCGGACTGAGTTAAGGGCCGTACCGGATGGGTGGCAGTCGGAAACAGATGGGCACATCCGTCCCATGGCGCAGACCAAAGGACAGCGCATGGGAAGGAACCCTTCTCCCACAGACGCAGACCCAACTGATGGTATGGTGGTTCTGTACAGTGAGGGGGGGAGGCCAAGAGCACCCAGTTCCGATCAGACCCCCGGCCCTCGGAGAAGGGGAAGCCCTGGGAGTCCACGAGCCCATGTCTTGTACTGGAGCGGACCAAGCACAAGCCCTGCCCTCAGATGAGGTGCCTGGTCCGCTTGAAGATGCGCCCTTGCCCTTGCGGTGTACAACCCGAGTAACAGCAGGCTGCCATTCAAATCCCCACCATCTCCCACGGAGCTGTGTCGTAGCCAGTGGAGAGGGTGGCCCACAAGAGGAGGGCAACCTGGAGGAGGAGTAAGCTGTGATCACCGGGCCGCCGATTCAATTGGAGGGGGTGATTGTAGCATGTAGGACTGAGGGCAGAGTAATTCTGTCATTTGTTTTCCCTTTCTATTTTTTTCTTTTTTGGTTATCTTCCAACCTATTCCGGTGTATGCGTTGTCCGTAACACGAACGTGATTGGTCCGCAGTTAAGTGCTGGCATCTAGATGGACACCTGGGGTCCTTGGGCAGGTAGCATTGCTCCTGTGTTAGCTGGGTGGCTGGCGGCGTTGGCATGGCGTGTTTCACGATAAGGTATGCTGCAGTTTATCTTCCTTTTTACCGGGGATAGCCTTTGATGGGTACATTGCTGAGCATTAAATTATGTTGTTTGGTTGGTTTAGGGAGAAGTAGCGGGAGCCTCCTTCCCTACGCTCGCGGCATTATCCACTGCCTTGGTACCGAAAAATTGCTTGCGTTTGGCTGAGTGTGCGGCGTCGACGAAGGCACGTCTGCTTAGGCATCTGTATGGTGTGCGTCAAGGTATGCTACCGTTTTGGTTGCTGCCATGCTTTCTTGTTTGTAAGCTTGAACGTTCAGCAGTATAATACTCTCTTGCTCTCTCGTGCTCTCTCTCTCTCTGCTTAACCAGTGTCGGCCTGAGTAGTGGGGTTGCCTATGGAGCCTTCCCAACACTTGTGTGTTCAATGAAATATAGCCACAGGTATGTTTTAAATGTTGCCAGAAACAGTGTTGTGTTTTGATTACCCTGTTTTTCTCAATGTGTGTTACCACCACCGGGGGGGGGGGGGGGGGGTGTTGGTAATTATGTAAAGGGGTGATTAATCAACTTCATAGTGAAGTTTTATTGACAATTTTGTATGATCTTGTGTTTTAAACGGGGGGATCAAACTGTTATATCAGTTTGGTAATGTTTCATTTGGTTTTTGTTTCTTTTTCTGTTCTGACCAGATTCCTATGCTGCGCAGTTCAGCTGCTGTTCTCTTATGTTAGTTTTGTGGAGTGCATGTGTGCATGCTGCTAGCTGCTGCATTTTGGGTTTCATCCCCCCATGTTTGTCTGTTTATTTTGTCCTCCTGTGCAACACTTCCTACGGGAAAAAGTCTTTTTAATGTGTAATTTAATAAAAATGTGTATTTCTATACTTTTCTAAACATCCTTGTCGTGTGGGTGGTTGACAGAGTTCCCCTTGCTCTAAGAGTGTTAATCAAGGGGTGGCGTAGCCTACTGCAGGGGGCGCTGCCGCTACATAGTCTACCGTAGGGGGCGCTACAGGGAATAAGGTCAAAAACTCCTCTTTTGTGGAAAAGCCGTCAAACACCATCCGAATGAACACAGCTAGCTGGGCTGTATCACTGCGGTCCACGGACTCATCGCACTGAATGGAGAACCATTTGCACGTGTTAATGTCCGATTCAAGCTGTTTTGCCGCATCCGCAGACACTCTCCTTGCCATGGTATTGGCGCCAAGCTGTACATCGGCAATAGCAGACAAAATGTCCTCCTTATTTTTATGGTCCCTGAATAACGTTTCAGCCACCGCGGTCATGGCCTTCTTCACGATCCCGCCATCGGCTTTTTGTCAGGGTTGCGGTGGATGGAAGGGTGGACACGGATGCGGACTTTCAAAAAAGGGTGGATTTATTAACAACAAAACAAACAAAGTTCAAACTAAAGGCGCGGCAAAACCGGATTAAAAAAAAACGTAACTCTGGACCAAACAAACAAAGAACTTTCATGGCATGGCATGGAATGGAATAAATAAATACTTAGCTTTAGCCAGGTAGGTTGGGACAGACAGGTCATGAACGCTAACAGAGGTAAAGATCTGACAAAACTGACAGGGGATGCAGGAAACTAAATAGAGGGCTGGGAGTGATTGGGGAGTGAGTGCAGCTGAGGGGAATAAACAGGTGCCGTGAGTGAAGTAATTAACAGGGTGCAGGGAAAACTAAGACATGAACTGATACAAAAACATAACCTAAAACATGAAACTAAAAAACGTGAGTCCATGGGTGTGACAGAGCCCCCCCCTCAAGGGGTGGATCCCAGACGACCCCTAAGGAATCCGAGGGTGGGAGGGAGGGGCTCGAAGCCGGTCAGGCTGTGGACTAGAAATGGGTATGTGATACCGGCTTCGGGCAGCAGGAGGCGATGGTCTGGCGGACGCCCAGACCGGAGACGGCATAGCAGGAACAGGCAGTGGTCTGGCGGACGCCCAGACCGGAGACGGCAAAGCAGGAACAGGCGGTGGTCTGGCGGACGCCCAGACCGGAGACGGCAAAGCAGGAACAGGCGGTGGTCTGGCGGACGCCCAGACCGCAGACGGCAAAGCAGGAACAGGCGGTGGTCTGGCGGACGTCCGGACCGCAGACGGCAAAGCAGGAACAGGCGGTGGTCTGGCGGACGTCCGGACCGCAGACGGCAAAGCAGGAACAGGCGGTGGTCTGGCGGACGTCCGGACCGCAGACGGCAAAGCAGGAACAGGCGGTGGTCTGGCGGACGTCCGGAGCCCCGATGACGTGACAGCAGGTGGTGGTCTGGTTGGCACCCAGACTTCCCTCTGCGTGGTGGCAGGAGACGGCCCGGCGGACGCCCGGACCCCCGATGACGTGGCAGTAGGCGGTGATCCGGCGGACGCCCGGGCTTCCGTCGGCGTGGAGGCAGGAGACGGTGGTCTGGCGGACGCCCAGACTTCCGTCGGCGTGGAGGCAGGAGACGGCGGTGGTTCGGCGGACGCCCGGACCCCCGATGACGTGGCAGCAGGCGGTGGTCTGGTTGGCACCCAGACTTCCATCTGCGTGGCGGCAGGAGACGCCGGGGACTGTCCCACGGTTGACCAGCCATCCGGCGGGGTGGGAGCCCCCCCTTCAAGGGATGGATCCCAGACATCCCCAAAGTCTGAAGTCCGTCAGGCTCGTGGTCAGGGCCGGAGGCCTCTCGGTCGGGTTCGGGGTCAGGCCTGGAGGCCTCTCGGTCGGGTTCGGTGTCAGGGCCGGAGGCCTCTCGGTCGGGTTCGGGGTCAGGCCTGGAGGCCTCTCGGTCGGGTTCGGTGTCAGGCCCGGAGGCCTCTATAGCTGGGACCAGCTCTGGAACGGCTGGGACCAGCTCTGGAACGGCTGGGACCAGCTCTGGAACGGCTGGGACCAGCTCTGGAACGGCTGGGGACAGCCCTGGAACGGCTGGGGACAGCCCTGGAACGGCTGGGGCCGGGGCCAGCTCTGGAACGGCTGGGGCCGGCCCTGGAACGGCTGGGGACAGCCCTGGAACGGCTGGGGCCGGGGCCAGCTCGGGAACGGCTGGGGCCGGGGCCAGCTCGGGAACGGCTGGGGCCGGGGCCAGCTCGGTCGGGTTCGGGGTCAGGCCTGGAGGCCTCTCGGTCGGGTTCGGTGTCAGGGCCGGAGGCCTCTCGGTCGGGTTCGGAGTCAGGCCCGGAGGCCTCTCGGTCGGGTTCGGAGTCAGGCCCGGAGGCCTCTCGGTCGGGTTCGGAGTCAGGCCCGGAGGTCTCTCGGTCGGGTTCGGAGTCAGGCCCGGAGGCCTCTCGGTCGGGTTCGGAGTCAGGCCCGGAGGCCTCTCGGTCGGGTTCGGAGTCAGGCCCGGAGGCCTCTATAGCTGGGACCAGCTCTGGAACGGCTGGGACCGGCTCTGGAACGGCTGGGACCGGCTCTGGAACGGCTGGGACCGGCTCTGGAACGGCTGGGGACGGCCCTGGAACGGCCGGGGCCGGCCCTGGAACGGCCGGGGACGGCCCTGGAACGGCCGGGGCCGGCCCTGGAACGGCCGGGGACGGCCCTGGAACGGCTGGGGCCGGGGCCAGCTCTGGAACGGCTGGGGACAGCCCTGGAACGGCTGGGGCCGGGGCCAGCTCTGGAACGGCTGGGGCCGGGGCCGGCTCGGGGACGGCTGGGGCCGGGGCCGGCTCGGGGACGGCTGGGGCCGGGGCCGGCTCTGGAACGGCTGGGGCCGGGGCCGGCTCTGGGACCGGCTCTGGCCGGGGCCGGCTCTGGGACCGGCTCTGGGACGGCTGGGACCGGCTCTGGGACTGCTGGGTTGCTGGACACTGTGGCTGTGGCTGCTGGGTCCGGGGGCTGCGGGTCCTGGGAGTCTGAGGAAGAGGAGGGAGAGACGCCGTACAGCTCAGTTACCTCGTGCGGCTCTAAGCCAAAAACGTCCAGCGAGGCATCGCGCTGCACGGTCCCGGCGTGGTCCCATACGCCCTCCAAGAGGTGGTTCCACTCCTGGAGCCCCCGCTTCGCCGACAGAAAGACCAGGAGCTCCGCAGCCGCTCGCAGTCTGGCAAACGCGGAGTCCTGGTCGATGCTTCGCCACAGGTCACTATAGAGGTCCCAGAACCGGTCGGAGTCCGCCGCGTCCATTTTGGTCAGATCTTTCTGTCAGGGTGCGGTGGATGGAAGGGTGGACACGGATGCGGACTTTCAAAAAAGGGTGGATTTATTAACAACAAAACAAACAAAGTTCAAACTAAAGGCGCGGGAAAGCCGGATTAAAAAAAAACGTAACTCTGGACCAAACAAACAAAGAACTTTCATGGCATGGCATGGAATGGAATAAATAAATACTTAGCTTTAGCCAGGTAGGTTGGGACAGACAGGTCATGAACGCTAACAGAGGTAAAGATCTGACAAAACTGACAGGGGATGCAGGAAACTAAATAGAGGGCTGGGAGTGATTGGGGAGTGAGTGCAGCTGAGGGGAATAAACAGGTGCCGTGAGTGAAGTAATTAACAGGGTGCAGGGAAAACTAAGACATGAACTGATACAAAAACATAACCTAAAACATGAAACTAAAAAACGTGAGTCCATGGGTGTGACACTTTGTGCGCTTTGTTAAAATGTGTGCCACTTTAAACGAAGCCTCTGTTGCTGAATTGGCTTTCTTTGTCGGTTTTGTGAACAGAGACTGTTGCCGTTGAAGCGTTGTCTTCAGCTCCGTTATCTTGTCTTTTCGTAGACTGCTACCCGCAGGAAAGTCCCGCGAAAAGTTGCCGTGGACTTTGGTGAAATGGCGCTCCACATTACACCTTTTACTGACCGACACACTGGCACCGCAGATCAGACACACACACCTGTCGTTCACGTTGGTAAAACAAAATTCTGTCTCCCACTCTTGGTGAAAATGGTATGTTTTAATCCGCTTGTTGGTTTGTCCACTTGTTGTCGCCATCGTAAACTCCTTCTCACTAGCCTTTTTTTTGCATTCCTGCTTCTGAAGAGTGCAGACGTCTCTGCTTCCTCCTGCTGCTTATTGCTTTATTCGCTTTTAAATCATTTTACTTCTTTCCACAAGTCTTGGATATAATTTTATTCTTTTTCTTTTAATTGTATATTTGTAAACGGAATTAGCCCTCCTGTTTACAAAGAGAATCGGACAGAACAATGACTCCTAACCCTGCAGTATCAGTGAGCTGCACACAGTGTGAGCTACTCTTTGCGAAGGTAGCACAGCTCGAGAAGAGGATTGAAACGCTGCAAGACATTCGTAACAACGAGGAATTTATTGACTCTATTATAGCTCCTGCGCAGGCTGTGGAGCCTTCATGTGCCAAAGGACTAACTCAGATCTTTCTACACGGGATCACAGCTGATGTGGAATCTCACACTGCAGCCCTGGCTGACAAACTTCCCTGGATCTGTCCAAACGACACTGGAATATCTGGTGAAGCTTCCAAACCGGACGGTCCGACTGACATCTCCCACTGGAACAGTGTTGGTGCCAAACCCAAATCATCAACCCCAGCCAGGATCTGGTCTCATGTTGTCCGTCGCAGAGGTAAATCCAGCACCAAACCTAAACCTCCCGCACTCACTCCGCCACCTGAAGTTCTATTGCACAATAGATACGATCCGTTGACTCAAAATAGAGTGTGTGATGAGGAATGTAACCCAAACATGAAGACAAACAAAATAAATGGCCCCAAACCTCAGCCAAGGGCTAACCAGATCATCAGGAGAAGCCCAAATCCCACAACCAAGGTGAGGACTACGGAAGTGATCGACACCTCCACACAAAAAGCAATAGACACCATTCTAATCGGGGACTCTATAACACAGCATGTCAGAATGGCAAAGACGGAAAATAGAACTTTTTCTGATACATCAGTCAGGGAACTGATAGATATTTTGCCGACCATTCTGTCTACTCATCCAGATGGCACGAGGATCATTGTCCACACAGGGTCTTTTGATATTCTGAGAAGGAAGACTGGCTCTGAGATCCTGAAGAAGGATTTTTCTCTGCTGTTTGAGAGACTGTGTCACTATGCAGCACACCGGGTCTCCATTTCTGGCCCCATTCCTACTGTGGGTAAAGGAATTGAACTTTTCAGCAGACTTCTCGGCCTGAACACATGGTTATCAAATGCATGCATCGCCCATGGGATTAAGTTCATTGATAACTTTAATATCTTTTGGAACTGTAAGGAGCGTTTCAGACCTGATGGCGTGCATCCCAATCGAACTGGATGCAGATTACTTGGTGCACATTTACGTCATGCTGTTGGGACGGCAAACCCAAACATGACTGTACAGATTAGACTGAAGGACACAGCAGCGAGGCAAACAACCCCCAGCCCTCCCCCCTCACCAGACCCTTTACTCCACATCACCCAAGGTCTCCAAAGGATGTCTCTATCCCAGCCAGGACTCCAGCGACCACCATCAACCGAGAAACGCAGGGCACCCCCTCCTCCTCCTCTTACATCATCTGTCCTGGCAGAGCAGGGCACGAGGGGATGTGCAGGATGTTCAAGGAGCAGCACAACATCCAGAGTTCAAAACAAAGATAGCATGCCATGATGTGTTCAGGGTCCCTGCTATAGTAGTCCGACTACTGACAGCTGTTCTGAGAACAAGCTGGGACCCAATAGGATTCCTGTATTAGTTAGTAAAAGAAGGAATCGAAAACAGTCAACCTGCTGGGTGGATCTATCTAATCTGTTAACGGTACCACGTACAACTCAGAATACAACAGAGACCAGTGTAAACTCCACAAAGCTAGCCCTACTTAATATTAGATCTCTGTCTAATAAGTCACTGTTAGTTAATGACTTCATAATTTCACACAATTTAGATTTTCTTTTTCTGACAGAAACATGGTTAACAGAGAGCACAAGTGCTACTGTTCTTAATGAAACAGCCCCCCAAACTTTAGTTTTATGGATAAATGCCGAAATGGTAGGAAAGGTGGGGGGGGCTTATTTAAAGATACATTCCAGTGTAAAGAGATCTCATTTGGTGATTTCACTTCTTTTGAATATCTGAGTTTTATTTTAAAGGGTGTTCCTAAAATCCTGTTCTTAATCATTTACAGATCTCCAGGATACTGTGCAAGTTTTATTGATGATTTTTCTGAATTATTGTCTGTTATTTCGACTGATTTTAACCATTTTATCTTGACCGGGGATTTTAACATTCACATAGATAATATGACGGATGGTACTGCCAAAGAATTTTCTTCTGTGCTGGACATGTTTGGTTTGTGGAAACATGTAACAGAACCAACTCACCTTCGAGGTCACATTCTGGACCTGGTCATTTCTAAAGGTGTTGATATTTCTTCTGTTGTGGTTATTGATTTGGCCTTGTCTGACCATTTTTGCATTTTATTTGATTTATATATTACTCAGAATGTTCAAACAACCAGCTTCTCAGTTAAGAAGAGGTACATCAATGAGAAAACAAGTGCTTAGTTTAGGGAGGCCATAGCTATGTTACCAACAATGAGCGCAGAGTTGGTTGAAGGACTGCTGGATCATTTTAACTTGAAAATTTTTAATGTAATGGAAGCTGTTGCACCGATAAGAATCAAGAGCACCTTGATCAAACAGAAAACCCCATGGAGAAACACCACTATGGTCAAAAACCTGAAAAGAGAATGCAGGAAAGCTGAACGTAAATGGAGGAAAACAAAGCTTCAGATTCACTATGAGCTGTACAAAGAAAGCCTGCGTAGTTATAACAATGAGCTGTGCAAGGCCAGACAGCTGCATTTATCTGAAATGATTAATAAGAATGTCAACAATTCTCCAACTCTGTTTGCTATGGTTGAAAAACTCACAAATCCTCCTAAACAGTCAAACCCAGACCTCCTCTCCACAGAGAAATGCAACGAATTTGCCAACTTTTTTAGCCAAAAAATCAAAACGATTAGACAAAACATTAACGCAACACAGACAAACAAGAAAACTAATCTGTGTCTAAAACCTAGAAATAACTCTGACGTTATGTCACAATTTAATATTGTAGATTTAAAAATCCTAGAGGAAACAGTTCAGCATCTGAAATCAACCACTTGTTCTCTGGACATAATACCATCCGACTTTTTAAAAACTGTTTTTACCTCAGTAGAAAGTGATCTCCTACGAATAGTTAACAGCTCACTGGCATCAGGCATTTTTCCCAAGTCACTGAAGACAGCTGCCATTAAGCCACTCCTAAAGAAGAGAACTCTAGACGCCTCTATGATGAACAGCTACAGACCTGTCTCTAACGTCTCTTTTATATCCAAGATTATTGAGAAAGTTGTATTTAACCAGCTCAACGACTTTCTGAATGAAAGTGGAAGTCTTGATAACTTTCAATCAGGCTTCAGACGTCATCACAGCACTGAAACAGCTCTGGTCAAAGTGTTAAACGACATTAGGTTGAATACTGATGCTGGTAATGTTTCAGTCCTGGTTCTGTTGGACCTCAGCACTGCGTTTGATACTGTAGATCACAGAATCCTGTTGCACAGGCTGGAAAACTGGGTTGGACTTTCTGGAGCGGTCCTTAACTGGTTCAGGTCCTACTTAGAAGGCCGGAGTTATTTTGTTACTATTGGCAGCTATGAATCTGAGCGAGTGGCCATGACTTGTGGAGTCCCCCAGGGGTCAATTCTTGGACCTCTTCTGTTTAACTTGTATATGCTCCCTTTGGGTCAGATATTGCAGAATTTTAACATCAATTATCACAGTTATGCAGACGATACACAACTTTATGTGTCTCTGTCACCGGACGACTGCAGCCCAGCAGACGTACTGTGTCAGTGTCTGGAGGAAGTAAACACCTGGATGAGAGAGAGTTTTCTACAATTAAATGAAGACAAAACTGAGATCATTCTGTTTGGTAGCAAAGAGAAGAGGTTCAGCGTTGGTAAATATCTTGAGACTCAGGACCTTACAATCACTGACCAAGTTGGTAACCTCGGAGTGTTGATAGACTCAGATCTGACTTTCAGCAGCCACATCAAAGCTGTCACCAAGGCAGCTTTTTACCATCTCAGAAACATCAACAGAATTAAAGGTTTCCTCTCCCAAAAAGACCAGGAGAAACTCATCCATGCATTCATCTCCAGTAGACTCCATTACTGTAATGCTCTTTTAACTGGACTTCCCAAAAAGAGCATTAAACATCTGCAGCTCATCCAGAACGCTGCTGCTGGAGTTTTAACCCGGACTAAGAGATCTGAACACATCACACCAGTTTTAAAATCTTTACACTGGCTTCCAGTCAGTCACAGAATAGATTTTAAAAGCCTGCTGATGGTTTACAAATCCCAGAACGGTTTAGGCCCAAAATACATCTGTGATATGTTCAGAGAATATAAACCCAGCAGAGCTCTTAGATCCAAGGACTCAGGTCAGCTGGTCCAGTCCAGAGTCCAGACTAAACATGGAGAAGCAGCATTTAGCTGTTATGCTGCAAACAAGTGGAACAAACTGCCAGTGGAGATTAAACTTTCACCAAATGGAGACATTTTTAAATCCAGGTTAAAGACATTTCTGTTCTCATGTGTCTATGCATGAAATATCTTTTAACTTATCTAGACTGTTGCCTGTTTTTAAATTCATTTAAATGATTTTATTTGTTTCTCTTTATATTCTTTTATGTATTTTTAATGCTTCTTGCACTCCCTGCTGCAATGCTTTTATTTTATGTAAAGCACTTTGAACTGTTTGTACATGAAATGTGCTATACAAATAAATTTGATTTGATTTAGCCTAGCAAGCCAGACCTGTACAGCTTTTTATTGACGCTGGCTAGCATAAACAGTTGTCTTAACGACGCTCTGATTGGTTGTTGCGCAACAACCAAACAGAGCACCTCTGTCGTCACTAGGTAGCCCGGCCTCCGACCCCGCTCCTCACGATTTGATTGGCCTGATTAAGTTTCGATTTCAGTCTCGCAAAACGACCACAACTGAATACACCAGCCCGGTATGGCGTGATCTTTGTGCCACCAGGTTGAGCGCGCAGTGACACTGATTTGAGGGCACAGATCTATCTGAAGGAACAATCATTTTAAGCGTGTGCGTATGAATCTCACACACGCTCGCTCGGACACGCGCTCAACTCTGACAAACTGCTCGCTCGAACGGCTCACTCTGCTCGCGCTCGGCTCTATTTCTCTGCTCGCTCGCGGCTCTGTCTCTGCGCTCGCAACTCTGTTAGTTGTATGTAAATGAGCCACACCACCAGCCAATCACAGACTGGTAGTTTTCACAGACTGGTATTTGTGTGATAAATAATAAAAAAATAAAGAGGAAGAATTGTAATAATCATGTTAAAACTGGTGTAGTTGGGTGCTAGCTAGTTAGCCTACTGATTACTGTTGTAGGGTGTCACAAATATTTTAGAGAAAGAAACCTAACATCAACTTTTTTATTTGTTTCTCTTTATATTCTTTTATGTATTTTAATGCTTCTTCCACTCCCTGCTGCAATGCTTTTATTTTATGTAAAGCACTTTGAATTGTTTTGTACATGAAATGTGCTACAAATAAACTTGATTTGAGTTTGATTTGATCAAAATCTAAAACGGTAGAAAAATAAAACTACACCAGCTTAGGAAATTAAATGTTTGAAGTATTGAAGTGGTTGTTTTTACCTAGTAAGTTATGAACTATAGCAGCTGACCCACAGTGGGTTTTTTAAACTTTTAAACTTTAAACTGATCAATTGTGTTATTGGTTTAATCTGTAATGATTACTGGTTTTACAAAAAAATATAACATCTAGTTTAATTCCTTTAGGGTGATGGTAGAAGTTCAATTGAGTCTGCAGACTGCACTGATTGGCTGGTGGTGTGGCTCATTTACATAAAACTCACAGAGTTGCGAGCGCAGAGACAGAGCCGAGCGCGAGCAGAGTGAGCCGTTCGAGCGAGCAGTTTGTCAGAGTTGAGCGCGTGTCCGAGCACCTATGAGCGAGCGTGTGTGAGATTCATACGCACACGCTTAAAATGATTGTTCCTTCAGATAGATCTGTGCCCTCAAATCAGTGTCACTGCGCGCTCAACCTGGTGGCACAAAGATCACGCCATAGCCCGGGAGCAAATTCAAACACTGAATTTTTCATTGGGCCTTTGGCGAGCTACTTGGAAAGGGGTGAGCTACTAGTAGCTCGCGAGCGACGTGTTGGAGACCGCTGTTACAGAGATTTTGTTTCTCAGGTTAATATCACTGTCACTATGTAACAAACAAACAAACATGAAATATGATTCTCTGATATATCAAATGAAACGGGGTCGCAGTTTATATCACGTCCTCCCTGTTTTAGGGGATGTTTCCAAAGAAGATCAGTTCCTTCGAACTTTTTTAGTTCACTAATAATTTGAGACTGAACTGGTGACTCATAAGTAAAATTGGCTCCAGATGTTCTCCATGTCGTCTTTCCAATGCATTAAAGCTCCCGTTAAAGAAAAGAAAGTAAATTATAAATGGAGAGAAACACGTGTTGAAAGTCATAGTTCTGCAGGTTTGCAGCAGCGTGTCAGAAGTCTTATGACCCTGCTACAAAAGGATTAAATGTGAGGATAAATGTTTTACATCCCTGCTGGTTCAATTTGAATCAGCAGCTCAGTCACGAGCAAAGACTTGTCGGAAACTGTGTCCCGTCTTTGAAGTTTATTTAAGATCAACTCAAACACACACCGAAGGTGATGATGTGTTGTGTGAGATTAAACTGCCACACATATCAGAAGGTTTCTGAGAGCAACACACACATGTAAAGGTGGATAAATAAGGAACAAGGCCATGAAAATGAGTCTGAGGGACTCTGGAGAGCTTCACAGTTATTGTTAGCTGCATGCCACTTTTATTCAGTCCAAGTCCAATGACACTGCCATAGCTAACAGTGTTTGTGTGTCCTGGAAATGTCTTTCACAATGCAGATGTGGGACTTACAGAGCTCACGCAGCACAGCTGAATCTATTTAAAGCTGAAGCTAAACACACCTTCTTAGACTGGACAGAAATAAACTCCACACAGGTGAGTGCTGTTGGGCACATTAGCCTATCACAGTGCATTAAAGAAGCGATGCATAATCTAATCACATGTTTCTGACGTAACAGCCGACGGTGGAAAGGATCAAACTGGAGGAGTTGAAAGTGTAAGGACTCCCTCTGACATGTTGCAGAGTAAAATCTAACTGATGCTCTGACTGATTATACATTTGTGTTGCTCATTAAAATCAGATTCATTCGTATTTCAAGTGTTTTTCCTTTAATCTATTTGAATTCATTCGATTCATTTGCAGCCATAACAGAAGGGGTAGTATGTCCTCGTGATTTTTAGAAAAGCATTTGACCAAAATGAGACAGTTCAATCAGAAAACTTGTGTCATGATGACTTCCACATGTTTGGGGGTATTGTTTTATTTATTGGAGGTTTTCCTGGGAGGTAAGAGGTTACTTATTCCCATCAGCCTCTGCTTTCTGGGCCAGCATGCCTGCTGTGCAGCTCCTGTTGAAAATATATGTTGTGTCATGAGTGAAGAATCAGACGATACTGACCAAAGACTGTTGAAAAACTCAAGCAGTTCCAAACGATTAAAAATGTCATTTAAAGGAAGGGTGATGTAAAACAGTAGCAGATGAGCCTCTATCCCAACTTCTCTGGGAACGTTACTGCTATTAAATTTGCTATTATTTTCCAAATATAATGAAATTGGTCAGTGAAGACACTGAAAATCATTCATTTGGATCTTTGTCTGTTAAATAAAGATTGGAAATAAAAGAAAAGAGGCAGAAAGTATTGAATTGAGTTGAAGCGTGTACACCGTGTTTCCTCTTGGACGCAGCTTCTTCCATAACTACGACACATATGGACATCAGTTGTGAAAACAGAGGCGAAGAATAGAAGTTATCAAACCCAAACATTGACAGGGAGGGATTTTCTCAGCAGGATTTTGCAGAGCTGAAACTTGAAGCGGTGTCTGAATGATAGTATCAGCCTCTGGTTTTGTAAGTGGTGCTTTGTCGCCTGTTCATTCAGCGTTCAGCCTCGTCAGCCTTTCTCTATGCTGGCTATGACAAACAAAAGACCACCCTGATTGGAACCAATCCCTTTCTGTGGAACAATAACAGGGAGCAGCCTCTCTATCAAAACGCTTAATTCACTAGAGACACAAACGTAACTTTTGGTTGTCTTATCCCACCCAAACTGTGCACATTTTACAGCTTTCAGGACCCAAGAATGAGGACTGGGGATGGACCAGTTGCTGTGGAAACAGTCTCCTGTCACTCACCTGCTCAGAGGAAGTCAAAGTGACCTCAGGCTGCAGCTTTAACTGCTTCCATCTGACTGGTTCATGTTTTTGGAGCGGGTTTGTGTATCTCTGTAGTGTTACAGTTGAATGAGAGACATGTCTGGGACTGAACCATGTAAGTTCTATTTCTGTTGTTTCTACCGTTAACAGAGCAGTTTTTAAGAAATGAGAGTAGGCTCATGATCTGTGCTGAGGACTTTGGCTGAAGTTTTGGAGCTGGATTAACTGTTTTGGAAATGGTTTGTTCAGTGCGTGGCGACCTGACAGACTCAGATCCTGAGGATACAGAGGAGCTAACACAGATGGTGTGTCTGGAGTCAGACCTGAAGGATGGACAGTAAGAAAGGGGGGACATGTATTCACACCTGAAATCTGTGTCATGTACTCTGATCTGTTCCTGATATACTAAACTCATTGTGACCCATTTACAAACAAGATATAAAATGTCTCTTCAACAAACAGACAGAAGAAGCAGTCTATCACAGCCTAACAAAATGATTCAGTAACAGTTATCATGATTGATATTCAAAGCATGTACTGTAAATTTGAACAATTAAAAGGCATCAACCATGTGAACAGCTCAGTAATGCTGAGTTGAGATCTGAATGCTAATGTCAGGACTGCTTAAACTGTTAGCATGCCAACATTGGCTGAATAGCAGCCCAGTCTTATGGCAAATTAAAAAGCTTTTTCCCTTCGATACGTATATTTTTTCCTGGATCTCAATGGCACTTGTGCTTGCAGTGTGTTTTGTGCTGTTGGTGACACAGAAAGTGAACTGTTCCAACATGAGATAAAGGCTGCGAGCCATCGTGTGTCCTAACTCTGCCCCTGATCCATTATGTCCAGGCTCAGTTATCTTCTGTTTCATGTCGAGTCAGAAAAAGGTGATAGAGGGGGATAGATTTGTTCTGAATCACACAACAGACTGTGGTTTCTATAATACACACAGAGTGAACACGTGTGGCTGCTTTATGTTCACAAATGGTTGTTTTTGTCTGTCACACGCATTAATGTTAGGAACTGAAAAGAACCGCAGCTCAGCCAGACTGTGTTTCAGTAATAATTCTCATTATTAACATGCTCTGAAAACACTGCCTGCATGGCCTTTCACAAGCAGGTTCACATGCAAGTGTAAACGGGAAGAAAGGGGTTGGCTCCTTAGATTTTATAAAGGTCATGAGGATGTGGCGAATCAAGGGAAAATAGGATGAAACCGGATTATCTACACATGAACACTTTTAAAGCGGCACTTCTAACTCATAACCAGCGTACTTTATGTGTTAAAGAAGCTTTCAGTTATCAGACAGTTCTCAAACTTATGGTGTTCTTAGAAGCCTCCATTTCAGGGGCCATAAACTTATAAATGCTTGGTATTACTGCAGCAACCTGGCCAAAGAGCTGCATTTTAACATGTTTGCAGGACCCTGCCAGAAAACATCTGTGAATAATTTAAGAATCTAAGTCTAAACCAAAGCGTGAGACGGACCGAGCCTCGAGATTAGATGCTTCCACAGATTAAAAAAAGTTCCACACAGAGTTTATGAACAAGCCTGAAGAACAAGCGATGAAAGATCTCTATTGATCTCCAGGGCACATTATTCAGCAGATTGTAATATAATAGAAATAAGTGTGTATTTTGTGCACGTGTGTGTATGTGTTTGTAAGGATGATGGAGGTTGAAGTCGGACATCATGCCGTGCTGTTAACACGCTGTGAAGGAAAATTCAGTGCCCTTACCAACCAATGCACACACTACGGCGCGCCACTCAGCCAAGGTACTCCATTTACCTTACTTTACTTTATTTAGATGTATTTCACTCTTATCAAACCACATCTGTTGTTATTTAGATGTATTTCACTCTTATTGAGCCACATCTGTGGTGTTATTTAGATGTATTTCACTCTTATTGATCCACATCTGTTGTTATTTAGATGTATTTCACTCTTATTGATCCACATCTGTGGTGTTATTTAGATGTATTTCACTCTTATTGAGCCACATCTGTTGTTATTTAGATGTATTTCACTCTTAATGATCCACATCTGTGTTGTTATTTAGATGTATTTCACTCTTATTGAGCCACATCTGTGATATTTAGATGTATTTCATTCTTATTGAGCCACATCTGTGTTATTTAGATGTATTTCACTCTTATTGAGCCACATCTGTTGTTATTTAGATGTATTTCACTCTTATTGATGCACATCTGTGGTGTTATTTAGATGTATTTCACTCTTTTTGAGCCACATCTGTGTTATTTAGATGTATTTCACTCTTATTGATCCACATCTGTGTTGTTATTTAGATGTATTTCACTCTTATTGATCCACATCTGTGGTGTTATTTAGATGTATTTCACTCTTATTGAGCCACATCTGTGTTATTTAGATGTATTTCACTCTTATTGAGCCACATCTGTGTTATTTAGATGTATTTCACTCTTATTGATCCACATCTGTGGTGTTATTTAGATGTATTTCACTCTTATTGAGCCACATCTGTGTTATTTAGATGTATTTCACTCTTATTGATCCACATCTGTGGTGTTATTTAGATGTATTTTACTCTTATTGAGCCACATCTGTGTTATTTAGATGTATTTCACTCTTATTGAGGCACATCTGTGGTGTTATTTAGATGTATTTCACTCTTATTGAGCCACATCTGTGTTATTTAGATGTATTTCACTCTTATTGAGCCACATCTGTGTTATTTAGATGTATTTCACTCTTATTGATCCACATCTGTGGTGTTATTTAGATGTATTTCACTCTTATTGAGCCACATCTGTGGTGTTATTTAGATGTATTTCACTCTTATTGAGCCACATCTGTGTTATTTAGATGTATTTCACTCTTATTGATCCACATCTGTGGTGTTATTTAGATGTATTTCACTCTTATTGAGCCACATCTGTGTTATTTAGATGTATTTCACTCTTATTGAGCCACATCTGTGTTATTTAGATGTATTTCACTCTCATTGAGCCACACCTGTGGTGTTATTTAGATGTATATCACTCTTATTGAGCCACATCTGTTGTTATTTAGATGTATTTCACTCTTATTGATCCACATCTGTGTTGTTATTTAGATGTATTTCACTCTTTTTGAGCCACATCTGTGGTGTTATTTAGATGTATTTCATTCTTATTGAGCCACATCTGTTGTTATTTAGATGTATTTCATTCTTATTGAGCCACATCTGTGTTATTTAGATGTATTTCACTCTTATTGATCCACATCTGTGGTGTTATTTAGATGTATTTCACTCTTATTGATCCACATCTGCGTTGTTATTTAGATGTATTTTACTCTTATTGATCCACATCTGTGGTGTTATTTAGATGTATTTTACTCTTATTGAGCCACATCTGTGTTATTTAGATGTATTTCACTCTTATTGAGCCACATCTGTGTTATTTAGATGTATTTCACTCTTATTGAGCACATCTGTTATTTAGATGTATTTCACTCTTATTGATCCACATCTGTGGTGTTATTTAGATGTATTTTACTCTTATTGAGCCACATCTGTGTTATTTAGATGTATTTCACTCTTATTGAGCCACATCTGTGTTATTTAGATGTATTTCACTCTTATTGATCCACATCTGTGGTGTTATTTAGATGTATTTTACTCTTATTGAGCCACATCTGTGTTATTTAGATGTATTTCACTCTTATTGAGCCACATCTGTGTTATTTAGATGTATTTCACTCTTATTGAGCCACATCTGTGTTATTTAGATGTATTTCACTCTTATTGAGCCACATCTGTGTTGTTATTTAGATGTATTTCACTCTTATTGAGCCACATCTGTGTTATTATTTAGATGTATTTCACTCTTATTGATCCACATCTGTGGTGTTATTTAGATGTATTTCACTCTTATTGAGCCACATCTGTTGTTATTTAGATGTATTTCACTCTTATTGAGCCACATCTGTGTTGTTATTTAGATGTATTTCACTCTTATTGATCCACATCTGTGGTGTTATTTAGATGTATTTCACTCTTATTGAGCCACATCTGTTGTTATTTAGATGTATTTCACTCTTATTGAGCCACATGTGTGGTGTTATTTAGATGTATTTCACTCTTATTGAGCCACATCTGTGTTATTTAGATGTATTTCACTCTTATTGAGCCACATCTGTTGTTATTTAGATGTATTTCACTCTTATTGAGCCACATGTGTGGTGTTATTTAGATGTATTTCACTCTTATTGAGCCACATCTGTGTTATTTAGATGTATTTCACTCTTATTGAGCCACATCTGTGTTATTTAGATGTATTTCACTCTTATTGAGCCACATCTGTTGTTATTTAGATGTATTTCACTCTTATTGAGCCACATCTGTTGTTATTTAGATGTATTTCACTCTTATGGATCCACATCTGTGTTGTTATTTAGATGTATTTCACTCTTATTGAACCACATCTGTGTTATTTAGATGTATTTCACTTTTATTGAGCCACATCTGTGTTATTTAGATGTATTTCACTCTTATTGATCCACATCTGTGTTGTTATTTAGATGTATTTCACTCTTATTGATCCACATCTGTGTTATTTAGATGTATTTCACTCTTATTGAGCCACATCTGTGTTATTTAGATGTATTTCACTCTTATTGATCCACATCTGTGGTGTTATTTAGATGTATTTCACTCTTATTGAGCCACATCTGTGTTATTTAGATGTATTTCACTCTTATTGAGCCACATCTGTGTTATTTAGATGTATTTCACTCTTATTGAGCACATCTGTTATTTAGATGTATTTCACTCTTTTTGAGCCACATCTGTGGTGTTATTTAGATGTATTTCACTCTTATTGAGCCACATCTGTGTTATTTAGATGTATTTCACTCTTATTGAGCACATCTGTTATTTAGATGTATTTCACTCTTTTTGATCCACATCTGTGGTGTTATTTAGATGTATTTCACTCTTTTTGAGCCACATCTGTGGTGTTATTTAGATGTATTTCACTCTTATTGAGCCACATCTGTGTTATTTAGATGTATTTCATTCTTATTGAGCCACATCTGTGTTATTTAGATGTATTTCACTCTTATTGAGCCACATGTGTGGTGTTATTTAGATGTATTTCACTCTTATTGATCCACATCTGTGGTGTTATTTAGATGTATTTCACTCTTATTGATCCACATCTGTGGTGTTATTTAGATGTATTTTACTCTTATTGAGCCACATCTGTGTTATTAAGATGTATTTCACTCTTATTGAGCCACATCTGTGTTGTTATTTAGATGTATTTCACTCTTATTGAGCCACATGTGTGGTGTTATTTAGATGTATTTCACTCTTATTGATCCACATCTGTGGTGTTATTTAGATGTATTTTACTCTTATTGATCCACATCTGTGGTGTTATTTAGATGTATTTTACTCTTATTGAGCCACATCTGTGTTATTAAGATGTATTTCACTCTTATTGAGCCACATATGTGGTGTTATTTAGATGTATTTCACTCTTATTGAGCCACATGTGTGGTGTTATTTAGATGTATTTCACTCTTATTGATCCACATCTGTGGTGTTATTTAGATGTATTTCACTCTTATTGAGCCACATCTGTGTTATTTAGATGTATTTCACTCTTATTGAGCCACATCTGTGTTATTTAGATGTATTTCACTCTTATTGAGCACATCTGTTATTTAGATGTATTTCACTCTTATTGATCCACATCTGTGTTGTTATTTAGATGTATTTCACTCTTATTGAGCCACATCTGTGTTATTAAGATGTATTTCACTCTTATTGAGCCACATCTGTGTTGTTATTTAGATGTATTTCACTCTTATTGAGCCACATCTGTGTTATTTAGATGTATTTCACTCTTATTGATCCACATCTGTGGTGTTATTTAGATGTATTTCACTCTTATTGAGCCACATCTGTTGTTATTTAGATGTATTTCACTCTTATTGAGCCACATCTGTGTTATTTAGATGTATTTCACTCTTATTGAGCCACATCTGTTGTTATTTAGATGTATTTCACTCTTATTGAGCCACATCTGTGTTATTTAGATGTATTTCACTCTTATTGAGCCACATCTGTTGTTATTTAGATGTATTTCACTCTTATTGAGCCACATCTGTGTTATTTAGATGTATTTCACTTTATTGAGCCACATCTGTTGTTATTTAGATGTATTTCACTTTTATTGAGCCACATCTGTGTTATTTAGATGTATTTCACTCTTATTGAGCCACATCTGTGTTGTTATTTAGATGTATTTCACTCTTATTGAACCACATCTGTGTTATTTAGATGTATTTCACTTTTATTGAGCCACATCTGTTGTTATTTAGATGTATTTCACTTTTATTGAGCCACATCTGTGTTATTTAGATGTATTTCACTCTTATTGAGCCACATCTGTTGTTATTTAGATGTATTTTACTCTTATTGAGCCACATCTGTTGTTATTTAGATGTATTTCACTCTTATTGAGCCACATCTGTGTTATTTAGATGTATTTCACTTTATTGAGCCACATCTGTTGTTATTTAGATGTATTTCACTCTTATTGATCCACATCTGTGTTGTTATTTAGATGTATTTCACTCTTATTGAACCACATCTGTGTTATTTAGATGTATTTCACTTTTATTGAGCCACATCTGTTGTTATTTAGATGTATTTCACTTTTATTGAGCCACATCTGTGTTATTTAGATGTATTTCACTCTTATTGAGCCACATCTGTTGTTATTTAGATGTATTTCACTCTTATTGAGCCACATCTGTGTTATTTAGATGTATTTCACTCTTATTGAGCCACATCTGTTGTTATTTAGATGTATTTCACTCTTATTGAGCCACATCTGTTGTTATTTAGATGTATTTCACTCTTATTGAGCCACATCTGTGTTATTTAGATGTATTTCACTTTATTGAGCCACATCTGTTGTTATTTAGATGTATTTCACTTTTATTGAGCCACATCTGTGTTATTTAGATGTATTTCACTCTTATTGAGCCACATCTGTGTTGTTATTTAGATGTATTTCACTCTTATTGAACCACATCTGTGTTATTTAGATGTATTTCACTTTTATTGAGCCACATCTGTTGTTATTTAGATGTATTTCACTTTTATTGAGCCACATCTGTGTTATTTAGATGTATTTCACTCTTATTGAGCCACATCTGTTGTTATTTAGATGTATTTTACTCTTATTGAGCCACATCTGTTGTTATTTAGATGTATTTCACTCTTATTGAGCCACATCTGTGTTATTTAGATGTATTTCACTTTATTGAGCCACATCTGTTGTTATTTAGATGTATTTCACTCTGATTGATCCACATCTGTGTTGTTATTTAGATGTATTTCACTCTTATTGAACCACATCTGTGTTATTTAGATGTATTTCACTTTTATTGAGCCACATCTGTTGTTATTTAGATGTATTTCACTTTTATTGAGCCACATCTGTGTTATTTAGATGTATTTCACTCTTATTGAGCACATCTGTGGTGTTATTTAGATGTATTTCACTCTTATTGAGCCACATCTGTGTTATTAAGATGTATTTCACTCTTATTGAGCCACATCTGTGTTGTTATTTAGATGTATTTCACTCTTATTGAGCCACATCTGTGTTATTAAGATGTATTTCACTCTTATTGAGCCACATCTGTGGTGTTATTTAGATATATTTCACTCTTATTGATCCACATCTGTGTTGTTATTTAGATGTATTTCACTCTTATTGAGCCACATCTGTGTTATTAAGATGTATTTCACTCTTATTGATCCACATCTGTGTCGTTATTTAGATGTATTTCACTCTTATTGAGCCACATCTGTGTTATTTAGATGTATTTCACTCTTATTGAGCCACATCTGTGTTATTTAGATGTATTTCACTCTTATTGAGCCACATCTGTGTTATTTAGATGTATTTCACTCTTATTGATCCACATCTGTGGTGTTATTTAGATGTATTTCACTCTTATTGAGCCACATCTGTGTTATTTAGATGTATTTCACTCTTATTGATCCACATCTGTGGTGTTATTTAGATGTATTTCACTCTTATTGATCCACATCTGTGGTGTTATTTAGATGTATTTCACTCTATTTCACATCTGTAGTCTTTTGTGGAGTAACGCAACACATATCATGATCACTGTTGTCTGAAGCGAACCTTCCACCTCTGTATATGTAAACTTTGTGCACGTACGGGTGCGTGTGTTCAGGGATTTTGTCAGGCAACAAAGTGCGTTGCCCGTGGCACGGCTCCTGTTTCAACGCCCAAACCGGAGACCTGGAGGAGTTCCCTGGCATGGACTGTTTACCTTGCCACAAGGTAAAACAGAGACAGACAGAATGTTTGCTCACGAGGACATTTGTGGTCATTCTGATTGATCCTTTTCTCTTTCAAAGGTCAAAATCCAAAACAGCAAAGTGTATGTGTCTGTGAACAGAAAGGTAAGTAGACTGAACTCCTTCTTATTCAGATGCTGTCGGCTCTTTGTATCTCAGTTACTACATCACTCCATTCAGGGAGAAAATAAGGGAAATTCTCCTTTTTTCATGAGTTTTTAAGATATTATGTTTTCTGCATGATTCAGAACATCTGGCAGCAAAAAAGACTGCGGAGTATGGGAGCTGCAGTACCAGGAGTCAGCCACACAGTTCTGCTTCTGGGGGGAGGCGAGTATGGACCACTCAGCGTGCCTTTGTATCTATATAAAGCAAAGCCAAACATAGCTGCATCTCAGGCCATTAATTCTCTGCAGAGGATCCAATCAGAAGCATAGAGCACGCAAAAGTATTCCTTAAAACAATCTGCCACTAACTCCACCATTTTAAATGAATCATTCATGAAAACTTGTTTGCATTTACATTCATGGTAATCCTTTAAATCTCATTCTAAGCAAAAGTACCTCATCATCTGGAGACCTAGCTACCCATGTGTTACATCTGACATCACTGTGGTTAAAAAACGAGTCTGTGTTCTTTATTCTCTGTTACTGTGCGGATGAAATGAGGTCTCTAACTGGAACTGGTGAAATACAGGTAATCTGTTAGGGAGAGATTTTGGAGCATGATAATAAAAGGATCGATCAGTGTAACCGTGTGTTAACGCTCAGGAGCTGCATCACTGATCTGCGCCGAGACTCTGCGGCAGGAAAACTTTGGTGGCAGAATCATCATGGTCTCCCGAGAAGAGCTTTTACCTTATGACAAAACCCGACTGAGCAAGGTGCAACACTCTGACACAAACTCTACCAACTGTTGTTTGGATTTACGGGCAGCGTCTAAAAGCAGGAGGCCTTGCTCCCTGTTTGCAGGTGATGAATGTGGAGAGCAGCACTATTCTGCTGAGGGGGGAGGAGTTCTTCCATCAGTATAACATCGAGGTGTGGCTCCAGAAAGAAGTGAGTATTTATAACTGAGCTCATGTATAAAATGTGATCATAAGACAGGAATGTTCAGCCGTAAAGGTCACATGGTGAAACACGGTGCTGTGTTTACAGGCGATGTCCTTGGACACAGACAAGAAGACGCTCACATTTGACAATGGTTCAGTCCAGAGTTACGATCAGATGCTCATCTCAACAGGCTGCAGGTACACGCCCACACAAACGCCACATGAGCCCTGCAGCACCAGCTGATCTGCAGCACCAGCTGATCTGCAGCACCAGCTGATCTGCAGCACCAGCTGATCTGCAGCGTGTGCAGATGTACGACCCAGTTAATGAAACTCAGGACCGTTTAGATTCACTGTGTGGAGTTCTGAGCAGTTTCTTTGCTGCGTTGTTTTGATTTAACCTCGGATCAAACTCAGTAAAGTTGTATGCCACACACAGCAGATGGGACCCATCTTTCATACTGACACAGTTTAGCATCATCCTCTGTACCACAGACACTTGGAAAGACAGGAGCTTCCAAACAGATATATAAATGCTCTTCTGGTTGTAATCAGGGAACTGGGCCCACAGAATTTGGGTTGAACAGTTTTTTGAACCACAGCCAGCAGCAGGTAACTGTAACCTGAGGAAAGTTGTTGTAGCACCACTGCACTGCACTGCTCATGAACAGAGTTGTGGTCTGTCCTTAGAGCAAAGGGTTTGGATGTGCCCGGCATCAAGCTGGACAACATCAAGATGTTGGAGACGCCAGAGGACGCCAGGCAGATCCACGCTGTCAGTCTGGGCCGCAACGTCGTCCTCGTGGGAACTTCTTTTGTTGGTACTGTGGCTGCAGCGTGCAAAATATACACACACTTCCATATTTGTTTGAAATGGAATGTTTTGTGAAGACAGACTCAACAGCAATTTTTCTAATGTTCATTCCTTTTATGTACAAAGCTTAAAGGGATCATGGTGGGGATTAGTTTAGGCTTACTGTCGTGTTACCTTGCAATAACCTTCGCATTAGTTCTGGTGAGCCATAAGAATGTTTGGCTTCAGTTTGGTGAAGACACAACGGGTTGTTATTAGAGCTCAGTCTGAAAGACATTCTCCAGCCACTGGACCTCTGCCAGTGTTGCAGTTACTGGCTGTGTGTCGCTGTTACTATCTGAACCTGCGGGGCAGCTTCAGTGTGATGCACTGCCATGGCAACCATAACTGCACACAACCGCTGCAGGTGTGATGTCCCAGCGCTTAATAAATGAACGTGTCAGAGCCATAACTTCAGCAGCCGAGGCTTCAGCAGCAGCAGACCTAGGCAGGTTCTGCAGAGGTCAGAGGGAGAGCCCCTGAACCAGCTGTCTAAATGTAACAGCATAGAAACTGTGACTTTCCTTCCTTCAGGGGGCAGAGGACATCGAAATGGTGCTAATGCATACCTTACCAACCTTAAACTTTGCTGTGATGTCCTGGGCTTCACTCAAATCCCATGAAATAGAATAAAGATGAGCCCAAAACAGATTTAAATACATACAAGTATAAATAATACTGTCAGCTAAGTACTGAAAATGAACGTTTTAGGAAATGAAAAGCTTTTTTTCCTTGTTTTATTGTTGGTTCTGCTCGGGTTATATTTCTTAAAGCTTGTAGAAGAAAGGCTGCAGTGATTAAAACTTCCCGAACACAAACACATCACTGATTACATTTGGATGTTTTAAGTATCAGTAAAACATTGATCTGTTCTTTGCTTTTCTGATTTCATTTCAGCCCCTTTGGGAGTCCATACAGTACTTTTTCTTTCTCAGATTCAGAACCTTCTTTCCATTGTCTACCTCCTCGTTGCTATTTGCAGCACCAACCCTGATGCATTCGTTTCTTTTCAGGAATGGAAGTCGCATCTTATATGATAGACAAAGCCTCGAGCATCACGGTGATCGGGAGCAGTGCACTGCCTTACCAAAACACTCTGGGTCGGGAGGTGGGGAAAATCACCTTGATGGTAGGAGAGAGTGCTGCCTGGTATCCATTCAGCTCTTTCCTTTTGGTTCAGTCACTTGTGTTTAAACTCTTCTGTTTCTGCAGATGCTGTCAGAGAAAAATGTGAGATTCTTTATGAACGATAGTGTGATAGAGGTCAAAGGTGCGGATGGCAAGGTGAGATCCGACTCAGAGTGAAAGTGGACATTAGAGACATTCAGTTCTTCTTCTCATCCGTCTCATCGTCCTTTTTTCATCAAGGTGAAGGAGGTTGTGCTTAAAAGTGGAAAAGTTATCCCAACCGATGTTCTGATTGTGGGTATTGGTAAGTAGAATGCACTTTTTAACTCTGCTTTTCTGCTAATAAGTGAAAACTGGTGTTTGTTTAGAACGTGAACCATCTCTAAATAAGTTGTGAAGAACCAGCGTCGCTTTCACAGAAAATGATCACATCTGTTCATAAAGCAGCTGCAGCTGTTAAAATACGAGTTCAGATTCAGTGGCAGAAATGCCAGTTTTCCTCAAAGCAACCCAAACCAGTATTATTTTTTTTAAGGTTATTATCTTAACATGGTGAATAATACATATCTATTCACTGAGAGATAAGAAGAGATGATACCCCTTCCAAAGGAAAATGTTTGTTCAGTGTTGTTCAGAGGAGATCAGGTCAGCCTCAGTAATCCAGTCCAGTGTATAGATCCATCATATTTATCTTGTTTGATTGGAAAGATTTCTCTTAGTTTTCTGTCTCTTGACCATTTTGATCCACTCTGTAGCCAAACAGGAAGTAATCAGGTGTCCCACAGCAGCAGGTGCAGGTAACAGAAGGTGTATCTCTGCCCAGTGCGATGGAACTTCCACATTAACCCTGACTTTGGTCCTGCTTTAGACTGCTTCAGTTTCTGTTGCTTTAAATCTAACTGAGCACCTTTTCGCTGCTACAGTCCGATCAAATGTCCTTAAATAGAAAACATCATATGGTTAAGGAAACATTCTTCAGGCACTACAGATTCAACAAAGAGAGGGCTTTATTGCAAACATATCACACTGTCACACACGGGTTATATATATATAGATATAGATATGTATATATATCACAATTAAGATCATATAGAATATATATAAGTATCAAAGTGGTCACAGGTTGCTCACCCTCCTGTTCTCATTCTCATCCACATGAATCAGCAGGACTGGATGGGAAGTAATCGAGCTTTGCTGTGCGGGCGCAAGGAATTGTGCTTTTTTATCTCTCATAAAGGATGGTCCAGTGTGTCCTATGCAAAAGAAGACTGGAGCTCCTTTGATTAGCATCTGGAGAATTCAAACAACTCTCATCATGGCTTGCACTGAGATACTTGAGGTTGTTTTCAGTGAGATAGGCAGGTCACCTGATCATTTGTATGAGCTGCGTGGGCGAACCAAAGCAACCCTCATCAGGAGATCTATTTGTTGCTGTTGGCACGGCAGCTTCCAGATGAGACTGAATGAATGAGTTCAATCATAGCGTCTCTTTCTCTCCGACTGAATAACAGTAGCTGTCTTTAACTGAAGTGTGGTGATGACATTACTGTTGGCTGAGTGGAGCTGGGGGCTGAAAAAGGCTTGTGAATGACAGCTGGTGAAGAAGAAGCATAAGAGGGGTTGTCTGTCTTGCATTTGTCTTGATTCTCCACCTGAGAGAGAATCAGTCTGACTCTGATGTTAAAAGTTCTTTTGTTTTTCTTGTATTCTTACTGCTTTTTCGGTGCACAAATCAGTAACTGTTTTTTCACGTTTTGGAGCAGCAAATATGTATGAGGCAGTGGCGGCTGCTGACTTTTAAAACAGGGGAAGCCCATATTACGCGTTCAGGGTTGTAGTGGCTCGTGCCATCCCAAAGCAGAAGATAGCAAAGTTAAAAATAATTAGTTATAACAGCTGTGTGTAGTATGACAAGTATGCCCAGCAAATACACAGAAAGAAGGTATAGACTTTGAAAATTCACACAGCAAGGCCAAAATCAAGTATGATGGTGTGGAGGGGGGCGTGGTGCATCAGGTGCAGAGGAGAGGTGGAGAGGTGGGAAGAGCTCGGAGGACGGTGGGAGGGGAGATGATTGGCACACCTGTACATCGTCGGCTAGTCATTCTCCCCTTTATCAGTAGCGTGCTGGTCCAGGCGGAGAAGGGAGGGATGAGAGATCGAGGACGGGGCCAAGAGAACGGAGAAGCAAAAGACGAGCAGAGCAGGAGAGCGGGTGTTCGTCTTGCCGTTGGGCTGAGAACCTCGATCAGGAGATAAAAGTAATAAAAGTCATTGCAAACCAGACAACGGGCTCTGCGTGTGTGTTGGGTGAACCCACGGTGGCAAACAGACGTGTCACACTCCTCTCCACCTCTCCTCTGCACCTGATGCACCACGCCCCCCTCCACAGATGGAATCTAAGGCCTGTAAATGGCTGGATCTGTGGCTGGATCAGAATCTGTGGAGCATTTTCCCCTGTCATAATGAATACTTAGAGGATGTGTTTCTTATTTACAGTGTAATATTTACAAAAATGTATGTGTGTGAGGATGGAAATGGAAACGATGGGAAATGAGTGAAACTCCGACAGCACTTTCACAGACAACCAGTCTCTTTCGTACCCGCTTTGGGACTGAAGTTCCAGCGTGCTTCTCCCCGCTTAAAAATTCGGCTGCCACAGAATCTCTCATGATGGACAAACACTAACTCCAATCATCACGACACAGCCCCTCATATTGACACGCCCACGTCTAATCTACCCCCAGAGACGCCAGGCAGCCTCGGAAGTGATGAGTTTTTGTCGGTTTAGCCAATGATGACCTAGAATTGTAGAAAAAAACTCTCCTCTCCCGCCCCCTCCTGAAGCCGGGCAGCCCTCGGCTCAGAAGCCTGGCTGTTAGTGGCGGCTTCATAACATGATTTCCTCAGTGAACGGCGGCGATTTCAGAACAAATCACTTCATTAAGCTACAGGACAACATGTTGTAGTTATGAAAGTAAATGCAGTATTGGGCATATCTTGTGTTTTGTGAATAACTGTTTTATCGTCAATTTAACATTGAAGATGTAGCAATTTCGCCAGAGAATGGGAGAGGCTGCCCGGCTTCCCGTGTTGTCTCTGAATAGCCGCGGCTGGTATGAGGCAGTCATATTTATATAGCGCCAAATACAACAAATGTCATCTCAAGGCACTGAGATAATAAAGTCCAATTCAAGCCAATTGGAATTCAATTAATTGTAATCATAATTATCCTCCATTTACCTTCCTTTTCTTTCCTCCACCAGGCAGCCTTCCCAACTCAGAGTTCCTGAAAGGCTCAAAAATACAGATGAACTCAAAAAACTTTGTCCCAGTCGACAAGGTCAGCCTTTAGTCTGTTGTCTGTTGGCCTCTGTTGCATTGCTCCTTGTTTTTGTGCCTGACGATACTCCCTCAGGGTTGATGAACACATATATATAAAATCTTTGAACAACATTTCTCTGCCTGCATTGTCCTCCTGCAGAACATGCGCACCAACGTCCCTGATGTGTTTTGTGCGGGTGACCTGACCTCCTTCCCACTGGCGATAGCCAAAAACCGTCCGGTCAGCATCGGACACTGGCAGATGGCACAAGCGCAAGGTAATGGTGGAGAAAAGTAAATCCCAAAGTCATCCCAAAGGATGACGAGACCTCAGGTAGATATGTTGAATTATCAACATATCTATTTTTTCACCTTAATCAAACTGCCTCTGTCCAGAAAAAAACGGATGTTTTGAAAAGTTTAAAGTTATATGGTATTTTACAGGGAAGTAGGTCATGAGTAAAGCATGCAAAAAAACCTTCTCTGGGGTAAAGTGTTGGTACAGTGCAGACGGGCAGCAGAGCTGAGGGGCTGCAGCAAAGTCTCGAAACATCAACACAAGATTACAGCAAATCTTTGCTGTCATAATACTCACTGATTTTCTTCTGCCAGCAACATGAGCTGGCAGATGCAGCTCACTGCTTATTAGCATGTTAAAGCCTACTATGTTTTTGTCCAGGGAGGATAGCAGCTCTAAACATGCTGGGCAAGCCAGCTGAACTCAGAGCAGTTCCTTTCTACTGGACCGTCCTATTGGGTAAAACCATCAGATATGCAGGTAAGCACACAGACCGTCCCACAGGTGTGTGCCTGTGTGCTCAGACACATGATTCAGGCTGTCCGGTTGACACAGGACACAGAACACATGAACATATGCAGGCCCTTTTTAGTTTCTGTCAGTACCATGTGAAGTTATTCAATATATTCTTATTCTGATATTCCAGTCAGTATCGCTGCTGAAACTGTTGCTGAATAACTCTAAGTATGCAGAACGATGAATGTCAGCATGACTTTCCTTCATGCTAACTGGTGTGTCCACTCTGACTGTGATGCAGGTTATGGGGAGGGATACACTGAGATAATAATGAAAGGAAATGTACAAGACTACAAGTTCCTGGCTCTGTACATCAAGTAAGATGAACAATGGAAACAGATCCTGCTGTTGGAAACTATGGACCCGTATCCTCTTAAAGCGATGTCCAAATGTTTTCTGTGTGTATGTTTGCAGGAATGATGAGGTCATAGCAGCAGTGGGCCTCGACTTCGATCCAGCTGTGTCTGCGGTGGCTGAGAGGCTCTTTTCAGGAAAAGTTATCTCAAAGAAAGAGGCTCAGTATGTAAAATGATTCTGATCAGTCTGTGTATCAGATGCCTTCACACAGAGGGGGTTTATTTTTTACTGTAAACACACTGAGGGAAACCCGCCTTCTGATAGTGATCAAAGGGAAGAAAAGACTCGCTTAAAACCCATTCATGGTTCCACTTAACCAGATGTGCATCTTCTGGGTTCACTTATACACGGGCCTGCATTAATCTCCCATTCAGAAGAAAAACAACACATCAGACAAACTGAACAACGAGCAGAAGAACAACATGAACCCTTATTCTGTGAGGAGAACAGAAGAAATGCTGCTATCCACAGCGCTACATTAAAGAAGTTCAGGGACTGCAGACAGCTCATGCATGAGATGCTTCAGGGAGCTCCTGATACAAAATGCAGTGTGAACACAACCCTTTGATTGTTTAACACATGAATCACACCGTATATGGATTATTGACTCGTTATTCATCCAAACATCTAGCTTTGGTTCATATATGTTGGCTGATGATGGGAAACATCCCCTCAGAAACATCTCTATACTCTCAGTGTCACTCTGTGGGGTTTGCTCTCTTTCACTTCACCAAACAAAACATCATTTTATGTGTTTTTGTGTGTGTTGGTGTAACCGATAACTAATCAGTTACCAAGATATATAAACCAACAGATACATTTAGAAAAAGCCAAGCTTGATGTTTTGGTTCACTCCTTTTATATCAGTTTTACATCACATGGATCAAGGGCTCCTCCCTTCTGAATATGACATAATGAAGGATGTGTCCTACCTACAATGGGACGTAAAAACACCTTTTGGTGTTCTGTTCGTTGATCATTGTTTTCTCACACAGCAGGCGACTGTGAAAAGAGCAGAAAGCGTGTAAAACCTGCTCCCCACCAATCAGCAGACAGTCTGCTGGAGCAGTTAGCAGCTAAAGAGACGGATGTTCTTATTGGTCGAGACCAAACAACAGAGCGACGTCAGTCAGTTTTTCATTTAGAGGAACCGCATGCCCCGAATCACGGCTCAAAATGAACGCTGTGCCACTCTGGCCATGGCTGTGGATCAGCAGGTGGAGCTTTGCCTCCAACCAGAGGGTTGAGGGTTTGATCCTCAGCATCTTCACAGGTCAAAGCGGTTGAACCCCACGTTGCCCCAGATGTATTCACTGGTGTGTGACTACATTTGTGTGAATGAATGAGAAGCTCAGCATGTTGTAGACAAGCTTAAAGAGGTATTATATACTGTAGGTGTGGACCATTCTGAGATGGCTCAAATGTAATTTAATAGACTAACTGTGTGTTCCTTCTTCTTGTGCTCCCTGACAGATCGGATGATCTGAGCTGGCTGCAGCTGTCCTGATCCTCACTGTCCTCCACTCATGTCCACATGCAGCCACAGAGTTCTCCACACGCCACAGTTCTCAGCAAAGACAAGGAGTCCCAGGACCTTGATGAAGAAGTTTTATTCAAAGGAGACAGACTCCACCCCACAGTGAGGGTTACACTTGGTGTTGGGATTCTGTACGCTACGCAGTCAGCGCTCATGTGACGGGGAGTTCAGCGTGTACACAACAGATACCTCAAATGTATGCAGCTTTCTGGACTTCTTTTTAATCTTCTTTTTTTTTTTTAAATGAGTTTATGCTTCCAGGAGTAACAGTCAGAGTCCAGAGACATTACATGTGAGATGCCTCAGTGTGTTCATACCTAAAAAGCTGCGTAAACGGCCTTTAACTCCAACGGGTGACCTTAATGCCCACTGCGGCGGTGAACGTGGCGCGGTCAGTGAATCGGAGGCGGGGATTAGGAGAACAGAGAGGAGGTGGACAGCGCTTTGAAAAAGAGATGCTGAAACAGGCAACGATAACAAAGCACATCTACAGGGGCCGACGGGCCCTCAGCAAACAGCCAACAAAGGCCCCGTGACAAAGGCTGCACAAAAGAAATGCTGTGTTTTCCTCTCCTATTCCACAGTCAGTCTACTGGGTTATCATCGTCTTTACATGTCACTTTCTTTCAGTTCTTTCCACACGCTAAACTGAACAGTATTCAGTATATGGTTCTCATTTCATTTTCTAAGATGATGTTCATCATGTTGACACGGATGGGGGACACGTGTGCCATCTGTGGTTTTATACCACAGTATGCTCAAAATATGTAGTTTTGTTTTATTCTTTTTAAATGATAATCACGTGAGAAATCATCACATATTGGAAATTATTCTCCTTCTTCTTCTCATTTTTTGGTTCTTTGAAGCAACGCTGAAGAAGTTTGTGAACTTGAAAAGTACGTGCCTCTAACTCTGAGTTTTGTTCTGCACACTGAAACTGAAGCTGAGTGCCGGGGGATCAGAAACAGCAGGTCACAGCTTCGGTTTCCAGCCCCGCACCACACAACTTTTTGCTTTACAGTCGCTTGGCGTTTTTTGTGTGCTTCTGATGGCGTCTCCGTAGCCTCTTCAACATGACGACAAATCCACGTGTATGGCTGTAACGTGTGCAGGGCTCACACAGAGGCTGAGTTTATGACACAGGTGTTACATCTCACAAATGTCGGGGATCAAAGGATTGCTAAATTCTCCAGAGTTAGTCATTAAGACAAAGAGCCTAATGGTTAAGGATGGATTTCATCCCAAACTCAGCATTCCATTTCAAATTAATCTTGAAATACCATCCATCTTTCTGCTGCTTTTACTACCAAAAATCAGTATTGACTGATGTGATGTTTGAACATATAAATCATGCTATCAACAGAGAATGTATCAAGCTTGGCAGCCTGAACCCAGTCACATTGTCTGTCATTTGGCCTCTTTTCCTTTCCCAGTGTGGAATTTGCCTGATTTAAGACTAAGAAGTGACAAATAAGCTGATTATTAGTCCTCTTGAATTCAAAGCGACCCCCGTGGCCAGGATAGAAATGAACAGTGACGTACTTTTGTTTCTGTTTCACTTTGCCTACACATTAAAAACCATCTGAAGCCCAACACCTTTGTCTCTGCTGTGTTCTCATTCTGCCCCCTGCTGGCCACCAGCGGAAGTGTTTCTACAGTCCACTGGAACGTGCTGAGGGACAACAGAGGAGCAGACCTCAATCTAACCTTTTATGGGACTCAAAGTCATTTGTGTCCTCAGTAACTTGGATTTAGCAGCATGTGGATGCAGGTTGCTGAAAGCCTGTGTGCACCAAAGTCTGAAGGTTATGTGGAAATGTAGATAAAGCTGCAAATCCCTTGAACCACAGGGTAAATTCAAATGTTTCCAGTCGTTCCAAACGTTTTCATGGCGTCAAAGTCCAAATGAGCACATTATTTTTTCGACTGGAAACTGTGAGAACATTTGATGTTTGTATATTAGTATATTGAATGTGTGGTCTGAAAGATGCTCAGATCATTTCATTCACTTATTATCTACTCTGTAAATACTCTGAGACAGGACTGTACATCTCAGGAAATAACTGTCTTAGTCTAACTGAGTCCTTTTGGAGATGAATATTTCTGCTGCCGGCAGTATAAAAGGAAGACAGCAGCAGGCTCAGTGAGTAAGTAACAGGCTTTCCAAATGAGAGCTTTAGCTTCTACACACAGTGAAACGGCCAAGCTGAATTTTCATATTCTTACTTTGAAGAGCTCCACCTCCACCTCAGTGGTAAATATGATGGGCTTTAGTCTGATTCCTGAGATTCCAGCTTGGCTTCTTTTTTGTAACCAGCTACAAACTGAAAATAATAAATACCCCCTGAAGCTGGAAACAGCCCCACTCAGAAGGAGGAGCCCCTGTTCTTGCCACAGCTGTGTGAATATGGATGTTGTACATGACACGGAAACTTCTCCCCCACATCTCACACCAACCAAAGCATCACACCTCTGAACCAACAGTGACTTTAAGCTGAACCACTAATCTCACGACTGAGAGCACAATCTGCTTATTTCAGACCTGAGCTCAGGTGCAGAACTGATACAGACTTCAGAGTCCCTGGAGTCCCTTTCACTCTGCTCTCCGTGAGAGCGGCGTAACGCTGCCGCCTGTTGGCCCTGTACTGCTCCAGCCTCTTTGCCTCCTCCAGGGGGTCCTGCAGCACTCCTTCCCACCTCAGGCTCTCCCTGGCCTGGATGCTGGGCTCCGTCACATGTGCCACGGTCTCACTGTGGCTGGGCGTGAGGGCAGTCTGTGGATCTCTGTGCTGTCTTCTGCTCTTCTGATCGCTGCCGCTGCGCTGTGCTCTGTTCTTCTTACCGGCTGCTCTGAGCTTGGGGACAGGGCCCTGCCTCGTTCCCGGACCCCGAAGGGGTAGCAGCGATACTGGGATGACATCAGGAGGCAAAGATACAGCCAGAGGTTTCCCTGCAGGGAGAAAACACAGACAAGTAGGATCCTGCACACCACCAGAAACACCCAGGCTTAAAATGACTCGGGATGAGGAGTCCTAGAGCGAGGGAACTTGTGATCATCCACCAGACCAACATGCTACTTTTACTTTGTTTGAATGAGCACAGTGATACATTTCCATCATCTCAAATAACAATACTAAGATCTTTGTCCAGTCTGTGCGCCGTAATGCTGCTGAAAGAGGGTTTCAGGTCTTTGAGGCGTTTGACTTGGACACACAGGAGGTCGTACCAGTGTCTTTATAAATAAAATATATTATTATTATTATTATTATTCTGTGTGCACGGGCAGCTTGTACTCTGATTGCATGCTCTCTTTTTGTTCATTAGTTACATTTCCTGTGCTGTAACTTAGCAGAATAACAACAGCTCATCTTGTTTTGTAAGAGAAATGAAACATTTTCAGATACTGGGAATTTTTTATGGACTATTCATAAGAAACAGCCTTCAGATGTGGGATCTGAAAGCCTTACCTTTATTTTCTGATGCAGAAGTGGAAGGAGTTGCTTTCTTTCTTTTCTTCTTTTTCGTCTTTCTGAGCTCAAAGCATTTGGGTGGTTGGAGCAGCTTACAGTTTTTGTCCTCTGGCATGTTGGTGAGCAGTGCTCAGAAACGCACACCTGCAGGCTGACTAACTGGTTCAGGATCAACAGCTGCACACCGAGTGTCCGCTATGATTTCCAGGCTGTGTTGGTTTGTTCCCCTCCATTCCACAGAAAGTAAGTAAAAAGTGGGGGAAACGCCACCACACCGCATCGCTACTTTCCTGCTTGTTCCGGAACAAACATCTCGTTCAATCACACTGAACTGAGGGGTTGCCGTGCGACGCGTCTCCATGGTGACAGGATACACCCTCTCAGAAAAAAAGAGCCGTTTTGGTAACAAACTTGTAGCTCGGCTTAGATATGTCTTTAAGACGAGGAATACCGACACGTATACAAAAATCTGCTGCTTTTAGCTGTATTCCATCAAATATAATCATAAGTTTTGTGGCCCCGCATTCGTGTACTGTTTGTGAATACTTTGCTAATCTCTTGAAAAGTTGTAGGACGGTTTGATTCATTATTTGGCATTGGTGACATCATTTGTTTCAATACATCAACGAGAAGATGAGCAAACAGTGAAATCTAAACGGTCCAGAACAAAGATGTGTTCCTGACCCCGACGTGACTTGAACACGCAACCTTCTGATCTGGAGTCAGACGAGCTACCGTTGCGCCACAAGGTCTTTCAGGCCAGCCCGGGAATGGCGCTAAAAAAAATAACATTACTGGCAGGAGTCTAGGAGACGGTGTGACAGGTGAATTCTCTACAAGCCGTCACGTAACGTTTGACTGTACCTGTGTAAAGTCATTTCGGTAAAACGACACCTCAAACTACACACGTGACCCTCACATGACACCAGAGAGTTATTATCAGCTCCGGGCCATGCACTGGCAGCCAGTCACTGAAGATGAAGCCAGAATAAGGAACAAGGAAGAGGTGATTGTTGATCATCTCATGGATCACAAGGTGACATGGAAGTTGGGGCACTCCCCTTTCTGTGAATAGTTCGCTGAGCAGAGCATAAACTGATTTACAGAAGGCTTGATGTTTAATTAAGATAACACCCTCCTTTCAGGATCCCTAAGCACATTAGTGTGGAATGAGTTATAGTGACAAAAAAAGAAAGCAATGGGGACCATTTCAAAGGTTTCAGGGAGCTCAAGAGCAATTTGATCAAATGTACTCTTTTTAAAAGGCAAAAAAGGAGTTAGAAATTTCAACAGAAGAAAACCTTTCAAGAAGCAGGAAGAATGGCTGAAAACCAACTCTGTTACCTATTTACAGTTTTGGTTAATAATAACTAAAGCCTGTTTGTGTTTCTGCCGTATTCTTATTATTTCTACAGGTCAGACAGTTTGCATCAACATTTTATTTGACTTTTTTAGTGAACCAGGTACTCTCTCTTTTAGAAAATGCTACCCGAAACGTACCTGAAATGCCTCGTAGGCATTCAAGGTTTCAGTTACTTATCTACATAATCATGTAAAACATTTGCATAATGACAGCCGGTGGCAAGTTTGGCATATGTCAAAGAAAATAAATACAAGTATCTGCGTTGCACCCTTTTAGAGCGATCAGACAAATTAGAGCTGACTGGGGGGGGGGGCTATAAAGCCATGTGAAGCTGGGGGAATTGTGCAGTGGCGTTAAAAAAAATAAAATCACTGCTAGTAGTCATGTGACCCATTGTTTTAATGAAAATACTAAAAAGATAACTAAGTCTCCATCTTAGAAAGAAGTGATTTATCCGATCACCGCCTGGAAACTCCAACACGCTTATCATTCCTATTCGTGTTTCTGTTTTATGCATCGGACAACTTCCACTGTGTGCAGCGTGGAACTTAGAAGGGAGTTTCCATCCTGTTTGTGTTTCACAGCGCCCTCAGTTCTGTAAATACTTTACAAGAATGCACAGACAGAAACAATTACATCTATGGTTTTCATTAAAGTGTGGCTGTATCAGCTACTTTATCAGTGTTTGATCTGTGAACGGATTGACGCTTTGCGGTAAGACGTGTTGCATCACTTCCTGTTACCTTGCTTGTGCACTGTGGAATTTCTTGCTCCGCTTGGAGTACTGATAATCACTTTATTTCGATCTATAACTTACACAATTTTGCATAGTTAAACTCTATAGCTTACCGTTCTGTTCTAACACACTCCTACAGATCTTTATTGTCACTTTTTAACGGTGTGTCTGGTTCTCTAGCGTAGCATGGCTACCGGTTCTCTTCCTCCTTCTCCTGCTTTCACCTGCTCCGTGTGTCAGATGTTTAGTTACTCCTCTGCCTCCTTTAGTGATAATGGTACATGTAACAAATGTAGTCTTTTTGTAGTTTTGGAGGCGAGGTTATCTGAATTGGAAGCTCGGCTCTGCACTGTTGAAAATCAACCGATAGCGAGCCAGGCCCCTTTTGCCAGTGTGGAGCCACCTAGCGTAGCTAGCTCCATTAGCCGCCCCCAGGCAGAACCCGAGCAGCCGGGATTACATCGTGGCTGGGTGACTGTCAGGAAGAGGCATAGCTCTAAAGTCAAGCCCGTTGTTCACCATCGACCTGTCCACGCTTCAAACAGATTTTCCCCACTCAGCGACACACCCGCTGAGGACAAAACCCTGGTAATTGGCAGCTCTATAGTCAGAAACGTGGCATTAGAGACACCAGCGGCCATAGTCAAATGCATTCCAGGGGCCAGAGCGGGCGACATAGAATCCTATTTAAAACTGCTGGCTAAGGATAAACGTAAATATGGTAAAATAGTTATTCACGTCGGCGTTAATGACACCCGGTTACGCCAATCGGAGGTCACTAAAATTAATGTTGCATCGGTGTGTGATTTTGCCAAAACAATGTGGGACTCCGTAGTTTTCTCTGGACCCCTGCCAAATCTGACCAGTGATGACATGTTTAGCCGCATGTCGTCCTACAATCGCTGGTTGTCTAGATGGTGTCCAGCAAACAACGTGGGCTACATAGATAATTGGCAATCTTTCTGGAGAAAACCTGGTCTGATGAGGAGAGACGGCATCCATCCCACTTTGGAAGGAGCAGCTCTCATTTCTAGAAATATGGATGAATTTATTTGCCACCCTAAAACATGACAACCCAGGGTTCAGACCAGGATGCAGAGTTGTAGTCTTACACACTTCTCTGCAGCTTCCCACCTGCTGCTACCCACCCAATCAATTAACACAAAAGGAGCAAATCCTCTTGTGCAAAAAGAAATTATTAAAACAAAAACTTTAACTGAACAAAAACATCAAACTATTAAATGTGGTTTGCTGAATATCAGATCTCTCCTTTCCAAGTCTCTGTTAGTGAATGAGTTGATGTGTGATCATCATATTGATATATTTTGTCTTACAGAAACCTGGCTGCAGCAGGAGGATCATGTTAGCATCATGTTAGCATCATGTTAGCATTAATGAAGCAACTCCCTCTGACTGTTTAAATGTTCACGTTCCTCGAACCACAGGCAGAGGAGGAGGAGTGGCAGCTATTTTCAGATCAGGGTTACTCATCAGTCCCAGACCCAAGATTAGTTTGAGCTCTTTTGAATCTCTGATTCTCAGTTTTTCCCACGCAAAGTGGAAATCCCAGAAACCTCTTGTGTTTGTTGTTGTGTATCGTCCACCTGGCCCTTATTCTGAGTTTCTGTCTGAATTCTCAGAGTTTTTATCCCAGTTAGTGCTGAGTACAGATAAAGTCATTGTAGTGGGTGACTTTAATATTCATGTAGATGTTGAAAATGATAGCCTGAATATGAACTTTAATTCTATATTGGACTCTATTGGATTTTCTCAGAGTGTTCACAGAGCGACTCACTGCCTTAATCACACCCTTGATCTTGTGCTGACTTATGGCATTGAGAGTGAACAGTTAACAGTGTTCCCTCATAACCCTGTCTTATCTGACCATTTTCTGATAACCTTTGAGTTTACATTACTTGACTATACAGTTTCTGAGAAGAAGTTTACGTATAGAAGGTGTCTATCAGAGGATGCTGTAACCAGATTTAAAGAATTAATTCCATCATCCTTTTCTTCACTGCCATGTGCAGATATGACAGAGGACGACTACATAAACTTTACTCCAGCAGCACTTGACTCTCTTGTTGACAGCACTATAGTTTCAATGCGTACAGCACTGGACAATGTTGCCCCTCTGAAAAGGAAGGTAATCAGTCAGAAGAGGCTGGCTCCTTGGTATAATTCACAGCTGCGTGCTTTAAAGCTGACTGCAAGAAAGCTGGAGAGACAGTGGCGTTCCTCTAATTTAGAAGAGTCTCAGTTAGTCTGGAAAGATAGTTTAACAATGTATAAGAAAGCCCTTCGTAAAGCTAGAACTGCTTATTATTCATCATTGATAGATGAGAATAAGAATAATCCCAGGTTTCTTTTCAGCACTGTAGCCAGTCTGACTAAGAGTCCGAGCTCTGCTGAGCCAGTTATTCCTTTAACTCTCAGCAGTGATGATTTCATGAGCTTCTTTATTAATAAAATTGTTTCTATCAGAGAGAAGATTGATGGAGTCCTTCCCACTATTATCAGTGATGTATCATCAAGTACAGCAGCTTTAGAAGTATCATTAGAACCTGATTTGTATTTAGACGGCTTCTGTCCAGTTGATCTCTCTGAACTAACAACAGCAATAGTCTCTTCTAAACCATCAACTTGTGTTTTAGACCCAATCCCAACCAGACTGTTCAAGGAGGTTTTCCCATTAATTGACACTTCCATATTGGATTTGATCAATCTGTCTTTGTTGACAGGATATGTACCTCAGACTTTTAAGGTTGCTGTAATTAAACCTTTACTTAAAAAACCTACTCTTGATTCAGAAGTGTTGGCTCATTATAGACCTATATCCAATCTCCCTTTTATGTCTAAAGTTCTTGAAAAAATAGTTGCAGCTCAGCTTTGTGATCATTTACACAGAAATAATCTGTTTGAAGAGTTTCAGTCAGGATTCAGAGTGCATCATAGCACAGAAACTGCACTGCTGAAAGTTCCCAATGATCTCCTCTTAGCCTCTGATAGCGGACTTGTGTCTGTGCTTGTCCTGTTGGATCTCAGTGCTGCATTTGATACGGTCGATCACAGTATCTTATTACACAGACTTGAACATGTTATTGGGATTAAAGGAACTGCATTAGGCTGGTTTAAATCATATTTATCTGATAGATTTCAGTTTGTTCTTGTAAATGAAGAATCTTCCTCACACACCAGAGTAAGTCATGGACTTCCCCAGGGTTCTGTGCTTGGACCGATTCTTTTCACTTTATACATGCTTCCATTAGGTAACATTATTAGACAGCATGGCATAAATTTCCATTGCTATGCTGATGATACTCAGCTGTACTTATCTATAAAACCAGATGAAACCAATAGGTTGGTCAGACTACAAGCATGTCTTAAAGACATAAAGACCTGGATGACTCAGAACTGTCTGCTGCTAAATTCAGACAAAACTGAAGTCGTTATCTTTGGACCTGAGCGTTTCAGGGAGAAATTGTCTAGCTATATAGTTACTCTAGATGGTATTTCCTTGGCTTCTAGTTCTACAGTGAGGAACCTTGGAGTTATTTTTGACCAGAACTTATCATTTGACTCGCATATAAAACAGGTTTCTAGGACTGCCTTCTTTCACCTTCGTAATATTGTTAAAATCAGGAACATCTTGTCTCAGAGTGATGCAGAAAAACTAGTCCATGCATTTGTTACTTCAAGATTGGACTACTGTAATTCTTTATTATTGGGCTGTCCCACATATTCTCTGAAAAGCCTTCAGTTGATCCAAAATGCTGCAGCCAGAGTTCTGATGAGAACTAACAGGAGAGATCATATTTCTCCAGTTTTAGCTTCTCTTCATTGGCTCCCTGTTAAATTCAGAATAGAATTTAAGATTCTTCTCCTTACATATAAAGCTCTTAATGACCGAGCTCCATCATATCTTAAAGATCTCATTGTAAGATATTTTCCTAACAGAGCACTTCGTTCCCAAACTGCAGGTTTACTTGAGGTTCCCAGAGTTTCTAAAAGTAGAATGGGAGGCAGAGCCTTCAGTTATCAGGCCCCTCTATTGTGGAATAAGCTGCCAGTAAATGTCTGGGAAGCAGACACCCTTTCCACTTTTAAGACCAGGCTTAAAACTTTCCTTTTTTATAAAGCTTATAGTTAGGTCTGTTGAATCTGCTAGTGTGTCTGCTAGTGTGTCTTGTTCTGCCTCCACCTCTGGCACCCTCTATACTTTCATTACCCCCTACCCGAACCAGGGTTTGCATCCCCACCCCGCTGTGACTGGTGTGCAGTTGGTGAGAGGCTGAGGTAGCTTGTGGCTGTAAAAAGATGGTTGTTGTGGTGTGAGGAGCAGATCTATATAGGGAGTATAGGGAATTACTCACTGAGTCTGGTCCTTTACTTTATTTTATTATTTATTTTTTCGTTAGCACAAGTTTCTTGTGTTTACCTTGAATAGGGATGGCTCAGGTGATCCTGAAACATCCCATAGTTAAGCTGCTATAGGCCTAGACTGCTGGGGGGCCTCATCTGTCACACCTTTCCTCACTTTACTCTCTTTATGTATATGTGATATTATTGTGGTCATTAACTCGTGTTTCCCTGTTCCAACAGATATCCTTTGAATGGTGTTACAGTGCCGCCGTCGCGGTGGCCCCCTGCCCCCCTCCCCATCCCCCCCCCCCTTCCCTCCCCCCCCCCCCCCCCCCCCTTTTTCTGTCTTCTCAAACCCCAGCTGGTCGAGGCGGATGACCACCCTTCCTGAGTCTGGTTCTGCCAGAGGTTTCTTCCTGTTAAAAGGGAGTCGTTTCTCTCCACAGTCGCCTCAGGCACGCCGCTCAGGCCGGGAGATTGGACCGAAAAAACAAAAAGTTTTCAGTGCAATCTGTTGGTTTTCTTAGCTAGGAAATTGTTTTTGAATTGGCTCTATATGAACGAATTGGATTATTTTATGAATTATGATTATTATTAATTAATTGAATTCCAATTGGCTTGAATTGGACTTACTATCTAAGTGCCTTGAGATGACATTTGTTGTATTTGGCGCTATATAAATAAAAATGAATTGAATTGAATTGAACTTATCACATTGTAAAGTATTACACTCTTACCATTCTAATGGTAAAGGCCCTGGGATTCTATGTTCTGACTGCTATTAAACCTCCCATGCACCAGCGCTAAGAATAGCACAGTGTCAGAGCTCAAACTGGTCTGTCCTGCTTCTGCATTTCCCACATAACTGAACTTTGCCAGTAAGAACTGCAGGAAGAAAGAGGATAAATCACCATGCTGAGTCAGAGAGGACACGTAGCATTTATCCACGCAGGAGTGACAAAGTTCACAGCAAGATGCCGACACGATACCAGTGTTTCTACAGCCCTGAGCGAGCTGACTGCCAGGAGTCCACATTTTACAAGCAGGCAGCTCAGACAATCTATAGCAGTTTATTTCAGATTTCACAGAAAGTCTGACCCATAATTCCCGGCCTCCTTTGCCAGGTCATATGATTCCTCTGCGCTGTAAACCACACCTCGATCACATCTTGTTCTGACGAGCTCGCAGGTCACGGACAGCGGTGGGGGAGATGTGACCTGCATGTTTCTCCATCTGGGGCGGACATCCGTATACAAACAGATCTTCAGCTGCAGTAAGTGCCCCGGGACGGGCTCGCAGGGCCATCGTCAACAACAACTTTTGCAAACATGCCGATTTAGATTTTATTTGGAGAGGCCTGCACATTAGATAAATGTCAGTTCATAGGGGTGAAGGTTTTAAAGGTGGGGGGAGTTTAACCTAACTGCTATCCCTTCAGGCACTCCAGATATTTTCAGAGAGAAATTAGATCATCTTACAAGCTGAAGTAGGTTATTCTGTGTTAAAAGTATTGAGTAACAGATGCAGAGTACAGCTTATTCTCTGGACTGATTAGCACCTGAAATTAGTAAATGTTATATAATTATTTTCCTCACAAGCTATTTAACTGGTGAGCTCAAAACAAAAGATCCCCTGAGAAACAGAAACGGAAAAACAGAAGTTTTCACATGACTGTAATCATGATGCTGCTGTAGGCAATCAGCAACTTATACCTTTGCTTTCTACACTAATCTTAACTAAAGTGGTGTCAAGAAAGTCACAAATGATTTCCTCCCCCACAAATACCTAAAAAGGACATTGTGTCTGCCTCAGGAGGCAGCGAAGGTTACAGAGACAGCCGAGTGATTAACAGCTCCACAGACACAGCGTGTGGTGGCTAATCAAAGTCTTATGGGAAGTGGAAGAAAATGGGGAACTCACAAAGAACTGCAAGAGATGTTGAGGTCATGCTGGTATTTACAGAAAACCAACCTGTTACTGTGTGCTCTGTTAAAATGATCTAAAAGGGGAAAAACTGCACACAGCAGAAGACGTAGGCTGGTGGCTCGGGCCTTGCATGCATCTGCAGCGTGTGCTCAGCGTGTCAGGTGACGGTGAGGAAGCAGGTTTTCAAGCTGCAGCAGCCTTAAAGCTGCAGAGTGACAAGCCCAGGTTCGGAGGAGAGAGGAGAGAAAAGAGGACTGGCCTTCTGTGTGCGTCAGCACCGAGAGGGGAACAAGTTCATCTCAGCCCGCTGCGTCTCCAGGGTGGGCTGAGATGAGCTGCCTACTCTGTCTTAATTGCACAACACCACAACTTTTGTGCAATTTGTGCAGGTTCAAAATAAAACATTGAGCTCTGTCAGCAAACTCGTACTGAACCCATTTGAATGTTGACAGGTTGTTGATTCTTCCTGATGCCGATAGTTTGGAGGCAGAGCTGCTTTTAAGGTGCTAATATCACCCCAGGAACCCAGATGTGATTACATCTGACCACTTTTATCGTCCTAACTCCATTTAGAAGAAAACAGAATATGGCCCCGCAGGATCTGTGTCAAGAAAAAAAATACGGTGAGACAGCTGTTAAAAACTCTCACTCATCAATATTAAGCAATAATAATAAAAGCCTTGAACCTCCTTTTTTTTTTTTTACAAACAGAAGGCCTTAAAATGATGCCATGAACGCTAAAAAACTGCTTATTTAGGATTGCTTTTAATACCCAGTAGCATGATGACACTTTTATCTTATTTGATCTTATTCAATTTTGTTGTATTTTATTGCTTTCACTGTTCGTTTATTGTTTTTATTTGTTTTTACTTCTTCTTCTCTTTATTTATTACCTGCTGTAAAGCACTTTGGTACACCGTAAGGATTGTCTGTAAAGGGCTGTAGAAATAAAGTATATTTACATTTTAAAAGTGAGATACGTAGTTCATGTGACTGTAGCTTCCATCAATTGGTTTAATAATCTGAGATTTTGTTGCTACAACTTTACATATTTTGACACTTTACTACCAACAACAGGAGATTAAAGGGGAAGTTGTTTTTTTATATGTTCATCTACTCACCGATAACAGTTTGGTGAAAGTCTGCGTCCTTCGGAAGATATTTAGATCACTGGAGATCAGTGTATATCCATATAACAGAAAGAACAGGGCAGAGACAGTACAGCCTCTGAATAAGGCTTTATCTGTCTTTATTTCACCAATACTTTAAGACCAATGAATGAATGAATGCGTACTATTGCACTGTTAGCTCAGCGCTGCCCTGTTGTTGTTATCGGGGGCTATCGGGGGGCTTATCGGGGGCTTTCTACACACATGTCTAATGGGATGACATCATCAACGCGCGCCGCTGCAGCACTGATTGGTTTTCTCTGCCACTCCTACACCAAACTTTAACTTTTACTGTGATGTAATGAAATGTAATCTGTAAAAAGTCTATTCCAGGACAGTGGCTCTTAGAAAGAAAAGGGATTTGTTTGGATGATCACATAGGGAAGTGCTCTTTGTCTTGTCTCCCTCTATGTGGAAAACGCTGTTCACTGCAGGACACCTGCCCATCTCCACCGAGTACTTTCTATAGACCTGTTTCTTTGTTCCTCTCGTCAGCTGCCAAAAGGTGAAATTGTGACTGGAAATCCGCACATTAAAGCTACATGCCAACTCATGGTCACTTAAAGCATTTCCAGACTGTCGCTTTGCTCTCATAAATTCCTGATTTTACTACCACAGTGACATCAGAAAAAAAGTGAATTAAAAAGGTCTGTGCAGATGCTGAACTTCCATCTCAGCTGGTCTCCCACAGAGAAAGCTGCAGAACATCTGTACATCTATGCTTCAGTCAACAGCTTGATTCCCCTCCCGTGCACTCCTGCTGAGGTGGTTTCATTAAGCGGCTGAGTTGAGCTGTAACTGCTGATCCGATGGGCTGGTTAGGTTCTTGTGTGAGATTTAAGGCACTGATTTCAAACTAATCCCTGATGTCCAACCACAGAAGGTTTGGGACAATCTGTAAACTACTTTTTTTGGGGTCAGTATGGTCTGCAGGTTTGCAGACCATATGGCTGCCTATGTAGCACTAGCCTTGCGTCAGTGTTTATAGCACAGGGCTGGACATGGTCTCAGGACGGGAGATTGGACCGAAAAAAAAAAAAAAAGTTTCAGTGCAATCTGTTGGTTTCCTTAGCTAGGAAATTGTTTTGAATTGGCTCTACATGAATGAATTGGATTATTTTATAGATAATTATGATTACAATTAATTGAATTCCAATTGGCTTGAATTGGACGTTATTATCTAAGTGCCTTGAGATGACATTTGTTGTATTTGGCGGTATATGAATAAAAATAGGAAGAAAAAAAAATAGGATGGTCTAACAAAATGAAGCGTATAGCCACTTCTGCAGGCACCATCACTGCAGAGCTCTAAACGTTGTGCGGATGGACAGAGCTAAAGTTACATGTGTGTTATATCAGTACCAGTAAGTGGTTCATTGAGTAGATTTACAAACTTTGCCGTGTCGATGTTAGTCTCCTTTTTATTTGAACAGCCATATGGTGCGAGAGGGGCCCGCTTAGACACAGGCAGGCCTTGAACTTAGTTGTTGATTGTAGGAAAAATGCCAATTCAGTGTTCAGAGAAGTATGGCTTTTCAAAAATGGGTCCACCTTCATCAGCCAGACTTTGTGTTGCTGTTGGTCTCTTAAAGGAACAGTTTAGATTGGGAAAACCACAAGGCAGAGACCCAGGAAATGACTCTTCAGTGTGCCCTGTTGTTTCTGAGCAATCTCTGGGCTTTTTTGTTCAGGGAAGATTCTGAAATGATCTAAAAGAGCTGGTTGAATTCTATGAATGCGAAGGAAAGGAGCTTTAGTGTCTCCTTTGGTCTCTACCTTGCATAAAAAGCACTGAACCATTGCTAACTAAGGAGAAAAGGGTAATGCTATCCTACCACTGCTTGAGACCACAGCATCCAAAGCTCAGTTATTTTCTCACAGTTGTAAAATCTGGGATTCATGCTGAGAACTAGTGTGGTGAGCGGCCCGGAACAGCAGCATGTAGCCTTATAGGCTTGTAGTTTCCTTTTGTGGCTTTTTCTACCTGTTTGAGAATCACAACATTTACTGATCAAACATGAGTGCTAACAGTTTGATATTACTAGAATAAGCCTGCCTCTGGGACACAATGCATTAAGCAAAGGGCATTTTTGACTGAATTTTCATCATCAGTACAGTTTTATTAAAGAGGTGTTTTTTTTGTGGGGCCTTGAAGTGTGTACTGTAAAAGTAACGGATCAATCCAGGTGCAACTAAAGAATGACTATTCAGCCTGACAAACATCCTCTGATAGGCATCATCCCTGAAAGAAATGAGAACTGAGTACAATAAGAGCTCTAACACATCATTGGTTTGTTATTTCTTTTAATGCAAAGACACTAGAAACGTGTTAAAAAAACCTTTTTGATTATTCCAATAGTTGGATTTTATTTCTCACAGATTGCAGGTTTGCTGCTGCTTAGTGTCATTTATTTGACTGATGCTCATATAGATGAATAATATGAACATCACTGCAGCCCTGTTCAAAATGCTGAACCTTGTAGTAACTGGAAACATTAGTAGTTGTAGTTCTGCCCTCCTAAAGCTCAGTCTGACCGAACCCTTCCATAAGTTCTGTATTCCTGAGCGTAATATCACCAGTAACACAACCTGCGTGTTTCCTGCGCGCAACGCGCTCCTTCCTGATGATTACAGGCATTATTCCATAAACTGCTCAATCTGCTGCCTCACGCAAACAGCTGTCTTGCGTGCGCGCGTCAGATCTGTACTGATTCCAACGTGAGCTTCTCGTGATGCTACGTCATTACGCTGCCAGCTGATCGGCCTGAGAAGCCGGGTGTGCGTCTGGGTTGGGCGTGTGAATGTGTGAGATATAGAGGGAGGCAGGACTGTGAAAGGGGCTGAAGTTCTGCGCTGCCTTCTCCGCGATAAAAAGCCTCCAGATGCACCAAAGCTGTCAAAGCTGGCCGCAGCGCGGAGCCGGAATCCGGGGCCAGACACACCCTGCGGAGCGCCGTGACTCCGCCGAGCAGAGGGCGAGGCAGCCCGGCTGAGCCCGCTGAACCGGACCGTGCCGACGCGCCGGAGCAGGCAGCAGCGGGCCGAACGGTGCTCAAGGTGGGGCGTATTAACTTACTGTCCGTGTGCTTCTGCTGGCGGAATGCTTGTTCCTGGCAGCCGGATTTAGCCTGTGGGGGCTCCATGACCCAGTTTGCGTAGAAATGGCAACTCGGAAACGGTCCTTTGCACGACTTTATTAAAGTAAAAGTGGCCTCTGTAGGTGGTATTTGAGTTTTATAACAACAGGTTCTGAGATTCTCGAGGATTCAGTTGTGATGTTGTAGTTGTTCTGGTTGAGGGCCTGTCTGTGTGTCCAGGCCCACTGACTCCGGCAGCTCACAGGACTTCCAGGCACTGTGGAAATGTGACATTTGCTCATCCCAGCACAACCGACAAGAGGTTCATTTATATGCTGTTAACAACATACATTTATTTAAAAAAGACTTGTGGCAGCCAAAGAGTTGCTAAATGTCAAAATGACATCTTAAAGATAACAGATGAGCCACATTTATGGCTAATGACTTAAAGATGTTGCTTTTCAGACTTTTGTATGTAATAAAAACCAGGAATCGTGTTTTCAAGCCTCTAAAGAATGACTTTCATTCATCATTTCAAAGGCCAGAGTAAAAGGTTGCAGTTGAAAGGACAAGGCTTGTGTTTGTCCAACTTGTCAAGAAGTGTCTTCACCCGAAGCCTCTTCAATTCTGCTGAGTTCATGATAGGCCAAAGAAAAGCCTGAGCTCAAGTAGGCGAGAGGTGAAAATCAGGATGGCTGAGGCAGAGCCATGTCTCAGAAATGCAGTCTTATGGCAAAGATGGAAAATTCCTCAAGCAAAAGACGAGTTAATGTGGATGTTTGTGAGAAGCAGTAAAACATTATGAAGGCAGTGATCAGGCCTCCCTGTCCAGTGTTCAGACCTCAAATCTCCTCACTTCTATCTGTGCAAGGCTCAACAGCCTGATACACTTGTTAAAGGTATTTTTACAGCAAAGTGCATTTCTGTATGAGCAGTGTTCCCCAGGCATAAATGGTTGGAGATTAAAGCTCACTGTTATGTATGTTACATCGGTGGAGATGGTCTTACATAATTGTGCAGCTAGAGTTCAGCGTGCCGGTAGGAATGCGCAATAGACTGTGTCACGAGCCGCATTTGTGCCATTGCGAACCAGAGTGTGACATAATCCAGCCTGTCATTGAGGATCACATGGCAGTGGCAGGATGTCACTTCGAAAGCAGCTCATCTTGTGCCGACGTGCGCTTTTCTTGGTGTCCGGGCCAAACGAGCAGCCTCCTCGGTGCGGCTTCACTGCTTTCTTTTGCAGAAGTGAGGCCATCTTGCTCAACCTGGGTTCCACCCTTCATTCCTATTGCATGCCATGTCAAGGAAGGATGGGGCAAGAAGGAAAGTGTTATGTAGGTTCATTTAAAGGAGAAAGCAGAGAAAAAAAGCTGTTATTTGAGTCCAAACTGCCCTGCCTGCCTGCCTGAGGACAGGCTTACGGGCCTCCTACACTGCATTACCATTTCCCAGCAGCGTCTTGAATTCAGAATGGCATTCAGCTATTCGTCAACACAACATGCACCCCTTATTTGTCGGGATCTCAGGGTTAAAGTAAGATGGAGAGGCTCTCGGCACTGAGAGCCACCGCCCTTTCGCTGGTTTCTGTCCCCGTTCCCAGCCTAAAATGATCAGTCTGTGTCCCAAACTGTGGGACAGAAAACGCTCTCCGACAGTGCCACACCCGCAGCAGAGGAATGTACCTGCGCTCAACACTTCTTCTTCAGCACGCGTTTCCATTGACACGGCTTCAGCTGTAATGTGAAAATCGCTGCCTCTCCTTTCACATATTTTCTGGTGTAGTTTCACTGAAACTGTGGTTTTTACTCCGTCGCCTCGTGCACTAATGTTGCACAATGACACAAGCCTGAATACGAAAAGGTCGGGGTGGAGGTATAGATATGTGCTGCCTCAGCCAGATATATCCCAGTTTGCCTTGAATTTATCTACTTTTGGTGACCGTTTCAAACAAATTCGGGCTCTGCTCGTGACTCCTGGCTCAGACTTGATAAGACGATCTTTGATAAGACCTCGTCCTTTAGATTTCTCTCAGACGCACACGTGCTACCCTTTTCAACTCTTATCCGCCTCGCTGTGGCAGAGAATGCACGTTTCCCCCCCCAGATCAGCTCATTCTTTTCTTTATTAGACTGTATGTTATCTTTTTTTACACTGCTGCCTCATGTATAAAAGCTTGTCTCAAGGCCATCCACTGCCTGTCATATGGCTGTGGCCACCTCCCTTTCTCAGATGAGGCAGAAAGGAAGGAAGAGGAGTGGGAGTGGGGGCGAAGGTGAGGGTCAGCCTGATAGTAAAGCTTCATCCAGGGCAGACCAGATGTAGACAGAGAGGGGATGGGTGAGGAATGGAGGGATGGAAAAGAAGGAGTGAAGGAGACTGTGCGAGCCCACAGCAGCCGGATGGAATTTCTAACATACGCAGCCGGAATGTCAGGAATGCAGGACAGTCTGATCTGACCGAGAGGGAGAGGGGGGAGAGGGGGGAGAGGACGGACGAGTCGGGAAAGACGCAGATAAAGAAAAAGTAGGGGAAGGGAAGGAGTTGGGTGCTCCACACTGGATGTCTTTGTGAAACCACAGAGTCACTGTTTGTGGAGAGAGCGTCCCGTTATGGAACAAATAACTAATTCAGTGTCTAAGTTCTGTGAGTCAACAGTTCCAACTATCATTGGTCCCAGGGGTGGCCATGAGGACTGAGACTCTGCGTCCTCCACCGTGTTCTTATTCAGATCAGAGCATGTCAACGCCTTCTCTTTCCCTCCCGTCACACCCCGACGCTCGGCCAGGGCCCCTTTAGTCGAGGCACCGGGCGCCCCTCTATGTCCTTCTGAGGAACCTCGTAAACATGGAAAACATCATTCTACAGGGCTTGTATAGCTCATATGGAGTGGAGAACCATCACAGGACCCCCAAACATTAAACTCAACTCAGAACTGCTGTTTTTCTACTTACTTTCACTCTTCTACACGTTGCCCATTAAAGTTTTGGGTTAGGACGGTTGGGTTTTAGAATACTCCATTTTATTAGGGAAACTTTAGCTGACACTTTCAGTGTTGCTGGGACAACACGTCCCCCCGACACCAGCTGGGAAATAGAATTATGCTACGTGGGTACGCTGAAGACTGAAAACCAACTGACCGTCAGTCAGCCGGTGAGAAGCTGGGACTGAGAGCATCTGGAGTGTGTGCTCGAGATGGAGAAGGGACAAAGGTCAGCGAATGTGCCCTGCAGAGGGTCGCATCAGATGGGCCTGGCTGCCTCTGGCATGTGTTCAGGGATGCCCACGTCCGTCTGCCCACATCCGTCTGCCGATCCGTTGGGCTCGGACTGATGGATGGCCGTTAAATTTTCTGCACCCTGGATGTCAACAGGATGAATCTGTGATGGTTTGCATACAGCCACACTAAATTAAGACGGTAAACATTATAGCTGCCACATATCTTCATTATCATTGTTAGCATGTTACATGAGGATAACATTGAAATGAAAAATATGTTAGCCGTAAAACTCCTCGCACAACACTTTCCTAAAGTAAGATATGCAACAACTGCAGTTACATGAGCAGATTCAGTTGTTCAGCTGCAGCATTTGTACAATCCCTGCTCTCATGAACCTCCATCCAGGCAAAATAACCAATGTGCCTTTTTTAGGATCATTTCTTTTTGCATACTGAAGTTTAGTATTTGTAAAGGAATAGAATAAATATTCATATTTAGCCACATTGTTTATGGGAAGCTGTTTCAAAATGGCGGCTGCTCCAAAGATTCTCCGTAGGTAACCGGATGAACCATCTACATCAACAGAGTGGAGTCAGCTGCTAAATCAAACCTTTGACAAAGACAATTGTGAAAGACCAGAAATCTCAGTCAGTGAGTTTATTTTCACAGTTAACTGGAGCTACAATTATAGTTCAACCACGCCATTTGATTGGATTACCGTCTTTGTCCCAGTGTGACACACACACGAGGGGAATCTGTTCGTTGATCTCAGCATGTCAGACTCCATCACACCTCTCCGTTTGTTACAGTTGGATTTTTGTTTCTGTTGACCAAAACAATTGAGAAAGTCTTGAGCCTTTCAGCTGCTGCAGCATGGAGCCCGTCTCTGTGACAGGTAACTGGTCAGGATGTAGCCTTCCATGCATGGAGCCCGTCTCTGTGACGGGTAACTGGTCAGGATGTAGCCTTCCATGCATGGAGCCCGTCTCTGTGACGGGTAACTGGTCAGGATGTAGCCTTCCATGCATGGAGCCCGTCTCTGTGACGGGTAACTGGTCAGGATGTAGCCTTCCATGCATGGAGCCCGTCTCTGTGAAGGGTAACTGGTCAGGATGTAGCCTTCCATGCATGGAGCCCGTCTCTGTGACGGGTAACTGGTCAGGATGTAGCCTTCCATGCATGGAGCCCGTCTCTGTGACGGGTAACTGGTCAGGATGTAGCCTTCCATGCATGGAGCCCGTCTCTGTGAAGGGTAACTGGTCAGGATGTAGCCTTCCATGCATGGAGCCCGTCTCTGTGACGGGTAACTGGTCAGGATGTAGCCTTCCATGCATGGAGCCCGTCTCTGTGACGGGTAACTGGTCAGGATGTAGCCTTCCATGCATGGAGCCCGTCTCTGTGAAGGGTAACTGGTCAGGATGTAGCCTTCCATGCATGGAGCCCGTCTCTGTGACAGGTAGGGTTGCAAAGGGGCGGAAAGTTTCCGGTAAATTTCCATGGGAAGTTAAGCTTGGGAATTTTGGATATATTCCATATTGGAAACTTTACATGGGAATAATGGGAACTAATGGGAATTTAGGAGAACTAACTGGGAATATATTATATCCAAGCATAAATATAAACAGAAGTCATAAGAAAACATCCATACAAAATGTTTTCAGCAGATTTATTTGTAAGTAGAGTAGAACACGTCCTAATTACTTGTTTCATGGATGAACAAAAACAGGAGTGTTGGGTTCAATATTACCCATCCCCTAACCTCACTCATTCAAAAATGCCCCACAAAGTCCCATTCAAAATGTTAAATGAAAAATGCCACTCTTCCTCCAAAACGTCCCATTAAACATGCAAATCTTCCTTCAAGCAATCCTCTGCGTTTTTGCTTAGTCAATAAACTCAAAACTTACTTCACTTTGTTAAGTCCACAGACTCAAATGTGTGCCTTCAATAGTCTTTGTGCTTCAGGCTCAAAAGTTATGGCGTGATCTTTGTGCCACCAGGTTGAGCGCGCAGTGACACTGATTTGAGGGCACAGATCTATCTGAAGGAACAATCATTTTAAGCGTATGCGTATGAATCTCACACACGCTCGCTCATAGGTGCTCGGACACGCGCTCAACTCTGACAAACTGCTCGCTCGAACGGCTCACTCTGCTCGCGCTCGGCTCTGTCTCTGCGCTCGCAACTCTGTGAGTTTTATGTAAATGAGCCACACCACCAGCCAATCAGTGCAGTCTGCAGACTCAATTGAACTTCTACCATCACCCTAAAGGAATTAAACTAGATGTTATATTTTTTTGTAAAACCAGTAATCATTACAGATTAAACCAATAACACAATTGATCAGTTTAAAGTTTAAAAGTTTAAAAAACCCACTGTGGGTCAGCTGCTATAGTTCATAACTTACTAGGTAAAAACAACCACTTCAATACTTCAAACATTTAATTTCCTAAGCTGGTGTAGTTTTATTTTTCTACCGTTTTAGATTTTGATCAAATCAAACTCAAATCAAGTTTATTTGTAGCACATTTCATGTACAAAACAATTCAAAGTGCTTTACATAAAATAAAAGCATTGCAGCAGGGAGTGGAAGAAGCATTAAAATACATAAAAGAATATAAAGAGAAACAAATAAAAAAGTTGATGTTAGGTTTCTTTCTCTAAAATATTTGTGACACCCTACAACAGTAATCAGTAGGCTAACTAGCTAGCACCCAACTACACCAGTTTTAACATGATTATTACAATTCTTCCTCTTTATTTTTTTATTATTTATCACACAAATACCAGTCTGTGAAAACTACCAGTCTGTGATTGGCTGGTGGTGTGGCTCATTTACATACAACTAACAGAGTTGCGAGCGCAGAGACAGAGCCGCGAGCGAGCAGAGAAATAGAGCCGAGCGCGAGCAGAGTGAGCCGTTCGAGCGAGCAGTTTGTCAGAGTTGAGCGCGTGTCCGAGCACCTATGAGCGAGCGTGTGTGAGATTCATACGCACACGCTTAAAATGATTGTTCCTTCAGATAGATCTGTGCCCTCAAATCAGTGTCACTGCGCGCTCAACCTGGTGGCACAAAGATCACGCCATAAAAAGTGTGCTCCAGTCTTCTAGAAATCTTCTGTACATGTGATGGAGGCGTGCACAGTGCCAGTAGGGGGTGTGGTCTCAGTAGCCATGCAGTAAGCAGTGTGCTCTGTGCATGTGATTGAGGAATGGCATCTGTTTGTTTTAGTCAAGATTATGCTAAAATATACTTTCCTCAACTATATTTAAGTTCCCTAGAAGAGCCAACCTTCAATTTTGAAAATTCCCAGTTTATTCCCTTAAATTCCCATGGAAAGTTTCCGTCTTTGAAAATTCCGGGAATTTTGCAACCCTCGTGACGGGTAACTGGTCAGGATGTAGCCGTGTTGCTTCCATGGGCTTCTGTACTGTCCCCTGACTGCTCCTGTTATTTCCAGGCCATAACCTGGGCTAGGATCTGATGGGCCGCTTTGATTTAACATATGCATGTGGCTCTCAAACACATGATCGAGTTATGTTTGTCCCACTTTGAAAAATTTGATTTTGTAAAAATTTCTTTGGACTAACTTGTTTAATTTTAAACGACTGATTTTGTGTTTATCTATTACACTATTATACTTTGCTCTTTCATTTCCATAAGACTCCCCAGTTGTGTTATAAGTGAAGTCATCCCAGGATCTCTGCCAACCTCTTTAGGAGCTGCCGTCGTTGACTGTTTTCACATCTTTAACTTGCTGCCAATTTAAAATGCTAAGTGAGCAGAAACAGCTGCACTCCAGATGCAGATGTATAGCTGGAGGCTGGCACGAGGGTTACGTATGTGATCTTTCAGAATAAAAGCGGACACCTTTTGGATGTGAAAGCTTGTAATGAGGTCGGTGGGATGGGACACCAACACATTGTCGCAGTGGGCCACATAAAGTGGAGACAAATGTATCTCAGAACAGCTCAGAAGTTTCAATCTGCCTCTGAATATTTAATTTAAAGCACACAAACCTAACGCTGAATCAGCATTGTAAAGCAGCAAAAATGTCAAACCCCAGATCAGGGATCAGTAAATTCCCAATGAGTCCAGCTCTGACTGCAGAATGGGGAAAAACAGAAAAAACAACTTTGATTTAATCAAAGATCAAATGTAAATGTGGCACAGCACTGGCAGCTTTCATTTCATTTTTCAGTTTGCGTCGGGCACAAGTCGGCACAAGCAGTCGGGCCTCTGCTGACTCACCCCCTCAGGAATAAAACTGCCATAGATTAGTCAGGAAGTGCGTTTCTAGTCACACCGAGTGTTTTTCTCGTCTGTTTCTGAATATAAATGGCTCCTTTTCAGGATGATGCCAACAAAAGTTGGTTAACACATTTGCTCCCTACATGGTTTTATAAAGTCCTGTTGATTGGGACACACCCCGTGTAAGAACTGTGTGCAGGGCTCTGAAATAGCTGGAATTATTCTGGCTCTCCTAACAGAAGGAATGTCCAGCACGTGTTGCTCATCGTCCTCAGAGTTTTAAGATCAACACAAGATTAGGTTCTCTGAAGGCAAGAAGAGCACAGACCTGCTCCAGCTTTCTGTGCCTTTGGCTTCAGCTGCTCATTTAGTCAAACTTTCAGTGGAATTAACTATTTTATCTTCACTTTTACCTTCATGTCGGCTTCAAACCACATCTGTACTTTAAGGTGTGTGTCGGGAAAGATTCAGAGAATACTTCCTTGATCAACAATCAAACAAAACCCCATGACAGATTTTTAAAAACGAAAGGAAACTTGATTTCTCAAAAGGCAGGACAATCTGTCCTATATATGCCTTTTAGAAGCAAGGCCTAGTCTTTCCAGGCATCCAATGTGGCCTGCAGATATCATAATAATCCATATCTGGGACAAAAAATCCTGAGTACACTGAAAAAAGCTAAAATAGCTGTCCGACCACAGCGGTTGGTTTGGAGGGATCATTTTGGTAAATGTCTGCCTGCACGCCCGTTCAAACACGATCTGTAAATTCTGCTCGGACTGCAAGCAGAAGCGAGGAAGCTTGGCTGAAAGTTTGTCCTTCACTTTTAAATTCCACACATCTTTGGATGAAAATGACTTTCAGTTTTAGATTTCACCCGAAGTCCTTCAGCGTTCAAAGTGGACACAGTCGCTGCATGTTCTCTGCGGGTGTCAACGTGATTGAACAAAGATGGATGAAGGAATGACTGTAACCCGGAATCTGTTTCCCTAACTAAACTAAATGAAGGCGCGGGGAGCCTTCACGGAAGCATTCAGCAGTCACCAAACACGTGAGACTAAACGCTCAGTCAGGTCATTTTAAAGATGAATAAAGTTTGGCTTCAGACCTTCTGCAGAAACATCCTCTCAACACCAAGGAGACAAAAAAACCCACACACAAAAAATAGCTCTTTCAACTCCTAAAAGGTTTCCAAGATGTCTGATTTTATTTACAGACCGTCTACTCCTCCTCAGCAGCTCTCCCTCATCCTTTGTTACCACGGTAACTGACTCGAATCATTTTCCATGAGGCCAGTCCGTCGGCGGCTGATGCCGGTAATCTGACCCGTGATCTTCTGCCGTTTTTACATCTCATCTCAGCCACTTACTCACAGCTGATCATGCACACTTCAGCTCGCCTGCACCCACCTACAGCACGGCGTGCGACTGGCTGCAGGCCACCTCGTGCCCACGCTTCTTTAGCAGGGACTTTAGAGGGGAAGTTAAACAATCTCTTCTTCTCTTTCTGCAGATATGTGCACACCTAAATCTGAAGGAGGAAGACGGAGTCACGGTTTTAATGCGACTCTGCGTCACTCCAGTCTGTCTTCTGTGGAACTCTCACGCCTGCTGACTGACTCCCAGCGCTCCCTCACCCATGGCCCCAAATGGCTGACACACAGCAGTTCTTCACTGGCAAGCTTTATGTTGGTGTACACATGCTAAAGCTGCCAGCTGAAGAACTGCTCTGGTCAGCCCTGCCCCGGATGATTCAAGAAGAGGAAGAGGATGTGTGCTGCTGGGAGTGGGAGTATGACTCAGTTTGGATCCCGTCTGATTTTTACTCTTATTGTTCATACTTCTGTAATGTTCCCATTTAACTTGTATTGTATTCTATGATATTTAATTTACGGTCAAACGTGTCTGTTTTTCACAGAAACTGCTTGAATGCTGTTCCCTTTTCTTTTCCTTCCACCTCACAATAAAGAACAAAATGTTCTCTCTGAAGTTTTATTGTCGACTGCACACAACAGGTAATAAAATGCATACCAGCACGAAGGATCCAGAAATAACACTCTCAGGAAAGCGCCTGATCGTGCACAAAAGTGTGTCACGCTTAGTTTGATTAAACTTTGAAGAATTTGGTGATCCCATTAAAGCAGAAAAACACAGATCAGATGCTCTTAAAGGTAAAATGAGTCTTTCCTTCATATCTTCACTGCACATCTGTTTTTAAGCTCATATTTAGTCAGAACTGTGGGTCCAATCCAGCTGCTGTTCCATATAAAGGAGGAGATGGTAAAGGAAAAACAAAAAGCTTACCTAACGTCTGTTCTTCAGGGCCTCAAGGCGTCACCGGATGCTTCGTGGAATTCTTTCACAGCATGCTCACTTGTGAAATCTAAAGACTTTCAAACTGGGAGATACGCTAAGAGGAATTACTGAAGCTGAAAATGTTGATGAGATAGGCCATTTCATCACCAACTCTTCATTAAATTTTAAAATGTGATCATGGGGGGGTTGCCCCACTATATGAACCTGACGTGGGCACGTGCAGTGCCTTTAACGCAGTCATTTTATTAAATGTGAGCTGTTGTCCTTAGTTTGGCCAAAGAATTACTCCATTATTTATTATCATTCTGTTAACTACAGATTGTTTGCTTGAATTGAACGAATCCACACAGATTTCAAATTCAAGGGCAGTCAGATGCATGCTGGGAAGAATTAAGGAGAAGCGGAATTAAGACACGTGAGACGAGTCACGCGGTTAATATCCCTGAACACAACCTGCAGTTAAAGCAAAGGAAAAGAACAAACAAAAAAATCAAAGCCTTTGACACTTGTTTTCCAAGTTTAACTCAAGAAATTTAAAAAGTATGTGAGGATTGGATAAAAGGCGCGTGCTGTGATGCGCTTTCTCACAATCACCACCAGATGACGTGATCTCCTGCAACTGTGAGGCCTGAGGGAGATGCACTCAGTCCGCTGAGCCTCACAGGGAAAAGTCTGCTTTGCTTAGAGTTTCAGCGTCATGCATGAAACGTTTCATTGTTGTGTCAGAATTGAACACACCAAGATTTTCTTAAACTAAGTTTCTCCGGATGAGTCTTCATTGTGTCTCCATCTACTTGATGAACTAACGGCACAGAAGTCCAAGCACCGTCAGGAGCATGTTTGCACCTTTTAAGCTACTTTTAAAACTTCTGCCGAAAACATGCTGAAATTCTGTCAAAACCACAGCTGAGGGACGGTTGGTGGCGTAGTGGGTACAGCAGACGCTCCATGTACAGAGGCTATAGTCCTCGTGCAGCTGGCCCCGGTTCGAATCCCGCATTGGAAGGCCCTTTGCTGCATGTTATTTCCCTCTCTCAATCAATCAATCAATTATACTTTATTAATCCCCGAGGGGAAATTCCAGTCTCTGCCCCTTGCTTCCTGTCTCTCTTCACTCTCCTATAATAAAGGCATAAAAAGCCCCAAAAAATAATAAAAAAAGAACCACAGCTGAAATAAGTCAGCCATTATTCTCATGAGATAGAAAACCTTGCCACAAGTTCACATCAATACCTCGACACCCCCACTTTTACAGCAAGATGATTTCATCCCCCTCACATTTTCCAAAAGAAAACCCGTTTGCTCCATGGATGGATTATATTAACGGTTTGCCCACCCTCATAGTGCACCAACATACAAAATGGAGCGCACCTCAGCCCCCTTACGCTGCACGAAAAGGCATTGGTCAAACTGAACGGACATTCGTGCTGAATAATTAAGCCCATATTTAATTATATTTCATACAGGTTCTTCTTTTGGATGGTCCAAATGAAAATAAAAAAGAAAGAAGAAAGAATTCTTTAGAATATCTATCCAGATTTGAGCAGTCTAATTATTGTAGTTTCCATACAGGACCTAGTTTAGGACGATCAGAATGCAGAAAAAAAGCAGTAAAATGGCCCTGTTCTGCATTTTCACAAATCAGAAAAAGGTTTCACAAATCCCAAACAAGGTTTTAATGAATCTACAGCCTCTTTAGAATAATTCCATCCAGATTTGAGAAGTCTAACTATTGTAGTTTCCATACAGGACCTAGTTTATTAGTTCATTTAATTCGCGAATCGGATGCCAACTTCAGCGTTGTGTCTATGGGCTTGATGTGGTGCTCATGTGCCCCCCCTGTAACACCCCCACATTTAAAATCCCTGCTCCACCCCTGCCTCAGAGTAAAACAACCTTCTCATGGTGATAAGGTACTGATGGTAACATCTCCAAATGTTCATCTATAGGTCTGCTTAACTTGTTGCAACAGAAATAAAACGTACCAAATTTAGTCTAACGTACCATTTTAGTCTAGGTAATGCTCGACGGCCTCTTCAGCGAATTTGCAATGCTTGGAAACTCTCAGAAAATGGCTTTGGTTGCATATTACCTGCAAACTTATTCAAATCTAGCAAAGGGTTACTTTCCTCGGCTTTTACTCCCAGTGGTTTCCAAAGACTCCCAGAGTGTCTTCTCACAATATTCTGCGCAGTAGATGCTGAAAAACCTCCAGTCATGTGAATAAGAATGCGCAGCTGCTTTAAATTCTAAGGTTTTTGTGTGCCAGACTATAATAAAAAGCAAAATGAGGTCAATAGAACTTCAGATGAACATATTGCACTTTCATTATAAATTGAGCAAAAATGAAGCCAAAATGCAGAAGTGTGAGAAAATGTGAGTACACCCCATCATTCAACAGCTTGCAGAACCACCTTCAGGAGCAATAGCTTGACATAATCATTTTTTATTGACTTCTCTCACACCATTGTGGGGGAATTTTTATTCTTCTTTTCTTTTTTAGGCATTCTGTTGTAGATTTGCTGCTGGATCACTGTCGTGTGGAATGAACGATCCAATTTCATTCAAGCTTTAGCTTTAGCACATTTAAGAGGTTATCTTAACGGCTATCTGGCAGGAGGCCAGAACACCCTGGACAGCTGGACTGGTTGCCAGTCCATCTCAGGGCCTCTTATGTACTTTATATGCTAAATTGTCAGGACTTTGATAATCAATTCAGAAAGCTGAATTACAGAAACTGCTCCTGATATGATTTAATCAGTTGAAGGTTACATAAACATGGCGTACCAAAGCCGTGCTGCCATGTTTTACAGAGACTTTCTCCTGGCAACCCTTGCATACCAGCCACTGTTGTTCCTAATTGTAGTAACAGGAACTTTAACACGCTAACTGAGGCCTGTAAAGTGTTGAATGTTTTCCACTTGTGAATAATCTTTCTCTCTGTAGAATGATGAACTCCAGATAGTTTGGAAATGGCCTTCTAACCCTTCCCAGGTTGATGGGCAGCAACAGCTGCTTCTCTGAGATCGTTTCTGATGTCTTTCCTCCTTGGCATCGTGTTAACACACACCTGAATAAACTGACAGAACTTCTGCTTTTATAGAGCTGCTCACACTGATGATCAGTTAATCAGAGCATTGATCAGCAGCTCCTGGCTGCTACTGACCCTCTTAGTTCCCAGGGAAGCAGGTCGAAGGGTGAACTTGGTTCCTCATACGCTGCCTTTGCATTTTAGCTGAACTTTTGTTATAATAAATAATGACAGTGTAATATAAACCTGTGTTGTTGTTCACCTGAGGTTGCATATATCTAATCTTAAGACCTAGCAACGACCATGTGACTTCATATTGCGTCTTGGTACAAAAAAACTCGAAGCTAAAAGAGGGTAAACGCTCTTCTTGACAACTACTCGTGCATACAGACATTTAGGCTCCTGTGAAATGCTTCATGGCAGAACTTTAGCGGAGTTTCTGAGTCAGCAGGTGGTGAAATGATTAAAAGGCTTGTGATTCCGTTTTTGCTTTACTCCCTCTCTCCATCAGACACATTGCTGTGTCCTATATGCTGATCAAGCTGCTACCCCCACGCGTAAATGGAAAGCTTTTACGCACCGGGCGTGTTCATTTCAAAAGAGGTTGAATTGTTGTTGTTTTGTTTTTTTGCATGTTCCACGCCTCGCCTGGTGCTTAAGGCCTTGGCACGGAGGATGTGCTGTGTGGGGATGTATGGGATGCGGTAATATCTCACGACATAATTCAGGGAGGTGGGGGGTTCAAATCAAGACGTGCGTTTGGATGCTCACCCGCCAACTAAACGCGAGAGACTCAGACATCAAAAACATCTCGCTCATCAATAAGAAATTTGGATGGAGATAGTCTGCTTAATTAAATAGACTGACTTGTGTGTACTGCGCTCTAAATTCATCATTTGAATCTGACCCCCCATGGAGAACATCTGACGGAAGTTTCTGCAGCATCTCCATCATCAGGACAGCAGCGCCTCCGGACAACAACACGCCTCGGATTTAATCTATCTTTCGGTGATGGCTATCAACACTGATGTTGCCTACGGGAAAAGCGCCCTTGGCGAGAGGGAAGTTTCCAACCCTATCGACTTCCAGGACACGGAGATGCTACTGAGCACCGCAACCAGCGAGCCGACAGGGCAGAGCAACCTCAAACCGTCCGACTCTTTCTCCCTGAACATCAGAGGGAGCGTCCGGTCCCTGGATGCGGACCAGATTGGACACAGGTCGCCCCTAAAATCGGGCTCTGTCGGGCATCTGTCGATCCCTCCCAAATCCTCCTCCCGGATCAGCCTGGGTCAGCTGCCCTCCCCGGTGCCGCCGGGGTCCGCACCCCCTTGTTACCTCTGGCTCGCCGTGCTGTCCTGCTTCTGCCCCGCCGTGCCGCTCAACATATGCGCCCTGTGGTATGCGCATGTGGTGAGTGCTGTTTCAACCTTCTCCCTGTAAAACTTTAGCTCATTGAGTATGTTCTGAACACATCTGCTAACTTGGTGCTTTGCTCCAGTGTTGCTTTTAAATCATTCATGGTTGGTCTCCTTCCCTTTCTTGTTAGTCGAGGAGTGTTCTCCTTGCTGGAGATATTGAAGGCGCAAAGAAGTATGGGCGTCTGTCCATGCTGCTCAGCGCGCTGGCGATGCTGCTGGGTGTGGCCGTGTTCATCTTCATAGGCTTTACTTTGGGTATGGAAGACAGGCATTAAACACACACTGCGTTTGGTGCCGTGCCTTTAGCCTTACTTTCTCTGCTCTCTTTCTCTCAGAGACCCAGAAGTGACCCGCGGGATGAAAAGAGCCTCCTTTAACTTCATCATATCTACAATTTGCACTGAAGAAAGAAGAAGAAGACGATGATGAAGATGAAAAAGCACAAATATGAGTTGGAAACAGGCTGAAGAGACTCTAAAGTGTGTTTTTTTCCCCTGCTATGAACTACAGACTATGGACTCTTGCTCGATAACTGCCCCCCAAACTCAGGAATGAAGAGGAAACAATACGCAGGCTGCTCAAATTCACTGTGTGGGACTGTCAGTCAGCCCAGTTTGTGGAGGGAATGCAAACTACATATAGACTCACACACACCCACCAAAAAGAAAACTTTCTTAAAGCCTAAAGAAGACACACGATTAAAAAAAACTAATGATGTGTGCTGTGCAGAGGCAGAAACAACAGGAAGCAGTGCATCTCTGGTCTGTAATTTCCCCACCGCCTGCCCTGCTTCTCCGTAATATCTGCAGCTAAGACATTCCTTTGTGTTTGACAGCGGTCTGTTGGAAGGTGTATGGGCTGTTTTCTTACTGTTTACATGAAATTTAAAACTCATAATGCTGTTGCTTTGCGTGCCGACATGTTTGACTTGGCTCTACTGTGGATCTGAAAGCTCGTCCTGTTTATAATCTGCTGCTCATGGAGAATGAGGCTGTTCCCCGCTGTATGCACTGATCTTCATGTTTATACATTTATACTGTACGACTGGTTTACTGTGCCATAGTTCTGCATGTCTGAAATAAACTTGAATGAGCATGGAACATGGAAGTGAGCTCATCACCTTTAATTAACAAAGTCTGACATCAGCAGCATACGATCCCAGTAAAACATGTCCTCATGCAGTCGTAGTCGTGAAAAACAAGAAATGATGCAGTTTGAATCAACAAATGTTTTATGGGGAGTGATTCACACCAAGGGAAGAGAAAGCATAAAACATCATGGCAGCCTTTGGTCAGAGTTAGAGTGGACATCCGTCGGTCGATCAACGGAAAGTGTAGAGCAACAGGAGGATGGTGCAAGCACCAATCACCCCACCCAGAATCAGAGAGTCCCGCCTCTTGCGCAAACTGATTTTCTGGATGAGACCGTTGATGGCAGGGAAACGATCTGAGATGCAGGGCGGAGTGGTGAAGGAAAATGATCCAGATCCAAAGCCATCAACAGGAGTCCTAACCATAAAGCATACATAATGATGTAGTGATTCTGCTGAATATCTGAGCAATCTTTTTATCAAACAGAGAGAGTAGTGTGAGAAGGAGCAGAATCCACTTCAGTGCTGAAAGGATACTGGCCAAAGTTGTGACCCTAGTTTGAATGGACTTCAACATCCCACGCTGAAATGTGATGTTCTCTTTGGTAGCCATGGCGATACTGGATGGAGACGAACAGAGAGGGGTTAGTGGCAGGAACAGGAAAATGTAGCTGTGTGTGTTCAGGGTGTGTGTGTACCTTATTGCACTGTCGATAAGGCTATCTGAGCTGTGAACAGAAGAGGGAAAAACAACAGAGAAAAGTTAGATCCAGCTAAACTAAGCAGTACACTTCCTAAAATAACCTTTCCAGATGATTTCAATATGCTGTGCACATTCATCCGTGTGAGTCATGAGACGGAAGAGAGCAGGGCTTTGGAACCACTACTGGGCCTATTATCGTTAAAAGAAAAAAAGCACTTCCTCTGATTCCTGCAAGATGAGAAAATGTTGCCTAATGGAGAATGTTGGCCAATCAAAGTGGATAAATGTGTTCCTGCATTGCTCACATATACACTGTAAGGTGGGGATGGAAAACATGGAGCCATGAAGACATATCAGGGAGGCTCCTGCTGGTTGCCATTAGCTGCTGAGATAAGTGACGGACAGAAGAATGAAGTGTTCAGCCCGGGGTTTAGCAGAGCACATAAGGGCAGCTGTGCACATCCTTTCAGGCTCCACTGGAGACCAAAAATCAATACTGTGTTTTATATTTCCTCCATCTCTTCGTCCAGCCTCTCCCCACTATCCTCCGCCCTTCCTGCCAGCCTTACACTCGCCGCCACGCTCCACAGGCTTCTGCACGCCCCTACTTTTCGTGCTTTCCCTGGTTTCTTTACACCGTAGTAAAACCTCGGGGTGGACTTCAATAGAGAGGAAATCTGTGACCATGCAAATCATCTGACCGTGTGTGCAGCTACGATACCGAGCACGAAACCTCCCTGCTCAAGCATACGTGTACAGTCCCGCTGTGCACTTATGTGCATTACAACTGTCTGAAAAATACTGATCCAAGTCAGGGGTGTGCTGCATGCCAGGTGCTCACGGTTAGTCTTGTATCTGTATCATGCACATGGAAATCCCTGTCAGCAGACAGGTAACACCAGCAGAAATGAACAGAATCAGCACTAAAATGCATCAAAACAAAAAGGGGAACATGTGCAAATCTAAATACTTTATCAATCAATCTACAGCAGAACAAAGAGCTGCTGGTTATCTGTGGAAGGACGTCATGACAACCAAAGAGCTGAATCTCAGGCAGAATGGGGCTGATACCACACATCCCAACAACAGTCAGAACTATTCCAGAAAATGATTCCATCTTTACTTTACCATGAACCTTTACTGTAGAATCAGTGTCTGCTAAATGCACTGCCTGAAAACACAAATCTCTCCCAAACTGTCTTCCACTTCAATCTGAACTGAATTTGAGGCCCTCCTGATTGTGTGTAACTCTCTGGAAGGTCTGGACCCAGAAGAGATGTGTTTGCTGAGTGAAAGCCGGGTCTCTCAGATCTACAGACACATTTAGTGGCTGAAAGAGTTCAATCCAAACATGCTGTGTGGCTGTATGCCATCATGCTGCCTACTACTGTCTGAATGGAGTTTAGATACGTCTGTAAACATATTGAAACCTGAGCTAAACTTTAGACTTTTCATGTTAATGAGCTTATTCTGATTCCACTTGTTTTTAATTTACTTTCTGTTTTCCATCTCTTTTTGTTGGCATCTTTCTCTAATCTTCTCCTTTTTAATCTAAAAGTACAACTGGACCTACGGCCGTTGATGGTATGGGCCCAAATTACAGGGATACATTTGCTGCTTTCTCACATTTATACATTTATACCTACATATATACATTTATACCTACATTCATACCTACATATATACATTTATACATTTATACCTACATTCATACCTACATATATACATTTATACATTTATACCTACATTCATACCTACATATATACATTTATACCTACATTTATACATTTATACCTACATATATACATTTATACCTACATTCATACCTACATATATACATTTATACCTACATTTATACCTACATTTTGATCCAACATGTCTGCAGTTCTATTTAATTAATTCTGGTTTGTTGTCTTTTGCATGCACGCGTTCCTTTTTTTCTATTTAATCTGTTATTTTTCTGTTTTCTTTATTTGATTATTTGTAAAGCATATTGAATTTCAAGTGTCCACCAGCTGTGCTACATGCACAGAACCATCTCATATTTGAGTGCATGCACGGGAGAGTGAGAAATATTCTAACAGGCATGATGAAACGTCACCAACAACATGTGTATAAAACCAATGTTGTGCATATGTGTGTGTGTACCTCCAACCACACATTCGTAACGTGCACTATATTGTGAACAGGGAATCATTTCTGACCTTTTGAACACATTATTTGTTGGGTTTTTCCAAAAAAAAAAAAAGTTGCTTTAAAGAAAACAGAAAAAACAGTGCCTTACTTTCTGAGATGTTCGTTCTCCTTCAGGAAGAGCTCAGTTCTTCTGTTATTCACCCCTGAGCTGCTTTTGTAGGACCTGAGTCAGAAAAGAGAGCATCGGACAAACATCACATGATGAACTGGATTGGCCAAAGTAAATCAAATAAAAACCATCTGGTCACTTTTTGGCTTTATTTGGTTGTTTGTAATTCATCTGATGGCAATTGAGCAGTTAGCTCTTCAGATATATGTTGCTTATCAACCCCACAGTGTCAGGGGAACAGGGGGTCCCCCCAGCCAGTGGGACCCAGAGAGATGCTGCCTGCTAACAGCAGAGATCTTTCACAGGTTTGTCACAGGGTGCCCCCCCCCCTCTCTTGTAAACTGATACCTGCATTAGGTACTTTCTGAGCTCAGGCTTTTATCTTTTTTTTTTTTTTTTTTTTTTTAAAATCAGATTTATTGTCATGCGTACATATGTACACACGAAATTTGTCCTCCGCTTTTAACCCATCCAGGTTGGCACCTGTTTGACACACATGCACATGCACAGGGTCACACAATTGGAGACAGATGCCAACCTGGAGCGGTGGGCAGCCATGAAGCAGCCAGAAGGCGCCCGGGGAGCATGGGGGTACGGTGCCTTGCTCAAGGGCACCTCAGCCGTGACAAGGAGGTGGACTGACACCCCTCCAGCTATCAGTTCCACCAATCTTTTTTCCGAGTGGCGAGAGCGGGAATCGAACCACCAACCTTCCGGTTATTGGACGACCGACTCTAACCACTAAGCTCAGCTTAATTCAAAACATTATCCTCCATCTCTTATTGAAACCATTGCTCTCCTGTCCGCACTGATGATTTATTCAATTCATCCTCTGCTCTGTTTCCAACACACGCCACCTCTCATCTTTATGGAAATAATTCAAATCTACTCTCGTCCTTTTTGTTATCAGTCAACTTCAGATCAGGACACATCTCTCTATCTCTGTCTGACTGTCTAGCTCTCCTTCTCCTCCCTTGATAAAGCATTTATCTGCACTGGGGATGGCCAGATGTAACCACTATCCCTTAGCTTGGGGTGAATGAAAGCCCTGTGGTTTGATTTACTGTAGAGGGCACTTAGGAAAGATTTCCCCCAGAGAAAGAGAATGAAACAGACACAGAGAGAGAGAGAGAGAGAGAGTTACAAATACAGAGATAAGGAAGGATGGCAGGATAATGAGAGGAGGTTCCTCTTATTAGACAATGTAATATGATAGTGGGAAGGGAGAGTGTTAAAAGGTTGGGGAATTCAGTCACAAAGTGGATATCTCTGCCTCCTGCTGGTTAAGAATAGAATA